>NC_140589.1:224247520-224825020 GCF_964204655.1 Triturus cristatus | reverse complement strand
TTTATTCTGTGACTTATCCCTCTTTTTACTCTCTCTCCTATCACGGCATCAATGGAAAGGTATCCCCTTTCTTTTCTCAATTTTCAGCATGTATATGTCCTTTTTTAAACGTTCGGGTTTGTTATATAATGTAGCGCCAAACTTGGATGAATCATGCTGTTTGATATAGAATATGGCAAATTTATTGGATTGCCGATGATTGGCAATGAGATGGACTTATTTAATTAAATGTAATAGATATTATAGCATTATTTGATCTTAGTAATCCTTGGACGGTTATTCCTGTCCTTTTAAATAGTGGGTTTACTTTTATTTATTTTTGTTTTGCTCTTAATTTTATATCCTTTTAATCACACGATTGTAATATGCGCTAGTTGGATATTGTTAAATTATTGAAGTGACCGTTGTACCCCTATCCAAGATGGCGCTACCCTAGGTTCTCAGTAGAATCATTGTCAAGGGTTTTGTATTAGGACGGGATGACAAAGTCGGACACTATATTTTCGAGTTGTCCGCGTGTGTCATCACTATACTATGGTGGAATACTACTGTGCTGGAATGGTTAAAGCAAAATAGGGCGTGTTAATTTTCAGACTTTGACAACATCGGGTTGATATAATATGGGATGGCAAGGTCGGTCATTATCCTGTAGAGCTGCCCGTATGTTTGTTAGTTGAGTATGACAGATTATCACCATACTCGTTGCTTCAAGTATAAAGTTTAAATAAGCACTTTAGTTATCATGTTTAGAGCTTTTGTAATGTACAAAATTCTGTGTTAGTAATCTTTTCTAGTACCGAACGCTGCCGTTACTAGTAATTAGATGATTATGTTCTTAAGCTTTAAATATAAAAGGAGTTGTGTATTCATATATACTTTTCTATTTATTATAATATATCTTTTGTTTCATAGGCAACAGAAGTTTTTTGATATATACTATCTAGTTGGGTTGGCTGATACAATTGCGGCCACCTTTATGGTTATGTCTGGTTGACGCCATTAATATTTTGGAACTAGGGTGAGTGCTTTACAATACTTGCATTTAGACATCTTGGGTTGATTTTATTTGACACGTGGTGCTTAGTGTCTTGGCTACTTCGGTTTATTGACTACATTTTTGACGATTGACACCAGCTGTGGTTTTTCTCTCTTTTCTGTTCCCTTCTATTTTTGAACTATTTTATGTGACGTAGGTGGTTTGGGTATACTGAACACAACTCTTGTCACACTTTAATATCTAATTCTTCTTTACACTTACACCATTTTGGGCTGCTCTCCCCTGTTTGTTGGGGACCTCTGACTTGTTTGGTTAAGAGGAGTGCAATTAATAATTGTGCTGTATATCTATTCATTACAGCCCTGATGAAGTCTTATGGAATATCATCCTTAGACGAAACACGTGTTGGCTTCTGTTTTATCGTATGAAAGCTGTTCCTTTATGACCCGATGAATCGGAAATAAACACTTTGGTCTATAAAAGTCAAATATGGACTCGGATTTCTTACTGAACATTAAGGTGTTTATTATTTAAACAAGTCTCCTGAGAATCAATGCCAAAGCCGTGACTTCAAGAGACCTCAATAAGAAGATGCAGATTGGACAAAGCATTTATCTATTAACATATTAATCTGTGATTTTCGAATTATTCCTATGATTTCAAATTGAAGGTCCTGATATATTCAGTTTGCTCAGGGAACTAATTGTTTTTCTCACCGGTATTTTGGGTGGTAATGCTGCGCTCAATACCGGCCACAATGTTATTTACCCGGTACAGTTCTCCCACTTCTGCACTTCGAAAAGGAGATATTGTGGCAATTTTTCATATGTATTCTTGATTCCGAGCTACAAATCTCAAAATGTTCAGGAATGTCCCTGCAAAAATTCAACTCCATTTTATGTAGCAAATTTAATTTGATGGAATAATGTGGTATTACCGCATATTTGTATTGTCCATTGTGCAAACTCACATTTGTGCCTCAATCAGGACTACTGAGGGATTCGCAAAGAGGCCTTTTGTACATTTAGCATTTTTGCAGAGCACCATTTTTCCGAGTTAAAGAATATTTCTATCTATCTATCTATCTATCTATCTATCTATCTATCTATCTATCTATCTATCTATCTATCTATATCTATATATATATATATATATAAATATACACACTGAAAAAAACGTAGGTTTCAGGGACGTTATAGTTAAAAATTAGCATTTAAAAAACCTTGGAAATTCACTGAAAAAAACACAGGTTTCAGGGACGTTATAGTTAGTTGGACATTTCACTCATACAAAACCAGAGAAATCCGGCCATTATAGTTAGTTGAGCTAAGAATAACTCGCGGCCCCGCAATGCACTGCTGATAACATCACATATTACATTGCTCATGACATGGTCAGTGAAGCCCCCCTCCCAAGGCCAATTTTGGCCCTGGGGACCCCATCCCCTGGCCATTCTTTTTTTTTTTTAAATAAAGGGAGGGGGCCGTGTGACCCCCTCCAGGGCCCCTTTTCACCCCGGGAACCCCATCCCCGGGGCCGGCCCTTAGCCTTGAGGACTGTGGGGGGAGCCCCAATGCCTCCACGGTCCCAGCCGGCTCCCCTCCTCCTGCGGGAGTGGGCATTGCTTTTAGGCAAGGGGAGCTGCTGACATGCAGCACCCCTTGCCCAAAAGCAATTCTGCTTTGCTTTGTTGAAGCAAGAGCAGGTTTCCTGCTCTCGCTTCAATGAAGCAAAGCAGAGTTTGCTTTGACAGGGTGGGAGCCGTGCTCCCACCATGCCATAGCAAACGGCAATGTCCCAGGGGTGGCAGGAGCCGGCCCTGGGGGTGGCGGTCCCCAGGGCTATCAAGGGCTTTCAGGAGGGGGGACGTGCGGCCCCCCTCCCTACATTTTCAAAGCCCCAGGGAGGTGGTGGTCCCCGGGGCCGGTGGTCCGGGGCAGTGTGGGGGGTGGCAGGAGTCCCACCCACACCTATTTACATATTTTTATGCCCCGGGGAGGTGGCAGTCCCTGGGGCTTGGGGGGCCCACGAGGACCCCCGAACATAATTTGGAATGCCCCAAGGAGGTGGCGGTCCCCAGGGCAGCGTGGGGGGCAGGAGCCCCCCACGCATTCTTTTAAATCAAAGCCCCGGGCCCCCACACCTTAATTAAGAATTGCCCCTGGGACCTTGCCCACCTGGGGGCTTGAAACAAACGAAGCGCAGGAGATCGCATTTTGTTTTGTAAAAATAATTTCAGCCGGATTTGCGCACCCATGCTTTTTTTGGGCGACCCCCTGAGCAGGCCTAGGGGGTCAGGGTGTTTCTACCCTCCACTCTTTTCTTCATTATTAACTTTTTTAACTGTTTTCTTGTGACTGAGTTACCCAGTCACAAGATGGCTGCCAACACTTCCTGGTTTGGAGTGTTGGCCATCAATTAGAATGAAGCTCGTGCTCGGGAGGAGTTGCGAATCCTCCTTGGTGCTCACATATATACATTGTTTTATTTATTTCTCAGCAACTACTGGACGGATTTACACCATTTAAAAAAGGGCGCTTTCTGAAGCAAGAACTACCTTTTTGCCAAATTGGGTGTAATTCTGTTTAGCAGTTTGGGCTGTAGCCTGTTCCAAAATTTCCTATGGAAATTAACATAGGGAAAATGCGTTTTTGAACCCCCCTTTTTTCTCATCCCCCGCTTGACGAATCACCCTGAAACTTTCAGGACAGGAGCTGACCTGAGTGAACTATTATTTTTGAAAATTTTCAGAAGATTTGTCAAACGGCGCCAAAGATATTGGCAAATAGAAAAAAATACTTTTTGAATAGAAAGCAGGTCCTAACTATAACCACCCACTGGCGACCGCCAGTAGGTAATATATACACAACGAAAGCACCCCTTTTGCACGGTATTTCAGCACTTATTTAAGAACATTAGTCCCCACAGTAGTACTCACCCGGCTAGTGGCATGCTGGGAGCTGTAGTCCATGACTCGAGACTGCAGCAGAGACTTTCAACATCTAAGTGGGGACAGCTGGACTCTGACCAATGAGAGAGCTGGTAAAATCTCAAAAGGAGGTGTGGGTGTTACCTTTGTGTCATCAGCGGCATCTGAGGACGGCTAATGAGCCGAAATGCATTATGCCGGATGTGTTTGATTTGCTGGAGGTGTTCAATAAAAGGATTTCCTTTCCCCGCTGTGTCCTCTGGTTGCTTAAATGGAGCGATCGTTGGTGTGATATAAATACATATATATATATATATATATATATATATATATATATAGATATATATATATAGATATAGATATCTATATTATCTACTGGCAGTCGCCAGTAGATAGTTATAGTTAGGACCGTGTTTCCATAGGAAATCCGCAACATTCTATTTGGAATAACTTTGGCGCCGGTCGACGAATCCTCGCAAAAGTTTCAAAACTAATGGGGCGCTACGCTACGCTCCTACCCTGAAAGTCTCGGGGGGATTCGTCAAGCGGGGGCTGAGAAAAAAGGGGGGTCCCAAAACGCGTTTTCCCCATGCATTTTCCCATAGGACATTTAGTCCGAGCTACAGCCCGAACGGCTGAACAGAATTACTTGAAATTTGGCAGAGAGGTAGTCCTCAGGTCAAGGATGTGCCTTTTGTAGGTCTGGTGTAAATCTGTTCAGTAGGTCCTGAGAAAATAGCATTTAAATCAATATATATATCTGTAAGCGCACTCCGTGCGCTTACCGTAAGCTTACCGTACGCGTACGGTGCCGTGCGCGAGCTCAATTCTGATTGGTGGTTACATGACTGTAAACATTCGAATCGGTCGAAATCAGGAAGTGTCGGCCGCCATTTTCTGTGTCTCGCACTGACAAACAAAGGTGGGGAACGTGAAAAGGGGGCAACGAAGAGAGTTGCAGACCCCCCTAGTGTTTGTCAGGGGGTCCAAGAAGGACCCAAAAGTACGAAAAATACATTTAATAACGGGGAAAAAAAAATAAAAGAAAAAATAAAGAAGTAACAATCACATTTATTAAATAAATTAAAGGACCCACAAGGGAGAAAAAAACAAATGTTACTGTGTAAAAAAAGGGGAGGCGCGCACGGCATGGACTGCGCAACGTGGGCGCTTGGTGCGCGAAGCGCACCGTGCGCCCACAGCCCGCGCACGGTGCGCGAAGCGCACCGTGCGCACAGGGTGTGCGCACAGTGAAAAACCAGAAAAAAAAATAAAAAATAAATACATAACTTAGCATTTAAAAAACCGTACAAATTCACTGAAAAAACCATAGGTTTCACACACGTTATAGTTAGGAATTATCATTTACAAAACCTTGCAAATTCACTTAAAAAACCATAGGTTTCACACATGTTATAGTTAGCTGTACATTTCACTCGTAAAAAAACAATGAAATTCCACGTTATAGTTAGATCAGGTAACTATAACTTGCGCGACCGCAATCCACAATGTGTAATTTCAGATGTCATCATTGATGTCATCAGTGATGTCACTGACCATGTCATGAGTGATGTAATATGTGACGTCATCAGCAGTTTATTGTGGGCGCGCAAGTTATAGTTACCTGATCTAACTATAACGTGGAATTTCATTGTTTTTTTACGAGTGAAATGTACAGCTAACTATAACATGTGTGAAACCTATGGTTTTTTAAGTGAATATATATATATATATTCACTGAAAAAACCATAGGTTTCAGGGGTGTTATAGTTATCTGGACTTTTCACTTCTACAAAACCATTGAAATTCCCCCGTTATAGTTAGTTCAGCTAACTATAACTCGCGCGCCAGCAATGCACTGCTGATGACGTCACATATTACATCACTCATGACATGGTCAGTGACATCACTCATGACATCACTGATGACATCTCAAATGACATCACTGATGACATCATTTAGTGAATGTGTATTTTTCTGAAAATGAAATATGTTTTATATATGTATATCTCAAGGTTGATGGAAGAATAAATGGGTATATAAGTGTCTAAATGGATGATTTGTTTTTGAAAAATTGATTGTGTAACTGACTGATTAAGTGTGTCATAGTGAATACATGGCTTAGTGAGTAATGTTTAAATATGTAAATATCTGTATCAGTCTCTCACTTTGTGTATAAGTGGCTGCATGGGTTGGTGAGTAGCTACAGGAGTGTCTATATAGGTTATTAGTTGGTTTTTTGAGTATCAGTCTGAGTGTGTGCATGGTTCGGTGGGGGGTATTACGTAGTGCATAGGTGCATGAATGAGTGACTCACTCTTTGTATGTGTTGAAGACAGCATGTGTGCAGGACTGTATGGGTGGATGAGTGTGTGAATGGGTGTGTTAGTGAGTGAATGACTGTCTCAATAGTGTCTTTATGAGTAACTACATATGTTTTAAACTAGTATATGTGACTATTGGTGTATATAAGTGAGTATATGTGAGGGTGAGAGATTGAAAGAGTTCCTGTATGAATAAGTATGTGTTTCTATAAGTGATTGTTTAAAAGACTAAGTATGTGTAAGTTTCCGTAGAAGTAAGTGTGGTGGTGTGTGTATAACTGTATATGCAAATAAATGTATGTTTGATTCTTTATTAGCATGAGTGACTATGTGTGTGAGTAACTCTATGGATGAGTGGCATTGTGTAACAGGATGTATAGGTGTATGAGTACATATGATGAGTGAATACATGTATGAGTGACTGTATAGAACTGTTGGTGAATGAGTGGATGTGTATGTGGATCTTAGAATTACTGAAGAGGTTGTTGTAACTGGTATTGGTATGTCCATTGTTTTGAAAAGTTTAGTCTCTATTTTTGAATGTGTGTATCAAAGGTTATATTAGGGTGAGAGGAGGTCTGCCACTCTATCACAAGGATGATGTCATCAGTGATGTCATCAGTGATGTCATTTGAGATGTCATCAGTGATGTCATGAGTGATGTCACTGACCATGTCATGAGTGATGTAATATGTGACGTCATCAGCAGTGCATTGCGGGCGCGCGAGTTATAGTTAGCTGAACTAACTATAACGGGGGAATTTCAATGGTTTTGTAGAAGTGAAAAGTCCAGCTAACTATAACACCCCTGAAACCTATGGTATTTTCAGTGAATTTCTGAGGTTTTTTAAATGCTAATTCCTAACTATAACGTGCCTGAAACCTATGGTTTTTTCTGTGAATATATATATATATATTCACTGAAAAAACCATAGGTTTCACACACGTTATAGTTACGAATTAGCATTTAAAAAACCTTGCACATTCACTTAAAAAACCATAGGTTTCACACATGTTATAGTTAGCTGGACATTTCACTCGTAAAAAACCAATGAAATTCCCCCGTTATAGTTAGTGCAGGCAACTATAACTCACGCGACCGCAATCCTCTGCTGATGACGTCCGATATTACATCACTGTATTTAGACACTTATTTACCCATGTCTTCTTCCATTAATCTTTAGCTATACATATATTACAAATATTTATTTTTCATAAAGACACATATGTCATCAGTGATGTAATATCTGACGTCATCAGCAGAGGATTGCGGTCGCGTGAGTTATAGTTGCCTGCACTAACTATAACGGGGGAATTTCATTGGTTTTTTACGAGTGAAATGTCCAGCTAACTATAACGTGTGAAATCTACGGTTTTTTAGTGAATTTGCAAGGTTTTTTAAATGCTAATTCGTAACTATAACGTGTGTGAAACCTATGGTTTTTTCAGCGAATTTGTACGGTTTTTTAAATGCTAAGTTATGTATTTATTATTTATTTATTTTTTCAGGTTTTTCACCGTGCGCGTGCTGTGGGCGCTTCGCGCACCATGCGCGCGCTGTGGGCGCTCGGTGCACTTCGCGCACCGAGCACCCACAGTTCGCAGTACGTGCTGTGCGCGCACCGTGCGCGCACCTCGCGATTTAAAAAAAAAAAAAATGTTTTTTTCTCCATTGGGGGTCCTGCTGTGACCCCCTGACCAAGGCTAGGAGGTCAGGAACTGTCCACTCTGCCCCCTTTTCACGTTCTCCACCTTTTTTTTTCACCCCCTCAGACTGCGAGAGACAAAATGGTGGCCGACACTTCCTGGTTTCGACCGATTCGAATGTTTACCGACATCTAACAACCAATCAGAATTGCGCTCGCGCACGGCAGGGTGCACGCACAGTGCGCGCACGGTGCGCGCGTATAGATATTGATATGCTTTTAAATACTATTTTCTCAGGAAATACAGAACAGATTTACACCAGACCTGCAAAAGGCACTTCCTTGACCTTATGGCTACCTCTCTGTCAAATTTCACGTAATTCTGTTCAGCCGTTCGGGCTGTAGCTGCGACTAAAGGTCCTATGGAAAAATGCATGGGGAAAACGCGTTTTGGGACCCCCCCTTTTTCTCGGCCCCCGCTTGACGAATCACC
Organism: Triturus cristatus; assembly: GCF_964204655.1. Classification (NCBI taxonomy): domain Eukaryota; kingdom Metazoa; phylum Chordata; class Amphibia; order Caudata; family Salamandridae; genus Triturus; species Triturus cristatus. Next base: position 224,816,631 of record NC_140589.1, on the reverse strand, counting down.
CCGAGACTTTCAGGGTAGGAGCTGAACGGAGCGCCCCATTTGTTTTGAAAATTTCGCGAGGATTCGTCAACCAGCGCCAAAGTTATTCAAAAATAGAATTTTGAGATTTCCTATGGAAACTAGGTTGTAACTATAACTATCTACTGGCGACCGCCAGTAGATAATATATATATATATATATATATATATATATATATATATATATATATATATATATATATATATATATATATATATATATATATATATATATATATATATATATATATATATATATATATATATATATTGAAAGCGCACTGCAGGATGCCATCCAAGATCTTTGGGACACTGAGGGTACAGGCGGAAGTGCTAATTGCCCAGTTGGCACCACCTCCATGGGACCCATCACGGCATTTAGACCTAAATCTACCTACATTCCTGTCATGCCCCATGATGCTCTAGATACATTCTATGACATTGTGACAACAGAGATCAAAGCTTTACACACCAAAACCCAATCCAAGAAACAACGATATAATCGGCAGTCGCAGCAATACAATCAGCTTATCGCTAAACTCAAATGTAACAAAAAGATTATCATACGTCAAAGCGATAAGGGTGGCAATATCGTTTTACTAACCAAGGAACTATACGACCATGAAGCTTTCATCCAACTAAATGACAGGAACTGTTACATTCGCACAACGGCGGCAGCCATCCAGACTTCAAATAATGAATTCCGGGATAAATTGGCTAACTGGAAGAGACGCAAACTCATCACTGAAGCTGAATTTAATTTTCTGAAAAAAGACAACCCAGTTATCCCCACACTGTACTTTAGCCCCAAGATACACAAGGATCCTGGTAAACCCCCGGGCAGACCGATAATCTCAGCCCGGGATGGCCTGTACGAGAAAACGTCTCAGTATATTGACTACTTTCTACAGGACTTCGTGAGATCCCTTGATTCATTTGTACAGGATACAGGGGACTTTTTGCGAAAGATCAAAGGAGTTCAGTGGAGTGAGGATTATTGGTTGATAGCGTTAGATGTCGCATCCCTGTACACCAGTATTGGTCATGATGATGGTATCCAGGCCACCAAGTACTTTTTATCACGCAAACCTACCCAATTTGTGAGTCATAATGCAATGCTGATTGAAATGCTTGAGCTCTGCCTTCTCAACAATAATTTCATGTTCAATGGTTTGTTATACCGGCAACTGAGGGGCGTAGCTATGGGGGCTAGTTTTTCCCCAAGCTACGCCTGCCTCCATATGGGTTACTGGGAGGAGACAATCCTTCGCAAGGAATATACTCAGTGCCTTAAAGATAATGTTGTTGTTTGGTTGCGGTTTATCGATGATTTATTTGTTGTGTGGAATGGTTCATTAGATGAGGCCCATGGGTTTATTGAGAGTCTAAATGTGAATAACCTCAATCTCCAATTCACTGCCACATGTAGCCAAACCAGTGTCACCTTTCTTGATACAGAGATCTACACCTATGCTGGTAAACTCGAAACTAGGCTTTATCGTAAACCCACTGCAGGCAACATGACCCTTCATGCCACGAGTGCACACCCACCCCATCTCATCAACAGTATACCTTACGGGGAGATGCTGCGGTTGAGGAGAATTTGTAGCAATGACACTGATCTTAAGACAGCACAAGGGCAGAGTAAACTAAGATTCAGGGCAAGGGGCTACTCTGAGAGCATCATTGAAAGTGCTATTGTTAGATCCAATGCACTCAACCGCAATGACTTGCTAAAACCCACTAGTGGAGTTATTAGCAGCACTATGTTGCCAAATAACCAAGATGAATTCAATAAGAACTCGCCCAACACTTTTAGAATCATCATGGGATATAGCAAACAGCAAGCAGACCTACGCAAAATTATTACCAAGAACTGGCCCATTGTGCGGAGTGATCCTGTCTTAGGTCCTCTGCTCCCTCAGCATGTTACCAACACACATAGCAGAGCCCCCACGATGAGACAAGCATTGGTCAACACTAATCCTGAAACCGTTGACAAAACATCTTGGCTTCAACTCAGCAGTGGTTTTTACAAGTGCAAAACTTGCAAAGCCTGCTCCCATGGTGTGAATACCAAAACTTTTATTGATCCGTTCAGTAACAGGCAGCTCAAGATTAATAAACTGTTGACTTGCAAGACCGAATTTGCTATTTATGTCCTGACCTGCCCTTGTAACCTTAAGTATGTTGGTAGCACGATACTAGCAGTGCATAAACGCATTTTGCAACACCTTCGTGCGATCTCCAATCAAGACAATACTTACCCCGTAGCACGTCATTTTAGAGAAACACACAGTTGTGACAACAAGGGTTTAAACTACTTTGTTATTGACTGCATTGAACCTAGTAGGAGGGGTGGGGATCGCGAGTCCAACCTCCGCAAACTGGAAACACGGTACATTCTTCAACTCAACACTAAGGTTCCTTCAGGACTGAATACGACGGAGGACTTGCATACTTGTTTGGGTTGATCATACTTTACTGCACCATTTTACCATGGGAAGACTTTTATCTTTTTTATCTTTTTGTCTGATGTGTACATAGCAAAATTTTAACATTTTAAAGTCATTTGTCTTAAACCTATGAAATATGCTAACTCCAGGTTATTTATTTAGTATTTTACTATTTATTGTTGACAAATTGCACTTTTATATGTGATATTTGCGTTTTTTGCACATCCCAAGCCCACCATGGATTGCTGTGTTTTAGCTTTTGAGTTCCAACTTTACTCAAATTTCCATCTATGATCTTACCATACTTCCTTAGCATCTGGTTCACTCTGACCATGCCTACAGGGTCCCACCACAGTCTTACTCTGTGGAAGCTTCCTTTGTGAGCATACATAATTATTACTTTACGGATTCTTTTAACCCGTGACAATGCCCATTTTAGGTTCTTAGTATTCCAACATGAGTTTTCAATATTGTACTCTATGCCCCTGTGTTACATCTGGGCGTGTTCCATTGTTACGTATGTGTTATTTAGGATTAGTATTTTTCCTAACATTTAAGCACAGGCACTTTAATTGAAAAAATTATTTTCTTTTTTTTTATTCTCTTTTGCACTATTCACTATTCTGTCTACATAGGTCTGTGGGGCAACCTGGATTCGTTTAACATTGTTCATTTTATCATAACAGATTATATATTTATATATTTTATGATGATTGTGGCATTATGTTATTGAGGTCGGACTGAAACTGATTGTTTTCGCTTGTTGGCAATTATGTTATTCATTAACAACTGTTCTAGTTCACATTTAATTCCTTGAAGTTGCCAGATGACTATCTTTTATATATGTTTTTTAGGCTTTATGGGCATTTATGCCGGTATTGCTCCACACATTTTACTCAAATATTTATTTACATTTTGCATGTAAGACTGTGATCAGAAATTTAGAATTCATTGCCAGCGATATTTGTATTTTCTTTTATGTCCATGACCTTACAACCATGTGATTCCCCCATGTGACCTTGTAATACCACTTTAAATTGGTGTCATCACGAGTTGAACGTTGTCATGTGATCAAGGCTCCACGGAGCCGAAACGTTATGGCCGTCGCTCTGGGCAATAAATGAAACTTGCACTACCTCCAGGCTCGTGTACTTACTTCTTTGGCAGTTGAAGGACCTTCAAGGCTGGTGGAAGTAGTTTCTGGATATATATATATATATATATATATATATATATATATATATATATATATATATTATATATATTCACTTAAAAAACCATAGGTTTCACACATGTTATAGTTAGGTGGACATTTCACTCGTACTAAACCAATGAAATTCCCCCGTTATAGTTAGTTCAGATAACTATAACTCGCACGACCGCCACTCTATCACAAGGATGATGTCATCAGTGATGCCACTGACCAAGTCATGAGTGATGTAATATGTGACGTCATCAGCAGAGGATTACGGTCGCGTGAGTTATAGTTGCCTACAGTAACTATAACGGGGGAATTTCATTGGTTTTTTATCAGTAAAATGTCCAGCTAACTATAACATGTGTGAAACCTATGGTTTTTTCAGTGAATTTGCAAGGTTTTTTAAATGCTAATTCCTAACTATAACGTGTGTGAAACCTATGGTTTTTTCAGTGAATTTGTACGTTTTTTTAAATGCTAAGTTACTTTACGCCATTTGTGGCGTGCGCGCCCACTTAACGCAGTTCGTTCCGTGCGCGCACGGTGCGCTTCGCGCACCGTGCGCGCACAGTGAGCACGCGGTGCGCTTCGCGCACCGCGTGCCCACGTTACGCTAGATGGGCCATGAACGCACGATGCGCTTCGCGCACCGTGCGCACATGGAGGACATATGATGAGCATCGTTGTGACAGGTAAAATATATGTGTTGTTTAGCTCTGATCAGCCATGCACCAAAGGTGCCCTTCGGGCACCTTTTGCACACGGGGTGGGGAGAATGTGGATATTTTTTTTTATTATTATTATTTCTTACCGTACGCGTACGGTAAGCGTAATCGGCGAAATTTTCGAAAAAATTAAAATTGCCTTTTTTCACTTGGGGGATCGTTGGGGACTCCCTCGACATGGCTAGGTGCTTGGGAGCTGTGTAAACAGCCCCTTTACATGTTTTTGCACTTTGTTTTTCAACCCCCTGTCAGAGTGCGAGAGAGAAAATGGCGGCCGCCGCTTCCTGGTTTCGACCGATTCGAATGTTTACTAAGATCTAAGGGCCAATCAGAATCACGCTCGCGCACGCCACCGTACGCGTACGGTAAGCGCACCGTAAGCGCACCGTAAGCTGGCTCAGATATATATATTGATTTAAAGGCTATTTTCTCAGAATCTACTGAACAGATTTACACCAAACCTACAAAAGGCACTTCCTTGACCTGAGGACTACCTCTCTGCCACATTTCAAGTAATTCTGTTCAGCCGTTCGGGCTGTAGCTGTGTCTAAAGGTCCTATGGAAAAATGCATGGGAAAAATGCGTTTTGGGCCCCCCTTTTATCTCAGCCCCCGCTTGACGAATCCCCCCGAGACTTTCAGGGTAGGAGCGGAGCGTAGCGCCCCACCTATTTTGAAAAATTCGCGAGGATTCGTCAACCGGCGCCAAAGTTATTCAAAATAGAATGTTGCGGATTTCCTATGGAAACGTGGTCCTAACTATAACTACGTACTGGCGACCGCCAGTAGGTAATATATATATATAAAAGAAGCAGAGAACTCTGGGTAGTTCTCAAGTTTAGGTGGAAAGCAGTTCCTGTATGGAGCACTCTCAACACCAGCGACACTCTAGATCTGCTCACCTCAAATGTCTGTTTTTCTCTCAAAATCTTTAAGCATAGGATTAGCACAGTGCCATCCACGCCGAGATAGAAAAGGACAAAGTCTTTTGCCATTTGTACAGCAACGTCTTTAAGCATAGGACTAGCACAGTGCTGTCCTTGCCGAGCTGTAAAATGACAAAAGCCAATTACCACTCCAGGCACAGTATTACAGCTTTGAATTGATAAAATACCAATCAAGCCAACCTGAAATGAGTAAAAGCAACCCCTGACACAGTGTTTCGCTCTAATTAGAGCTCTTCAGAGAGGTATAGCTTTGTCCAGACACAAGGGAGCACCCAGTATAAGTCAAATAAATACCCTTTCAGGCATAGAGTGACGAATAAATTATGCAAAAAAGAAGCAGAGAACTCTGGGTAGTTCTCAAGTTTAGGTGGAAAGCAGTTCCTGTATGGAGCACTCTCAACACCAGCGACATCTAGATCTGCTCACCTCAAATGTCTGTTTTTCTCTCAAAATCTTTAAGCATAGGATTAGCACAGTGCCATCCACACTGAGATAGAAAAGAACAAAGTCTTTTGCCATTTGTACAGCAAAGTCTTTAAGCATAGGACTAGCACAGTGCTGTCCTTGCCGAGCTGTAAAATGACAAAAGCCAATTACCACTCCAGGCACAGTATTACAGCTTTGAATTGATAAAATACCAATCAAGCCAACCTGAAATGAGTAAAAGCAACCCCTGACACAGTGTTTCGCTCTAATTGGAGCTCTTCAGAGAGGTATAGCTTTGTCCAGACACAAGGGAGCACCCAGTATAAGTCAAAGAAATACCCTTTCAGGCATAGAGTGACGAATAAATTATGCAAAAAAGAAGCAGAGAACTCTGGGTAATTCTCAAGTTTAGGTGGAAAGCAGTTCCTGTATGGAGCACTCTCAACACCAGCAACTCTCTAGATCTGCTCACCTCAAATGTCTGTTTTTCTCTCAAAATCTTTAAGCATAGGATTAGCACAGTGCCATCCACGCCGAGATAGAAAAGGACAAAGTCTTTTGCCATTTGTACAGCAAAGTCTTTAAGCATAAGACTAGCACAGTGCTGTCCTTGCCGAGCTGTAAAATGACAAAAGCCAATTACCACTCCAGGCACAGTATTACAGCTTTGAATTGATAAAATACCAATCAAGCCAACCTGAAATGAGTAAAAGCAACCCCTGACACAGTATTTCGCTCTAATTAGAGCTCTTCAGAGAGGTATAGCTTTGTCCAGACACAAGGGAGCACCCAGTATAAGTCAAAGAAATACCCTTTCAGGCATAGAGTGACGAATAAATTATGCAAAAAAGAAGCAGAGAACTCTGGGTAGTTCTCAAGTTTAGGTGGAAAGCAGTTCCTGTATGGAGCACTCTCAACACCAGCGACACTCTAGATCTGCTCACCTCAAATGTCTGTTTTTCTCTCAAAATCTTTAAGCATAGGATTAGCACAGTGCCAGCCACGCTGAGATAGAAAAGGACAAAGTCTTTTGCCATTTGCACAGCAAAGTCTTTAAGCATAGGACTAGCACAGTGCTGTCCTTGCCGAGCTGTAAAATGACAAAAGCCAATTACCACTCCACTATATATATATATATATATATATATATATATATATATATATATTACCTACTGGCGGTCGCCAGTAGGTAGTTATAGTTAGGACCACGTTTCCATAGGAAATCCGCAACATTCTATTTTGAATAACTTTAGCGCCGGTGGACGAATCCTCGCGAATTTTTCAAAATAGGTGGGGTGCTACGCTCCGCTCCTTCCTTGAAAGTCTCGGGGGGGTTCGTCAAGCGGGGGCTGAGATAAAAGGGGGGTCCCAAAACGCGTTTTTCCCATGCATTTTTCCATAGGACCTTTAGACAGGGCTACAGCCCGAACGGCTGAACAGAATTACTTGAAATTTGGCAGAGAGGTAGTCCCTAGGTCAAGGAAGTGCCTTTTGTAGGTTTGGTGTAAATCTGTTCAGTAGAATCTGAGAAAATAGCCTTTTAATCAATATATATATCTGTGGCAGCTTACCGTGTGCTTACGGTGCGCTTACCGTACGCGTACGGTGGCGTGCGCGAGCGCGATTCTGATTGGCCCTTAGATCTTAGTAAACATTCGAATCGGTCGAAACCAGGAAGCGGCGGCCGCCATTTCGTGTTTTTCACTCAGAAAAAAAAGAGTGATATCTTGAAAAGGGGGCAAGGTGGAGAGTTACAGACCCCCTAACATTTGTAAGGGGGTCAAAGAAGGACAGAAAAGTTCAAAGAAAACATTTATTGATTTTAAAAAAAATCACGGGGTACGCGTACGGTAAGCTCACCATACGCGTACGGTAGAAAAAAAAATAAAAAGAGAAATAAAATTCAGATTTAAGTGTTTAGATATTAGGGGGCTCTAAAAAGAGCCGTTGTGTTTATGAAGTGATTTTTTAGTGGTACCTACAAGTAAGTACCGATGCAGAGTCTAAGGTTCAAGAGGAAGACTCTGTTCCCTTCATCATTGAAGTGTACACCATCTCCTCTATAAATGTCTTGCATGTCGTAACGCAAGTTGTTGTGGTAAATGGAACCCATACCATAGTCACGGAGGAAAGCAGAAACAGATTTGTTGACGTGCTTTCTTGCTTTGTCAATCTGCGGACAGAAATGATTGGACCAGTTCCATTTTTGCCTTTGGCATATGTTAGAAAACACAAAGGCAGTTTTAGGGAAAAGTGAAAACAGTTGTGCAAAGGTGTCCTTCATAAGCATTTCCAGACCTACCCCAGTCAAAGTGCCTAGGTCATTGCCACCACAGTGCACTATTATGAGGTCAGGGTGTTGGATTTGCATGAAGGATTTCACCAATGGCATCAATTGGTGCCACTTTAACCCTCTCTGACCAATCCATTTAATGTCTACATTTGGCAAAGCAACGTCTCTCACCATACCTGTTTTCTCTGCATACTTTTCACTCCAGAAGACATAGCTGTGCCCTACAATCCACACTGTGAACATCTTCCAAGGAGATCTGGATGCACTCAGGAGGTGTAATTCAGTAGAATGGGAAAATGAAATGAAAGGGGCAGAGTGTGAAATTAAACAGTGTGTAGGTAAATAAAACTAGCTACAGGGTAACAAAGTCAAATTTAATAATAGTTCCCATCAGCTAGAGTTAAAATGAGGTGATCTAGGATTAACAAAATATCCTAGTTATTGGTGGTCGACATGTTTCTGCCAGATGACTTAATTGTTCGCGGCATTCATCAGGACCTCTCAATATATCACTCTGCTCGTGTAATCAAAATAAATGAATTACAGACCATACTCGTTGGTAGGTTGTAAATGACAAAAGGACCAGCTGCAGTCCGGTACAGTGTCTCTGAAAAAAGATTATTGGTCAATTCAGTATCATTTATACCAACTTTAAAGGTCAACCTCCACATACCAAAATAAACACCACACACGTGATATGTGTTGCACACGTGATAAAAACACACATCATTCTGGTGAGTGAGTATATTCTAGGAACTCACCTAGGGGTAATGTTAATTTACCTCTACCTTGCGACGAATGATGCTAAAGAGCACAGATTACTAGAACGATAAAAGAATGGTTCAGTATGGTTCTCACATGTTGCACAACAATAACATATAGACTAATAGATTAGTGTTGCTGTCATTCGATATAGTTATGACAAGCACAATCTATAATTTACACAGTCAGCAGTATTTCAAATAAAAACTGAATTGCTCTCATGTCCCAAAGAAAAAGGGGGGGGGGGGGAAGGGGGGAGGGTGGTGGGGTGTGACTCGCAGTCACTTCATCGCCATGTGTCGCATGTTGGTGTATGAGACGGACTGTATGCCAAATTAATTGAAGTCGTCCGTGTGTAGTATAACACCCATAAACCCAATATTCCAAAATAAACGAGTGGGTCCAGAGCGTCACACGCACGCTACCAGCCCTTAAAGTCATGGAGTTGAGATAGATAATGCAGGTTAAGTCAGTGAGAAGACTGCACCAACCCGATCGAAAAACACTCGACATCATCAACACCCAAAACATCACCGGCTACCCACACTCACTCCCTTCATTACCTTCCGTTAATCCGTCTCAGCCTTATTAGAGCACCAACCCGCTGGGGAGAAACTGCGCGTCTCGCAGTGGTTTTAACAGCTCCCGTGTACCTTCGTGAATGTGTATACCCGGAAGTGAAGCAAATAGCTTCCGGGTAACGCAGAATCATGGGAAATGTAGTTTAATGCGGGGAGAAGGCGCGATCAGGATACAGCATTGTACGCCGTATTGAAGCTATAGTAGTTGCCACCACCAGTTTTGACATTCAAAAGATGCTATGTGTCCAAGTACAGCATCCCGAATGACAAACCAAGATCAGGAAAGCAGAGTCATGACATGACAAAATGTAAGGAAGCACGGGAGATACGGCAATGGTCAAGTGCGAACACGCTGCAGGGGATCAGGGGGCAACAGTCGGGAGACAAGACACCCCGCATTCTCACAGAATCTCAAGACATATACACAGATACTCAGGGCGACTAGTGTGCCCACCATGTGATATGTAATTAAGTCAGTAATAAAGGGGCTCTACACCAGAAGGCTATATCACCACAGTCCAACACATCCAGATAAGGTGGCTAAATAGATGGAAGCACTCCATATATATAGTTTCCATACGTGGAGCCAGATGCCAAATCCAAAACACTTGTAATTAAATACATAATGCACATATTAGGCTGTCTATCCCATAGGAAATCAGACCAGCATTCCAATGTAAGTGTGTGGTGTTATGCGGCATCTAAAAATGGGAGAAAGTGATACGGGAGACCTGGAAAAATTAAACAGAGCACCAGGGAATATCTTCATTCAGACCTCTCAGGTGGCTTTTAAGACGGAACACCCACCGTTGTTCACGGCGGAATAGAACATGTTCCAAAGGTCCCATATTCACATCATAATGAGGTTTGTCAATGATGACCCATTGAAGGTCGTTTTCTGAGTGGCCCTTCTCAAGGTAATGCCTTGTCATGCGTGTATTCGATTTTTTGCATCGGATGGTACTACGATGCTCAGTGATTCTTTGTCGTACTTTGCGACAAGTCATTCCAATGTAAATCAATGTGCAAGGGCACTTGATCATATATATAACCCCACTGGTGTTGCAGTTTGTGTGGTTATTCAATTTCCATGGTCTCCCCGGTAGAATATCCAGCTCCGTTATGTGACTGGTGAAGGGACAGCAAGAACAGGATCCGCATGGAAAATGACCAACCACAGGATTAGTGTTCCATAGTGTTGACTGGCTGTTGTGATGTACAACAGTTCTTGGTCGTGTGTGTACCATGAGGTCCTGCAAGTTACTGCTTCGTTTCAATGCAAACAGGGGTGAGTCCAGTGTCAGCTTGCCTGTATTAAGTATGTGCCAATTCTTGTTGATGGCCCTTTTTACATTTGTGGTTAAGTTGCTGAAAGTTGTCACACATACCAATCTGTCTGATTTTGGTTTGGTGTATGTTTCCAGGAGTGCCCCCCTGTCATTGTTGCGGGCTCTTTTTGCCGCTCTTTTTACCAATTGTATTGGATAATGTCTGGCAGCTAGTTCATCCGTCAGCTTTTTGGCATGTTTATAATACTGCACCAATTCTGAACAATTTCTCCTGAGTCTAAGAAATTGACCGACTGGAAGGTTGGTAAGTAATGCCCTTGGGTGGAAGCTATGAAAGCTCAATAAGGAGTTACGGGCCATCGGTTTCTGATATAGCTCAGTATGGATCCTCCCTTCTTTAGGGTATAGTCGGAGGTCCAAAAAGGGGATGGAGAAGTTATTATTCTCACCAGTAAACCTCAAGTTAGTATCCCGTGTATTGAGCCATATAGAGAAGTCTTCAAGAGACTCCTGGTCACCTTCCCAGATGACCAGGATATCGTCTATATAGCGTTTCCACAGTTTCAGTTTATCATGGAAAGGATTATGTAGAGGATAGATGTGTTGAGTCTCAAAATTATGCATGTACAGGTTGGCCATACTAGGTGCACAGGTACTCCCCATGGAAGTACCAGTTGTTTGCCAATACAGTTGTCCTTCAAAACTGAAAAAGTTTTCCTTGAGTGCCAGTGTCGCACATTGCATAACAAAGTCATTGGGTGTTTGGTCATCACGTGGATTACTTTCTAATAGATCCCGTATTGTCTCTAAAGTGGCATCCTGCGGTATGTTCGTATACAACGCTTCCACATCGTATGTGGCCATCAGTTGACAATTGGGATCAAAGGAGAGGGATTCAAGATGTTGCAAGACGTGTTTAGTATCCTGTAGATACGATGGCATTAAGGATACAAAAGGTCGAAGAAAATGGTCCACGAATTTCGATAAGGGTTCTAGAAGGGACCCAATTCCAGATACTATCGGCCTCCCAGGAGGAGGTCGCTGATTCTTGTGGATTTTTGGGAGAGCATAAAAGGCTGGTATTTTGGGATTTTTTTGGATCAGGAAATCAGCCTCATTTTTCGTGATCCAGCCAGCCTCTTTCCCTTCCTCTACCAAAGACTTAATTTTCAGCTGTAATCGTCTGGTTGGATCTAATGCAATACGAGTATAAAAAGTGGTGTTCTCTAGCTGTCTATGGCATTCTTGTCTATAGACCTCTGTATCCATAATTACCGTCGCTCCCCCCTTATCAGCTGGCTTGATCGTGATTAAGGGATCATTACCCAAATTGGAGACACATTGTCTCTCTGAATTTGACAGATTGCAAAAACCTTGTTTGGTGTGGCTAAGGCCCAATTCATAGTCCTTCAGGACCGCTTTTTCGAAAGTGAGGACTTCAGGGGGAACCTGTTGTGAAGTGGGCAAGAAGGTGGATTTATTGCGGAGTCCAGTATTGGAACTCTCATCATGTGTTTCTGTCTCTACATCACTAAAGAAAAAGCACAAACGTATTTTACGAAAGAATTCCGCCAGTTCCTTGTGTGTCATAAAGTCATCGCCAAGTTTTGTAGGTACAAAACCTAGACCTTTGGACAGAACACAGATCTCTAGTTCCGTGAGTGATTTGCTGCTCAAGTTAACAATTAAGTTGTTAGCTCGCTCGTGGAGGCTGCCATGCTCCTCGTGATTCTCTGTTCCAACGCCGGGTCCCAATTGACTCTGGGGGTCTCCGGTGTCTGGCCTCGGTTGCCTCTCCTGCGTCCCCTTCGTCCTCTGCCCTGTCCCAAAAAAGGTTGGTAAGACGGGCCACCATAAGGTGGGCCAGGGTGAAAAGGAGGAGGTGGAAAAGACCATGGTTGTGGTGGCCACCAAGGTGTTTGTTGATTCTGGGGAAAAGTATAGCCTCTGCCTCTACCCCTGCCTCGTCTTTGTTGACGAAAAAGAGATTGGTCTGTATCTGAGTCAGTGGAGTCACTCCACTCGTCAGAGTTGGAGGTCCACTCGTCCGTATCTCTGCGCCAACCTCTTATCCCTTTCTTATTACCTTTTTTAATAAGACCTGCCTGGTAACCGTCAGCAATGTAAGGATACACCTTTTCAAGAGAGAATCTGTCAAGATCTTTCTTGAGTTTGTCGATTTTATACTTGACCAGATCGTCTTTGATCTCGTTCAGATTTTTTGTAATCTCATCAAGCTTCTTTTTGTATACTGAGATCTGTATGCCTGATTTAAGTTGTGTTTCAAGAGATTGGATCTCGATGACTAGTTGATCAGCTGTTTCTTTCGCTGTCGTAATTATTAAAACGAGCCAGTCCCTGGTACAACGCCAGGCTATTTTGGACCAGTTGGTAACAAAGACTTTGTTGTCTAAAAATAATCTAGGGGTATTGGATACAATGAGGCCGGGAGGAGCTATATTCCCTCTAAGGTATTCTGTCAAAATGGCGGCATGTAGAATGGTATGTACTTGATGTTTTTTGATGTTGCTAAGTTTTGTCCATTCTTCTGCATTAGATAAAGTCTGTGAGATATGAGTATCTAGGATGCTGGGTGTATCAAGTATTGCCTGTACTGTGTCCTCATCAAAAGCCAAACCTGTATGTTCAGTCATGTCCATACAGAGATAAGTGCTAACAAAGCATCAGCTTATGGGATAAATTTGTGTGTCTACTGCAACCGAACCACCAGTCGAACCAATCAAAAACCTAAAAACACTAAGACCCACAGCAATTGCTGTACTAAATATATATCACACTAAGGGGTACAAATGATGGAGTAAAATAAAGCATCAGACATCACTGACTCCAATGAATGTATCTCACTATATCTATATCAGAAACCGATGGCCCGTAACTCCTTATTGAGCTTTCATAGCTTCCACCCAAGGGCATTACTTACCAACCTTCCAGTCGGTCAATTTCTTAGACTCAGGAGAAATTGTTCAGAATTGGTGCAGTATTATAAACATGCCAAAAAGCTGACGGATGAACTAGCTGCCAGACATTATCCAATACAATTGGTAAAAAGAGCGGCAAAAAGAGCCCGCAACAATGACAGGGGGGCACTCCTGGAAACATACACCAAACCAAAATCAGACAGATTGGTATGTGTGACAACTTTCAGCAACTTAACCACAAATGTAAAAAGGGCCATCAACAAGAATTGGCACATACTTAATACAGGCAAGCTGACACTGGACTCACCCCTGTTTGCATTGAAACGAAGCAGTAACTTGCAGGACCTCATGGTACACACACGACCAAGAACTGTTGTACATCACAACAGCCAGTCAACACTATGGAACACTAATCCTGTGGTTGGTCATTTTCCATGCGGATCCTGTTCTTGCTGTCCCTTCACCAGTCACATAACGGAGCTGGATATTCTACCGGGGAGACCATGGAAATTGAATAACCACACAAACTGCAACACCAGTGGGGTTATATATATGATCAAGTGCCCTTGCACATTGATTTACATTGGAATGACTTGTCGCAAAGTACGACAAAGAATCACTGAGCATCGTAGTACCATCCGATGCAAAAAATCGAATACACGCATGACAAGGCATTACCTTGAGAAGGGCCACTCAGAAAACGACCTTCAATGGGTCATCATTGACAAACCTCATTATGATGTGAATATGGGACCTTTGGAACATGTTCTATTCCGCCGTGAACAACGGTGGGTGTTCCGTCTTAAAAGCCACCTGAGAGGTCTGAATGAAGATATTCCCTGGTGCTCTGTTTAATTTTTCCAGGTCTCCCGTATCACTTTCTCCCATTTTTAGATGCCGCATAACACCACACACTTACATTGGAATGCTGGTCTGATTTCCTATGGGATAGACAGCCTAATATGTGCATTATGTATTTAATTACAAGTGTTTTGGATTTGGCATCTGGCTCCACGTATGGAAACTATATATATGGAGTGCTTCCATCTATTTAGCCACCTTATCTGGATGTGTTGGACTGTGGTGATATAGCCTTCTGGTGTAGAGCCCCTTTATTACTGACTTAATTACATATCACATGGTGGGCACACTAGTCGCCCTGAGTATCTGTGTATATGTCTTGAGATTCTGTGAGAATGCGGGGTGTCTTGTCTCCCGACTGTTGCCCCCTGATCCCCTGCAGCGTGTTCGCACTTGACCATTGCCGTATCTCCCGTGCTTCCTTACATTTTGTCATGTCATGACTCCGCTTTCCTGATCTTGGTTTGTCATTCGGGATGCTGTACTTGGACACATAGCATCTTTTGAATGTCAAAACTGGTGGTGGCAACTACTATAGCTTCAATACGGCGTACAATGCTGTATCCTGATCGCGCCTTCTCCCCGCATTAAACTACATTTCCCATGATTCTGCGTTACCCGGAAGCTATTTGCTTCACTTCCGGGTATACACATTCACGAAGGTACACGGGAGCTGTTAAAACCACTGCGAGACGCGCAGTTTCTCCCCAGCGGGTTGGTGCTCTAATAAGGCTGAGACGGATTAACGGAAGGTAATGAAGGGAGTGAGTGTGGGTAGCCGGTGATGTTTTGGGTGTTGATGATGTCGAGTGTTTTTCGATCGGGTTGGTGCAGTCTTCTCACTGACTTAACCTGCATTATCTATCTCAACTCCATGACTTTAAGGGCTGGTAGCGTGCGTGTGACGCTCTGGACCCACTCGTTTATTTTGGAATATTGGGTTTATGGGTGTTATACTACACACGGACGACTTCAATTAATTTGGCATACAGTCCGTCTCATACACCAACATGCGACACATGGCGATGAAGTGACTGCGAGTCACACCCCACCACCCTCCCCCCTTCCCCTCCCCCCCCCTTTTTCTTTGGGACATGAGAGCAATTCAGTTTTTATTTGAAATACTGCTGACTGTGTAAATTATAGATTGTGCTTGTCATAACTATATCGAATGACAGCAACACTAATCTATTAGTCTATATGTTATTGTTGTGCAACATGTGAGAACCATACTGAACCATTCTTTTATCGTTCTAGTAATCTGTGCTCTTTAGCATCATTCGTCGCAAGGTAGAGGTAAATTAACATTACCCCTAGGTGAGTTCCTAGAATATACTCACTCACCAGAATGATGTGTGTTTTTATCACGTGTGCAACACATATCACGTGTGTGGTGTTTATTTTGGTATGTGGAGGTTGACCTTTAAAGTTGGTATAAATGATACTGAATTGACCAATAATCTTTTTTCAGAGACACTGTACCGGACTGCAGCTGGTCCTTTTGTCATTTACAACCTACCAACGAGTATGGTCTGTAATTCATTTATTTTGATTACACGAGCAGAGTGATATATTGAGAGGTCCTGATGAATGCCGCGAACAATTAAGTCATCTGGCAGAAACATGTCGACCACCAATAACTAGGATATTTTGTTAATCCTAGATCACCTCATTTTAACTCTAGCTGATGGGAACTATTATTAAATTTGACTTTGTTACCCTGTAGCTAGTTTTATTTACCTACACACTGTTTAATTTCACACTCTGCCCCTTACTCCCCCTGTCACCTTGGATACCCCCATTAAAACACCTCACGCTCCTCTCTTGTCCCTTTTTGAGAGTTGTAGCCCACACTGTATACCTTGCGGTTACAGTGTGCAAGAGGGGACCCAATGATGAAGCATGTCACCCTCGGGTGAGTGAGGGTTCTCGTCTTTAAAAGAAATATTTTCCTTGCCTCCCTTCCTCATACACACATATCTCTCTTTTAGGACATTAGCATTTCATCACTTTTTGTGAGATACATTCATTGGAGTCAGTGATGTCTGATGCTTTATTTTACTCCATCATTTGTACCCCTTAGTGTGATATATATTTAGTACAGCAATTGCTGTGGGTCTTAGTGTTTTTAGGTTTTTGATTGGTTCGACTGGTGGTTCGGTTGCAGTAGACACACAAATTTATCCCATAAGCTGATGCTTTGTTAGCACTTATCTCTGTATGGACATGACTGAACATACAGGTTTGGCTTTTGATGAGGACACAGTACAGGCAATACTTGATACACCCAGCATCCTAGATACTCATATCTCACAGACTTTATCTAATGCAGAAGAATGGACAAAACTTAGCAACATCAAAAAACATCAAGTACGTACCATTCTACATGCCGCCATTTTGACAGAATACCTTAGAGGGAATATAGCTCCTCCCGGCCTCATTGTATCCAATACCCCTAGATTATTTTTAGACAACAAAGTCTTTGTTACCAACTGGTCCAAAATAGCCTGGCGTTGTACCAGGGACTGGCTCGTTTTAATAATTACGACAGCGAAAGAAACAGCTGATCAACTAGTCATCGAGATCCAATCTCTTGAAACACAACTTAAATCAGGCATACAGATCTCAGTATACAAAAAGAAGCTTGATGAGATTACAAAAAATCTGAACGAGATCAAAGACGATCTGGTCAAGTATAAAATCGACAAACTCAAGAAAGATCTTGACAGATTCTCTCTTGAAAAGGTGTATCCTTACATTGCTGACGGTTACCAGGCAGGTCTTATTAAAAAAGGTAATAAGAAAGGGATAAGAGGTTGGCGCAGAGATACGGACGAGTGGACCTCCAACTCTGACGAGTGGAGTGACTCCACTGACTCAGATACAGACCAATCTCTTTTTCGTCAACAAAGACGAGGCAGGGGTAGAGGCAGAGGCTATACTTTTCCCCAGAATCAACAAACACCTTGGTGGCCACCACAACCATGGTCTTTTCCACCTCCTCCTTTTCACCCTGGCCCACCTTATGGTGGCCCGTCTTACCAACCTTTTTTGGGACAGGGCAGAGGACGAAGGGGACGCAGGAGAGGCAACCGAGGCCAGACACCGGAGACCCCCAGAGTCAATTGGGACCCGGCGTTGGAACAGAGAATCACGAGGAGCATGGCAGCCTCCACGAGCGAGCTAACAACTTAATTGTTAACTTGAGCAGCAAATCACTCACGGAACTAGAGATCTGTGTTCTGTCCAAAGGTCTAGGTTTTGTACCTACAAAACTTGGCGATGACTTTATGACACACAAGGAACTGGCGGAATTCTTTCGTAAAATACGTTTGTGCTTTTTCTTTAGTGATGTAGAGACAGAAACACATGATGAGAGTTCCAATACTGGACTCCGCAATAAATCCACCTTCTTGCCCACTTCACAACAGGTTCCCCCTGAAGTCCTCACTTTCGAAAAAGCGGTCCTGAAGGACTATGAATTGGGCCTTAGCCACACCAAACAAGGTTTTTGCAATCTGTCAAATTCAGAGAGACAATGTGTCTCCAATTTGGGTAATGATCCCTTAATCACGATCAAGCCAGCTGATAAGGGGGGAGCGACGGTAATTATGGATACAGAGGTCTATAGACAAGAATGCCATAGACAGCTAGAGAACACCACTTTTTATACTCGTATTGCATTAGATCCAACCAGACGATTACAGCTGAAAATTAAGTCTTTGGTAGAGGAAGGGAAAGAGGCTGGCTGGATCACGAAAAATGAGGCTGATTTCCTGATCCAAAAAAATCCCAAAATACCAGCCTTTTATGCTCTCCCAAAAATCCACAAGAATCAGCGACCTCCTCCTGGGAGGCCGATAGTATCTGGAATTGGGTCCCTTCTAGAACCCTTATCGAAATTCGTGGACCATTTTCTTCGACCTTTTGTATCCTTAATGCCATCGTATCTACAGGATACTAAACACGTCTTGCAACATCTTGAATCCCTCTCCTTTGATCCCAATTGTCAACTGATGGCCACATACGATGTGGAAGCGTTGTATACGAACATACCGCAGGATGCCACTTTAGAGACAATACGGGATCTATTAGAAAGTAATCCACGTGATGACCAAACACCCAATGACTTTGTTATGCAATGTGCGACACTGGCACTCAAGGAAAACTTTTTCAGTTTTGAAGGACAACTGTATTGGCAAACAACTGGTACTTCCATGGGGAGTACCTGTGCACCTAGTATGGCCAACCTGTACATGCATAATTTTGAGACTCAACACATCTATCCTCTACATAATCCTTTCCATGATAAACTGAAACTGTGGAAACGCTATATAGACGATATCCTGGTCATCTGGGAAGGTGACCAGGAGTCTCTTGAAGACTTCTCTATATGGCTCAATACACGGGATACTAACTTGAGGTTTACTGGTGAGAATAATAACTTCTCCATCCCCTTTTTGGACCTCCGACTATACCCTAAAGAAGGGAGGATCCATACTGAGCTATATCAGAAACCGATGGCCCGTAACTCCTTATTGAGCTTTCATAGCTTCCACCCAAGGGCATTACTTACCAACCTTCCAGTCGGTCAATTTCTTAGACTCAGGAGAAATTGTTCAGAATTGGTGCAGTATTATAAACATGCCAAAAAGCTGACGGATGAACTAGCTGCCAGACATTATCCAATACAATTGGTAAAAAGAGCGGCAAAAAGAGCCCGCAACAATGACAGGGGGGCACTCCTGGAAACATACACCAAACCAAAATCAGACAGATTGGTATGTGTGACAACTTTCAGCAACTTAACCACAAATGTAAAAAGGGCCATCAACAAGAATTGGCACATACTTAATACAGGCAAGCTGACACTGGACTCACCCCTGTTTGCATTGAAACGAAGCAGTAACTTGCAGGACCTCATGGTACACACACGACCAAGAACTGTTGTACATCACAACAGCCAGTCAACACTATGGAACACTAATCCTGTGGTTGGTCATTTTCCATGCGGATCCTGTTCTTGCTGTCCCTTCACCAGTCACATAACGGAGCTGGATATTCTACCGGGGAGACCATGGAAATTGAATAACCACACAAACTGCAACACCAGTGGGGTTATATATATGATCAAGTGCCCTTGCACATTGATTTACATTGGAATGACTTGTCGCAAAGTACGACAAAGAATCACTGAGCATCGTAGTACCATCCGATGCAAAAAATCGAATACACGCATGACAAGGCATTACCTTGAGAAGGGCCACTCAGAAAACGACCTTCAATGGGTCATCATTGACAAACCTCATTATGATGTGAATATGGGACCTTTGGAATATGTTCTATTCCGCCGTGAACAACGGTGGGTGTTCCGTCTTAAAAGCCACCTGAGAGGTCTGAATGAAGATATTCCCTGGTGCTCTGTTTAATTTTTCCAGGTCTCCCGTATCACTTTCTCCCATTTTTAGATGCCGCATAACACCACACACTTACATTGGAATGCTGGTCTGATTTCCTATGGGATAGACAGCCTAATATGTGCATTATGTATTTAATTACAAGTGTTTTGGATTTGGCATCTGGCTCCACGTATGGAAACTATATATATGGAGTGCTTCCATCTATTTAGCCACCTTATCTGGATGTGTTGGACTGTGGTGATATAGCCTTCTGGTGTAGAGCCCCTTTATTACTGACTTAATTACATATCACATGGTGGGCACACTAGTCGCCCTGAGTATCTGTGTATATGTCTTGAGATTCTGTGAGAATACGGGGTGTCTTGTCTCCCGACTGTTGCCCCCTGATCCCCTGCGGCGTGTTCGCACTTGACCATTGCCGTATCTCCCGTGCTTCCTTACATTTTGTCATGTCATGACTCCGCTTTCCTGATCTTGGTTTGTCATTCGGGATGCTGTACTTGGACACATAGCATCTTTTGAATGTCAAAACTGGTGGTGGCAACTACTATAGCTTCAATACGGCGTACAATGCTGTATCCTGATCGCGCCTTCTCCCCGCATTAAACTACATTTCCCATGATTCTGCGTTACCCGGAAGCTATTTGCTTCACTTCCGGGTATACACATTCACGAAGGTACACGGGAGCTGTTAAAACCACTGCGAGACGCGCAGTTTCTCCCCAGCGGGTTGGTGCTCTAATAAGGCTGAGACGGATTAACGGAAGGTAATGAAGGGAGTGAGTGTGGGTAGCCGGTGATGTTTTGGGTGTTGATGATGTCGAGTGTTTTTCGATCGGGTTGGTGCAGTCTTCTCACTGACTTAACCTGCATTATCTATCTCAACTCCATGACTTTAAGGGCTGGTAGCGTGCGTGTGACGCTCTGGACCCACTCGTTTATTTTGGAATATTGGGTTTATGGGTGTTATACTACACACGGACGACTTCAATTAATTTGGCATACAGTCCGTCTCATACACCAACATGCGACACATGGCGATGAAGTGACTGCGAGTCACACCCCACCACCCTCCCCCCTTCCCCTCCCCCCCCCTTTTTCTTTGGGACATGAGAGCAATTCAGTTTTTATTTGAAATACTGCTGACTGTGTAAATTATAGATTGTGCTTGTCATAACTATATCGAATGACAGCAACACTAATCTATTAGTCTATATGTTATTGTTGTGCAACATGTGAGAACCATACTGAACCATTCTTTTATCGTTCTAGTAATCTGTGCTCTTTAGCATCATTCGTCGCAAGGTAGAGGTAAATTAACATTACCCCTAGGTGAGTTCCTAGAATATACTCACTCACCAGAATGATGTGTGTTTTTATCACGTGTGCAACACATATCACGTGTGTGGTGTTTATTTTGGTATGTGGAGGTTGACCTTTAAAGTTGGTATAAATGATACTGAATTGACCAATAATCTTTTTTCAGAGACACTGTACCGGACTGCAGCTGGTCCTTTTGTCATTTACAACCTACCAACGAGTATGGTCTGTAATTCATTTATTTTGATTACACGAGCAGAGTGATATATTGAGAGGTCCTGATGAATGCCGCGAACAATTAAGTCATCTGGCAGAAACATGTCGACCACCAATAACTAGGATATTTTGTTAATCCTAGATCACCTCATTTTAACTCTAGCTGATGGGAACTATTATTAAATTTGACTTTGTTACCCTGTAGCTAGTTTTATTTACCTACACACTGTTTAATTTCACACTCTGCCCCTTACTCCCCCTGTCACCTTGGATACCCCCATTAAAACACCTCACGCTCCTCTCTTGTCCCTTTTTGAGAGTTGTAGCCCACACTGTATACCTTGCGGTTACAGTGTGCAAGAGGGGACCCAATGATGAAGCATGTCACCCTCGGGTGAGTGAGGGTTCTCGTCTTTAAAAGAAATATTTTCCTTGCCTCCCTTCCTCATACACACATATCTCTCTTTTAGGACATTAGCATTTCATCACTTTTTGTGAGATACATTCATTGGAGTCAGTGATGTCTGATGCTTTATTTTACTCCATCATTTGTACCCCTTAGTGTGATATAAAATGAA
The DNA here is from genome assembly GCF_964204655.1 of Triturus cristatus. Taxonomy (NCBI): domain Eukaryota; kingdom Metazoa; phylum Chordata; class Amphibia; order Caudata; family Salamandridae; genus Triturus; species Triturus cristatus. Next base: position 224,794,603 of record NC_140589.1, on the reverse strand, counting down.
ATGAAAGACAGTTTGGAAATGGAGGCATACATATTTTTTTCATAAAAAAAAGAACTGATTGGCTGTTTCATACCATTCTAGAATAAAAAATAGGCTGCATGTGTAAATTAATAGAAGCATGTTTTGTATTGGTACAGAAAAATGTGTTACCAAAGAACAGTACTTTGGATTTGCTGTTAGGTTTGAAAAGTCAAGCACTCTTGCTCTGTGGAATTGAAACATTGTTTGGCGAACTTCTGACCTAACTCCACACAGCAGTGTTCCATGAGCTGTTGCTATGGTAGCAGGCAGAAGTCAAGTTGGGGGAAGGGTACTTTTGGAAAAGGGTTGGTTTTCAACCAATAGAAAGAGAATAGGAGAGAGGTGTAAAGAAAAGAGATCCTGGCTCTGAAAATCTGCTGTTTGAGTGCCACATTTCTTTCACAGCTAACTAATTTTAAAGGTGAGTTTAGAGTTTGAGAGGGGATGTATATGGTAAATTAAGAAATGAATAATAGAAATGGAATTCCTTTTGTTGAAGTTGTGTTTATCATTTTCTGTTTTGGGAGAAATTTAAATGTGAGGAACATGTAAAATAATATGGACTATGTTTTCACGATAAATTAAGGTGTACTGGTATAATAAAAGAATAGTTTAAGGGTTTGAGGTTGGACTCAGTAATGCAAATACATTCAGCATCACTAAGGCTGGTTGCCCTTGCTGGAATGTAGGCAGTCACCCAGGTTACACATGGTGGTGGTCTGAAAAAGCAGTTTGGACATGTGCAATTAAAAAAATCTGAAAAGTGGATTCATAATGTGTCAGTCTGTAAAAGTGATTATCACTTGTCAAAAAAAAGAGCAGTAACTGTGCTTTCAAATTGGCAAAGAAATTTCGTTTTGTGACTAATGTGAAAATATGACTCTGTGTGCATATAGGAATTACAGGCAGAGATTTATTGTGTACTGCTCTGGTGATTTCATTGTTGCATTAGTAGTAAAAAGGGGGAGTCATTTTTTGGTGCAGAAGCAGACTCTTAGCACACACCCAGCTGCTTTCCATGTGGAATCATGCACAGTATTTACAAGCGAGTGGGGTTTGAGGTTTCAGTCTGTAATGCAAATACATTCAGCATCACTAAGGCTGGTTGCCCTTGCTGGTATGTAGGCAGTCACCCAGGATACACATGGTGCTGGTCTGAAAAAGCAGTTTGGACATGTGCTTTTTTAAGAATCTGAAAAGTGGATTCATAATGTGTCAGTCTGTAAAAGTGATTATCACTTGTCAAAAAAAAGAGCAGTAAGTGTGCTTTCAAATTGGCAAAGAAATTTCGTTTTGTGACTAATGTGAAAACATGACTCTGTGTGCAAAGAGGAATTATAGGCAGAGATTTATTGCGTATTGCTCTGGTGATTTCACAGTTGCATTACATGGAAAGGGGGAGCCATTTTTTGGTGCAGAAGCAGACTCTTAGCACACACCCAGCTGCTTTCCATGTGGAATCATGCACAGTATTTACAAGCGAGTGGGGTTTGAGGTTTCAGTCTGTAATGCAAATACATTCAGCATCACTAAGGCTGGTTGCCCTTGCTGGTATGTAGGCAGTCACCCATGATACACATGGTGGTGGTCTGAAAAAGCAGTTTGGACATGTGGTTTTTTAAGAATCTGAAAAGTGGATTCATAATGTGTCAGTCTGTAAAAGTGATTATCACTTGCCAAAAAAATGAGCAGTAAGTGTGCTTTCAAATTGGCAAAGAAATTTCGTTTTGTGACTAATGTGAAAACATGACTCTGTGTGCAAAGAGGAATTATAGGCAGAGATTTATTGCGTATTGCTCTGGTGATTTCACAGTTGCATTACATGTAAAGGGGGAGCCATTTTTTGGTGCAGAAGCAGACTCTTAGCACACACCCAGCTGCTTTCCATGTGGAATCATGCACAGTATTTACAAGCGAGTGGGGTTTGAGGTTTCAGCCAGTAATGCAAATACATTCAGCATCACTAAGGCTGGTTGCCCTTGCTGGAATGTAGGCAGCTACCCAGGTTACACATGGTGGTGGTCTGAAAAAGCAGTTTGGACATGTGCTGTTTTCAGAATCTGAAAAGTGGATTCATAATGTATTTTTCTTTTCTAGAGGGGGAGAAAAAGGTGAATGCTCAATTGGTCACTTGCATACTTTGTGGTCTGGTCCACTTTATCTCTAAAAGATTTTAAAAAATTAGTTATTAATTTCTCAAGGATCTTGAGATGTGGTAATTGATTTTTAGTGTTTTTAAAAAAAAAAAAAAAAAAATACGCTTACCGTACGCGTACGGTAAAAAAAAATAAAAAAAAAGTTTCAAAGAAAAAATAAAAAAAAGTTGAGAGGTAAGGTTGGCTCTTATAAGAGCCGTTGGGTTCATACAGGGATGGAGGAAAGAAAGAATGGGAGTATTATGAGCGTCTACAAACATGCTGGTCTATCTTATTGTTAATAAGGGGAAGACTGATCTCCCCAAAAACAATAAGACCACCACATCTTGTACACCTCATTTCAACCCTCCCAAATCGAGGGTTGATGTCCACAGGAAAAGAAGAAGGTGATGCTCCCACATCAGAGGAAGGGCTCAGCTGAGCTGCCGATGATGTACTCGGCTGAGCATCTGAGGCTGGGCTCTGGTGACTTACTGAAGGGTTTTCTTCAGCATGTCGAGCAAAGGTCCTTGGGTGTCTGTCCTGGAGGTGTCTCTTCATAGAGTGATTTCCAAAGGAGTATTTCCTCCTTGGATTTCCTCTTGATAAAACACGACCACAAAGTTTGCAAGTGACCAATGGAGCATTCACCTTTTTCTCCCCCTCTGGAAAAGTGAAATACTCCCATACAAAAGAAGTCTTTTGTTTCCTCCTTCTCTGGATCATGGTGGTGCTGCTGGCCTCACTCTCAGAAGAGGTCTGGTGTTCTGCCATTGTATCCCAATGTCAATCCAGCTCCTGCTCCTAGAGAATCACAAGCAGAAATGAGGGGAATGGGTGTGGTGTGGGAAGAATCTGGAACTGAAAGTAGTTTCAACCAATGAAAAGTGTTCTTTCAAGCAGTAATGAGGGGAATGGGTGTGGTGTGGGAAGTTTCTGGAAGTGAAAGTAATTTCAACCAATAAAAAGTGTTCTTTGTAAGTCACATGACCTGCCGTGCGCGCACGTGACGCTTACGGTGCGCTAACGCAGCGTGTATGTCACACTCGCGCATGCGCATTACACGCCCCTGCGTAACCGCGACGTTGCTTCCGGGTGTACGCGTACGTCACGCACGTATTGCGTATCGCGCATGCGCATTACACGCCCCTGCGTACCCGCGACGTTGCTTCCGGGTGTACGGGTACGTCACTCACGTACGCGCACCGTACTTATGACGTACGAAGCGCGTACCGTCAGCTTACCGTACGCGCACGGAAAAAAATGCATAAATAAAAAAAAAAAAACCTTTCCATAATGCAGGATATAGTACATATATTATTTTATACAAAGGGTTATAAAAAATGACAAAAAAAAATTTGCATTTAAAAAACCGTACAAATTCACTGAAAAAAACATGGGTATCACACACGTTATAGTTAGAAATTAGCATTTTAAAAACCTTGCAAATTCACTGAAAAAACCATGGGTTTCACACATGTTATAGTTAGGGATTAGCATTTAAAAAACCTTGCAAATTCACTGAAAAAACCATAGGTTTCACACACGTTATAGTTAGGAATTAGCATTTAAAAAACCTTAGAAATTCAATGAAAAAACCAAAGGTTTCACACATGTTATAGTTAGCTGGACATTTCACTCGTAAAAAACCAATGAAATTTCCCCGTTATAGTTAGTTCAGCTAACTATAACTCGCGCGCCCGCAATGCACTACTGATGACGTCACATATTACATCACTCATGACATGGTCACTGACATCACTCATGACATCACTGATGACATCTCAAATGACATCACTGATGACATCACTGATGACATCATCCTTGTGAAATAGTAGCAGACCTCTTCTTCCCCTAATATAACCTTTAATACACACATTTAAAAAAATGAAACTAAAATGTTCGAAATAATGAACATATCAATATCAGTTACAACAACCTATTCAGTAATTCTAAGAACCACATACACATCCACTCATTCACCAACAGTCCTATACAGTCACTCATACATGTAGTCACTCATCATATGTATTCATACACCTGTACATCCTGTTACACAACGCCACTCATCCATAGAGTTACTCACACACAAAGTCACTCATGCAAATAAAGAATCAAACATCCATTTACTTGCATATACAGTTATACACACACCACCACACCTACTTCTACAGAAACTTACACATACTTAGTCTTTTAAACAATCACTTATAGAAACACATACTTATTCATACAGGAACTCTTTCAATCTCTTACTCTCACATATACTCAGTTATATACACCAAAAGACACATATAACAGTTAAAAACATATGTAGTTACTCATGGAGACACTATTGAGACAGTCTTTCACTCACTAACACACCTTTACACATACTCATCCACCCATATAGTCATGCACACATGCTGTCTTCAACACATACAGTGAGTCACTCATTCATGCACCTATGCACTACGTAATACCCCCCACCGAACCATGCAGACACTCAGACTGATACTCAAAAAACCAACTAATAACCTATATTGACTCCCATGTAGCTACTCACCAACCCATGCAGCCACTTATACACAAAGTGAGAGACTGATACAGATATTTACATATTTAAACATTACTCACTAAGCCATGTATTCACTATGATACATTTTAACAATCAGTTACACAATACATTTTTCAAAAAAAATCATCCATTTAGACACTTATATACCCATTTAATCTTCCATCGAGCTTGAGATATACTTATATAAAACCTATTTAATTTTCAGAAAAACACACATTCACTGGATGATGTCATCAGTGATGTCATCAGTGATGTCATTTGAGATGTCATCAGTGATGTCATGAGTGATGTCAGTGACCATGTCATGAGTGATGTAATATGTGACGTCATCAGTAGTGCATTGCGGGCGCGCGAGTTATAGTTAGCTGAACTAACTATAACGGGGAAATTTCATTGGTTTTTTACGAGTGAAATGTCCAGCTAACTATAACATGTGTGAAACCTTTCGTTTTTTCATTGAATATATATATATATATGTATATGTATATATACACACACAAAGTAGACCAACTACGTTTGAAGGCCTATAGACTTTCAACTGGAAAGTAGTTACAAACAGGTGGCTGCTGCCATAGTGCAAGGATGATTCTTTATATGCTGGAAGGTGCATATATTGATAAACAATCAATAATGGTGATTTGCTACTATGCAGCACACATAAAAGTAGCAAATCACCATTAGTTAATGATTGTACTTGTGCAGGAAGGGACACCTTCCTGCACAAAACAATCATTAATGGTGTTTTGCTTTTCTAAGTGTGCTGCAGAATACAGCACAAATAGAAAAAGCAACAAAAACGAGGAGAATTAAAAAGTATTTCTCCCTGTTGCTCCAATCTAAGGCCTGCTTTAGCATGGTGTTAGTTTTTTGGCGCTGCCTCAAATTTACACATCCTTGTAAATTTGGAGCAGCATCAAAAAGCGATGGGTGTTGCAGTGGGATGCCCACAGCAACACCCATTGCATGCTCCTTTCATCCAGATACCTGCATGAAAGGCCATCATATTTACAAAGTGGCATCAAGCCATTCAAAGTGACTTAACGCTGCTTTGTAAATCTGGTGCACAGCATTGCGCCACTGGAATTGCAAAAAAAGTGACATTTCAATGGCACAATGCCCTAGTACATATGCACCTGAGCTTTCTCAGTGCAAAAACATTCATGACAAGAGCACAAACTACACATCCATTTTCACTGCAGTAGTTTAGTCTTATAAGAATCATTTGTTTCCTCTCTGTATTTAGTGCTGTTGTCCTTGAACTTGCTTTCTCCCTTCCCATAGTGTCACCAGACCAGACCCCTTCCTACAATTCCACTCCTCACTTCCCCTTGCCGCTTTCCAGGGCTCTCCATCCTTTCCAGGAGCAGGCCTACCTGGATGGTCACTTAGATTGCTGACTGAATTCTAGTCTCATGTACTTATAACATTTTCCCAGGGAGTTCAGCACGGACATCCAGATGAATGGTGCAAATGTTAAGAGTTCCTACTGTGGCCTCTTCCATGTTTTGGTCAGTTAGTACCTGCTAGAGCCCCAACCGTTCTCACTGCGTCACATCCATCCTTGAACCACAGACCCCTCCTAACCTCTCTCTTTTTTGTGTACATTAAATGCATCCCTTGCACAGAAATACTGATTGCTTCTCTCTCCATGGTCAGCTTCACTGATGTCTTGTCCTTAAATCGCCTCTCTGCGACCCTAAGTACCCACCTATGTTTGTCTGGTGTCTGTTGATTTCTTGAGTTTCTCCTCTGCCACGCGTTGGTGTTCTCAGGGCATGTACTGTAGCCGGCTGTGTAATACCAATTCATATGGGTTGCTCCCTGTGGCTCCTGAGTAGACTGTAAAGCAAATGTCATGGCTGGTTGTATTAAGCTCAGTCCTATAGGTTGATCTCTGCCACACTTTGGTAGACGTCTCATGCATATACAATGGCTAGTAATATAACTGTTTTCTCTTCTGTCACTCTATGGTGGGTCCATTAGTGCAAATATGGGTGATTCTATAATAACCCGTCCTAAGCATTGCTTCCTTCCAAACCTGGGCGGAGCCCTCAGGCAAATACTATAGCTGCTCATAAAATGGTCCCCCATCTGTCGCTGAATATTTGATCCATCGCAACATATATTATAGCTGGTTGTATAACACCCATTACTGTGGGTAGCACTGCTGTGTCTCCTAGTGCTCCCTCAGAGCATATACCATGGTAATTTGTATAATACCTTTTCCTATGGGATGCTCTTATGCTTCTCCTTGGTGGACTCATCGGGGATACAAGTCGGCTGGCTGAATAATGCCCATTCCTATCGGCTGCGCCACTCCCACTCCTGGATGGACCACCCAGCGTGTACACTTCAACAGGTTATATCATTTTGATTCCGTTCAGTTGCTTCCTGTCATCTGTGAACTCCAAAGCATACACTACAGTTGATGCAAGATAGCACACTTGAAGAGCACCATGGTTCATCTCTGGGCACTTCCTAAGACCCTATTCAACATTACTTTAAACTGCATGACGCTTTTCACTCCAAAGAAGTTTGCATGGCAGACTGCACCTATTATAGATGAAAAAATATAGAATGCAAAAATATGGACTCCATATCGATTTTTATATACATATAAAATAAAATATTGAATATATTAGATAATAAACTTCTTTTAAAAATAAAAAAGTAGATTTAATATACATTTTAACATATATAACAAATAAACTTAACAAAAAAGTTAAACACACATACATAATAATTAATATACATATATACTTATATATTAAAACAATTAATAAACTATTAATTGTAATTTATTTTATGATTTTAAAATTATATAAAACATTACAAATATATATATTTTTTCAGATTTTGTGCAGAGCCTGTAAATTTGGCATGAATACCGCCATCTATGAGACAGCATTTTCAGACAGGCCCATCAAACTCACAGATCAATATAATTGCAGAATGGACCACGCTGTTTATGTATTACAATGCAGCTGTGGTTTGCGCATCATTGGCAGCACCAAACTGCAAGTGTATGTGAGAATATTGCAGCACTTGCGTGCAATAGTTAACTCCGATCCAGCTTACCCAGTCGCAAGACATTTTAAAGGAGTTCACAATAACAATCTAAATTGCTTGCAATACTTCGTGATTGATGTAGTACAACCCAATAAAAGAGGCAGCAACCGCGAGAAAAGGTTGCGCCAACTTGAATCCATATATATATAGTGGAATTAGACACTATGGGGGTGATTAGGATGGCGGAAGGACTGCCACCTCAGGGCCGGCGGTGGCAACCGCCGGCCCTGTGGTAGCGGTCCTTCCGCTATAAATCGGAATTTTCTCACCGTCATCATGATCTGGCGGTGGGAAAATTCAGACGCAAAGACCGTCCTCCGCCTGCAATCATTCCGATTGCCTGGCGGACAGTGCAGGGGGCCCAAAATTCCGACGCAAAGACTGTCCGCCGCCAGCAATCGTTCCAATTGTCTGGCGGACAATGCAGGGGGTCCAATATAGTGGCGGTGCCTAGCAGGCACCGTCCACCAGATTGGAATGCATGCTAAAACCGGCCTTTCCATGGCGGCGATGCCGCCAAGGAAAGGCATACGGAGTTTTGCATCGGGGCCCATTGCAGGACTCCGGGGGGTGGGGTGCTGCACTTGGGGGGTACCTATGGTGCCCCCCTACATTGCAATGCCCAAGGTGGCAGGCACCGTGCAGTGCCTGCCACGTTGTGCATGGCAATGCACAGCATGCCTCTTTGGCATTGCGGCGGGTGCTGCCTACAGCAGCACCCGCCACAATGCCGAAGATACGGACTGTAACTGCCATGGTGGCGGTCGCATCCTAATTTGCAGGGCAGGACCGCCGCACCGCTGGCAGACGGTCCCAACACTGCTAGCGGGTGGACTAAAGTCCGCCCGCCATCCTAATAGAGCTAAATGTCGCCACAGGGTCTCAACATCGGGGAGGACCTACATAATTTCCTGTAACCAGTCAGATATTGAGGAAATGATATGAGTCTTCAGTATTACAGCAGTCAACAGGGTATGTATTTAACTTACACAATTGGCAGTGCTGCATCTCACATAGCAATTAGAACTGCTATATTTCTATCACAATGTTAACAAGGGACGTCTACTTCAGGCAATTACCAGGGGGCTCCCTGGAATATTGACAATTAGAGAGATTATTATCAATGGGATGGACAAGTAATTGTGGATACATGTTACGCAATCAAGATGATTTGTACCACATAATAGAGATTTACTGATTAGGAAATGTACCCAGTATAGTTAAATATTTTAATAATCTCTGTTCCTAGCGGCCGCTAGATGATCTAAGCTTTTTATCACTTGTTTGCAAATTTGCACAGAATAATCCTTTCGGCACTTTTCACACTTCAGAACTGTATAAGCACTAGCATCTGTGTATACATATGATAACCTCGGCTTTATATAATGAATATGATGATAATATGCATTACATCATGTTATTTGCTATTTGCACAATACATAATTATTCCATTGTGTGTGACTTCATAAAAAATAATGTATGACAGGCATTTTACTCATTCTGATATCTTTTGTGAATAAATTACAACAGGCACAGTAGATCTATTAATACCACCAATCATGTGATATATCCTTGTGCTTGAAAAACGCATAGCAATGTTAGCCCAGTGTCCATATAGGAGTATTTTTAATATCTCTAAATATTTTTAATATTGTATGATGTTGAGGCTACTATCCGCACTATGCACTTTAGTATCTGATGGTAAGCCATACATAAGTTGACATTGTGCAATTTACCATCAGATGTTGTACATTATATTGGCTGCACTGAGTGCATTGCACTTAGGCACAAGTCACTTTAAAATGAAGAATGGATTTGAACATGACATTTTATTTTATCAATATTTTAGACCTGTGTATGATGTGTTAATTATGAGCTAACTACAAAGTTAGTGCCTGTGACAACATACATGTGTCAATAGGAATTTGAAGCATGAATCACAATGTTTTAGTTGGCCTTTTAATGAGTCTTGATTTAAAGATTTAATCACACATTTTACGTATTGGTACGGAGGTATAACCTGTGGAATTGTAAAATAATATCTAAATTGTGGCTATTATAGAGGTTTGGAAAACAGACTTATTCAGTATATATATCTTTTTCATTATTGTTAGTGCGATGTACGTCACAAGAAGCACTTGTTTCTTTAAAATCCCATTTCTGAACATCTCTTATAAAAACATTATATTATAAATTAAAACATTAAACTATTTAAAAATCTTTCAACTTTAATTTCCCACTCCAGTCAGTGCAACAGTAGGGAAAGTGTTGGATAGCGGAGGGGTAACAATTACTATTCCCACTCTAGTGAGTGCAACAATAGGGAAAGTATTGGATAGCAGAGGGGAAAAAATTACTATTCTCACTCCAGTGAGTACAACAGTAGGGAAAGTGTTGGATAACAGAGGGATAAAAATGACTATTCGCACTCCAGTGAGTGTAACAGTAGCGAAAGTGTTGGATAGTGGATGTAAAAAAATGACTATTCCCACTCCAATAAGTGTAGCAGTAAGGAAGATGTTGGATTGCGGAGGGATAAATATCACTATTCCCACTTCAATAATTGTAACAGTAGGAATAGTGTTGGATAGCGGAGGCGTAAAAATTACTCTTCCCACTCCAATGAGTGCAACAGTAGGGAAAGTGTTGGATAGCAGAGGGGTAAACATTTGTATTCCTACTCCAGTGACTGCAACAGTAGGGAAAAGTGTTAGATAGTGGCGGGATAAAATTTACTATTCCCACTACAATCAGGGTAACAGTAGAGAAAGTGTTGGATTGCGGAGGGGTAACAAGTAATATTCTTACTCCAGTCACTTCAAAATTAAAAATATTTTAAAAACAAAATAAATAAAAAAAATATATAAATATGTTTAAAAATTAAAATACAAATGTATTTAATATTAAAATATTTAAAAAATATATTATAATGTTAAGTACATATGACAAATACCTACAAATACTATATCAAATGAAATTAAATTTATTTTCAAACACAAATATTTTTTGTTAGAAATGATTTAGAAACAAAAACATTAATTATTATATAAATTTACTATTTTTATTTCCTACCACACAATTCACAACCCACATCTAATTAAAAAGAAATGTACTTCCATCATTGACATAATTAATTACCAGTTAAAGAAATATTATTAATTAAAAAACAAATTAAAACTCATAAAAATGAATTAACTTTCCACACTTTACCCCTATAATCCCCACAACCCATAGCTAAAATTAAACTGTAAAAAAATGAATTACACAATTAAAACTTATTTTAAGTTAAAAATCCAATAGCATTTAACAACTAATGATAAAGTAAGTAAAATTAATTTACTCCCCACCCTGTACCCCTATAAAAGTAAAACCCACACACAAAAAATGTAAACAATTACCCTAACTGAATATCAATTAACTAATTAATATCAGTGATCAACTGATTATTAATTAAACATAAATTACTTTCCGCCCTTTACCCCTATAAATCCCACAACCCACATCTAAAATTATTTTACACAATGTCGATAATTCATTTTCAATCAATAAATTAATATAAATGAACAACTAATTATCAATTAATCAAAACAAAACTTGCCACCCTTTATCCCTATAAACCCCACAACCCGCACATAAAAGAATTACACAATTACCATAATTATTTACCAATTAATTAATTATTAATTAACAAACAATTAATAAGTGATTACAAATAAATTCCTTCCCACAGTTAACACTATAAAATCTCAATTAAATAAATATGAATAAATAAAAAATAATCATTAATTCATTATAATTAAATTATTTCCCACCCTATTCCCACATAAACCCACAACCCACTTCGGAACTAACACAAAATGTAATTGAAATAAAATTGATAACTACTAAAAATGTAAAACATATATTAAAAAATATAAAGAACACTCATACAAAAAAACATACCTCATATACATTTAAAATATAAACTAAAAAACATTACACTAATTAAAAAATCGATATTTTAAACAACTATATTTTTTCAAACGATATTAATGACTTCTATATTTTTTAAAACGTTATTTCTTACCTTAAATTCGATGTTCTTGATCACGATATTCTTGCTGTCGATATTTCTGTGTCATGATATTTCCAACTCGATATTTGTGTAAGTCGACATTTCCAACTCGATATTCAGTCTGAATACCCCACATACAGCACCAAAACATTTTCGACAGAGACCAAACTAAACACTGTTGTCTGCACCTGGCCCTTACGCATAACATGATTACGGGAGGTGATTCATATATCTATCTATCTATCAATCAATCTATCTATCTATCAATATGCACATATATAGATATATAGATAGATAGATATGTATATATATATATGCTTTCAAAACGGCCCACTTTTCGGCTCCTGGGCGCTCTTGGGCGGTGCGTCAGAGGTACTGAAAAAACTCATCTTAGAACATGTGCGGGCTACAATAAATATGGACAGAAGTAATGCTGTAGCTAAACATATGGAGAAAGAGCATGGTGGAAATTGGAAGAAATTAAAATTTTATGCGGTGGAAGCAGTGGGAATGCACCCAAGAGGGGGTGACAGAGAAAAAATTCTAAGGCAGAAGGAATCGCGACACATTCTGAACTTCATTATCACTTATGAACTGTCTGTGATAATGCTCCATTATCAATAAATATTAATCATGTGAACTATATTAGAGCTAAAATCATAATTAGTCTCCTGTATATATATATATATATATATACACTTTTTAAATAACTTTTGGAGATGTCCCCATTTATATTAGCTGATTGGGAGAGGGCAGTTAAGACAAAAATGAAAGGACATAAGGTATATGAGAAAAAAAGTCAAATAAGATTTGTTTAAAAATCATGTTAGTAAGACCATATTAATTGTACATTAGCAAATAGAGATCACGCTACAGCAGTGTATCAAGATATAATGATGGCATCACTTCCCAGCTTGAATTAAGGCTCACTAGAGGACGATAATGAAGCAAGTTTATAATAATTGACAGATGGATTGAGTTAACATAATTGCCCACTGGAGGGCTTTGTCTGCTTCTACAAATTTAAAAATTCAAAAATGCTTAATATTAATGAATAAAGCTTTAGTGGATGAAAGTGTGATCACTGCTTACATATGTGCAGTATATAGTTTAACATCAGACATAATCAAAGACATGTTGAATATTTTGAGATGTACAATTTGAAGTGGCATGTTAGAATTCACATATAACTCTTTGCACAATGTGTTAACTAGTTTGTGTTATTGTTTTGATAAATCATCAAAAACCACAAAAACCAGAATGCTTAGCTGCCTGTAACAGGAAATGACGTAATTACTGACATGTGTGGCTTATATCTTGTAAAAAATGGTGGTTCCTGTTTTCAGTCTCGTGAACAAGGTCTCCGTAGACACCGAAACGCGTAGAGTTGCATAACTGGCATGCTGAAATGAAATAAAAATCGAATTGCATTCATCGCTGCATAACCGTCTCCTAATTCGTGAGTGCGCGAGGAAGCCCATGGGAAAAAGTATTAATATATATATATGTGTGTGTGTGTGTGCGTGTGTGTATATAAAATACAAAGTTACACATATGTACAGATGTGTGGAGTTAGGCATAGACAACCTATACTTAACTTTCGATGTTATGGATTTGCTATTTAGGATGCACACCTTTCTAGCTATCCATACTCTAGTATCTAAACCTAAATATCCTTTCTCTCATGCCTTTTTGTTTCAATTCAAGCATAGGCAGTGCAATAAAATATAATCGTAACCCACACACATAGCATCAAATCTTCCTACATAAGCCCCTTCTATTCACTGACCTCCAATGAGGTCCCATGGTTCAATCAAATGTATCTGTCTTCTGCTTTATGCTATAGCACTAGTGATAATAGATAGAGCTGGTATTAGTCTCCAGCAGTAGTGGAATCATTTGGTGGAAACCCCTGTAAAAACACAGGCTTTATTTAGCCTTTCGGAGTAAGAGCAAGGAAGGCGCCTTCTGTCTGGGAATTAAAAAATGCTAGCAGTTTAGTAATACAAATATCTAGGAGTTATGTTCAATAGTTCATTCTCATAGTTGACTGATGGAGAAATTATGCTAGGCAGTGTTATATCCACCGCATTAAACTCAGGGCGTTATTACGCGGTTGGCGGTCCTCCTTTTGGCCCGCCACCGCCATGCAAACAGGAGACCGCCAAACCTGTTGTGTGCCTACCTGCCAGATTACAACTGTAATCCATGTCAGGCCGGTGGGCCTGCGGTGGTCTCACAGCGGCAACTGTCTAAGGCTGATAGGTGAACCTTAACAGCAGTCGTCGCTGTGAAAGTGCCTGCAGCACATTCCTGCATGGAGTGGCATGCATACCACACCGTGCAGTAACTTGGATGCAATTCCAGGGGGCATAAACCCACTTGCATACACCCCCAGGTCCAGGAACAGAAGGGACCCCTATTAGGGCCCCCTTAGTTGCCTCTCTGTCACCCTTTTCATGGCGGGCTCACCGCCATGAAAGGGGCAGTGGACAGGCAACTCGTAATATGCATGGTGGGGCCGCTGCGTCACCACCAGCATATTGCTGCCTCATGTCCGCTGTGTGACCGCCAGGGGATCCTGTATCCCCAGCAGACGCATCGGTCTTGTGGCAGTCCGATCACCACACTCCTAATACTGTGGGTGGGCACACAATGTGGCGTAAATTGGACTGCCACCACAAGTACATTACTCGTAATAAGGCCCTTAATCTGGCATTCGGAATCATGCCCACATTACCACCTGTTAGTGCAATTAAAGTTTAGGTGCTCTCCTTTACATTATATGGATATGCAGCCACTGTGCTTGGGTCGCACTTCAACTATGATTAATTGGAAGACTAAAGTTTAAAAAGAACCTTTGTCTTACCTTTGTGTACTAGGATGTAGGCATTCCACGTCGAACTAGGAACTTAATCAACAAATGTGATGGCTTAAGTACAATTTATATCTTTTTTTTCCCCTATTTTGTTGCATAATGGTGATCTTTCACTTGGCGTACTTGTTTTGGAAAACTGCAGTACGGTGGCCTAAGCTGATCGACATTGGTCAATTAATAACCTGCCCTTGAACTACGTGGAACAGCTTCAGGTAACCCGCCATGTAGCACTGTAATTTGGGAGACTTCACAGAAAAATTGCTTTTTTTAAATCTGACTTCCATAATACGGATTAGGATGCAGTTCAAATATCTTTGAATTTATAAATGAAGTTTAAAAAATCTCTAGACATTAGCCAATATCTCACTTTCATAACCGACTCAGTGATGAAGGGATTGGATTCATAATGCGTTTGATCCTGCCTGTGTAGTGTCACATTAAGTAAAATAGTATCAACAAAAATCAATTGCAATTGCACACTTACGAGTAAACCTTTTCATGCACACATTATATTTATGTGCACACAATTTGTAGAAATACCTAAGCGTTGTCTTAGTCCGTTGTTTATGTCAACTGCTATTAAGGTGACCACCTCACTCCAGGTGATTATGGACACTGTCTTCAGGCCTGAAATTTTCACCTAAAAATGATTGACTTCAGGTAAAAACCCGCCCTGTCAGCCCGGCCACCACTGGGCCTGCCAGACACAGTGACAGCCCTTTCACCTGGGTGCCGATTCCAATCCTGTAAAACCCAGGTACGTATGGTCGTACGGAGTGTATTCTCCATACGACTCGTACCCGGGAAATCCACCTTACAAACCAGCAAGTACGATTCGTACAGAAATACCATTTCCGTACGAATCGTAAAAAACACCGTACGGCTAAAAAATACCTACTATTCTGATCCTGGACAGCGCGTACGCGACATCCGCATGAACGCCAGCTCGTGGAGATGACGGACGCCGAAGGAGCACAGTGTCGGTGAAAAGGACTTATAATACACTGATTGAAAATTGCTCGAAGGAATCGAAGAGACCCAGAATTCCCGAGAAGACACAAGTGCCGAGGAGCTCCCAACTGACGTGTGGGACCGGAGTATAAGTCGACCTTGCAATCTACGAGACCAGGTTGCCCCATTAGAACCCACAGATCATTCCCTGTCCTGAGGAAGCCATAAAGAAAGTGGAGGCTGAAACGCGAACGCGTCGACACCTTGACAAAGGAGGAGTCCACTGTATTGTGGAATAAATACATAAATTGTATTGGCATTACAAACCTAGATGAAATACTATATCTGCGTATTGCTGATAGGACTACCCCCGGTTGTAGCACTACGCAATGTTAAGTGCACACATGTTTGATGGAATGAGCCAATAGGGAAAGGATTTTTGATTGAATTACTTTGTATATGAGTTTGTATATATGTGCTGTAGTGTAAATATAAATTGTTTTGTATTAGATGTATTGACTGTACTGTGGTACACTATGGTGCCGATCACGATCCGGTAAAAAATGTCCCCGTACGACTCGTATCGGGTCTTTTTACCGTACGAATCGTACAAGTGCCGTACGAACTGGCAATCACGATTCGCATGGTAAAAAGTCCATACGAACCGCACTGGGAATATTTCCCCACACGTCCTCGGGTCGGAAAATGTGTCCGACACGTCCTCGTACGATTCACCGTACAAATGTGAAAGGTGAACTCCGACCGGGGAATCACGATCCATCCCGGGCGTCCGAATGTACAACCGTATGGTGAAAAGACCGTCCGCACCGAACTCCCATAACAACCATGGAGACGTCCAAACAGGTGCCCGGTACGTGCCGTACCCCCCCCAGCCCCCGTAGGTACGCGCCGACCCCCCCCCCAGCCCCCGTAGGTACGCGCCGACCCCCCCCCCAGCCCCCGTAGGTACGCGCCGACCCCCCCCAGCCCCCGTAGGTACGTGCCGACCCCCCCTGTGTGTACACCCGTGTACGGTGCGTACCCCCCCGTGTACGTTCGAGTCGAACCCCCCCGTGTACGCTCGAGTCGAACCCCCCCGTGTACGCTCGAGTCGAACCCCCCCGTGTACGTTCGAGTCGTACCCCCCGAGCGTACACGGGGGGGTACGCACCGTACATACACGGGTGGGGGTACGACTCGAGCGTACACGGGGGGGTACGCACCGTACATACACGGGTGGGGGTGCGACTCGAGCGTACACGGGGGGTACGCACCGTACATACACGGGTGGGGGTGCGACTCGAGCGTACACGGGGGGTTCGACTCGAGCGTACATGGGGGGGTTCGACTCGAGCGTACACGGGGGGGTACGCACCGTACATACACGGGTGGGGGTACGACTCGAGCGTACACGGGGGGGTACGCACCGTACATACACAGGTGGGGGTGCGACTCGAGCGTACACGGGGGGGTACGCACCGTACATACACGGGTGGGGGTACGACTCGAGCGTACACGGGGGGGTCCGACTCGAGCGTACACGGGTGGGGGTGCGACTCGAGCGTACACGGGGGGTACACACCGTACATACACGGGTGGGGGTACGACTCGAACGTACACGGGGGGTACGCACCGTACACGGGTGTACACACAGGGGGGGTCGGCGCGTACCTACGGGGGCTGGGGGGGGTCGGCGCGTACCTACGGGGGCTGGGGGGGGTCGGCGCGTACCTACGGGGGCTGGGGGGGGTCGGCGCGTACCTACAGGGGCTGGGGGGGGTCGGCGCGTACCTACGGGGGCTGGGGGGGGGTCGGCGCGTACCTACGGGGGCTGGGGGGGGGTCGGCGCGTACCTACGGGGGCTGGGGGGGGTCGGCGCGTACCTACGGGGGCTGGGGGGGGTCGGCGCGTACCTACGGGGGCTGGGGGGGGGTCGGCGCGTACCTACGGGGGCTGGGGGGGGGTCGGCGCGTACCTACGGGGGCTGGGGGGGGGGTCGGCGCGTACCGGGCCACCTACTCTGGTCGATTCGCGCCGTACTTCGCTTTTGCGGCACTTTTTGGGTGCCGTGAAAATATTGCCGTCCGGACTGCTGTCGGTTCGAATCGTAATTCCTGGTTCGTGAAACGCTGCCTGAAAGCGTCCCGACGTCACGTCGCAGCATTCCCGGATCACATTCGTATGTATATTTTCGTCGGTCGGTGTTTTTTACGATTCGTACGGAAATGGTGTTTCCGTGCGAATCGTAATTCCATGTTTGTAAAGTTTTACAACCGGGTACGAGTCGGACGGGGAATTCGCTCCGAGCGACGGTTCGTACGCGGTTTTTAACGGATCGTAATCGGCACCTATGTGTTTGGATGTTCACCGATAGATACTTGTGCCTGTATTATAATCATTTAATCTTGTCAGAAGAAATTGATTTTTTGCCGAGGTAATTAATAAACACTTGTGCAGAAAGTAAACATGATCTATCCCTCTATACCATTTGTATATACACCTTAGATGTTCCCTTGCCCAGGTATAGGAGGGTCATTTGGGCAAACCCCTAATTATTTTGCTTGTAATCCGCATGGAGTCAGGCAGCGTTTTACGGACCAGCAAGTACGATTCGTACCTACAGCACTCCGCACGGCTATTTTTTTACGGGAGACAAAAAGTGCCGGAAAAGCTAAGTACGCTGTGATGCACGACGAAAAGAGGGCCCGGTACGCGATGTACACACCATCAACCACATCGTACGTGTCATCATGTACGGTGCGTACCCCAACATTGCATATGTACGGTGCATACATACGTGCTGTTGGGGTACATACCGTACATAGGCCAACAGTGCGTATGTACGGTGCGTATCTCCGCACCGTACCCCCCACCCACGTATGTCTGCACCGTACCCCCCCACCTGCGTATGTCCGCACCGTACCCCCAACCCGTGTATGTCCGCACCATACCCCCCACCCGCGTATGTCCGCACCGTACCCCGTCACCCGTGTTTGTCCGCACCGTACCCCAGGCGTACCCCAATCCTCGCGTATGTATGGTCCGTACATACGCGAGGATTGGGGTATGCCTGGGGTATGGTGCGGACATACGCGGGTGGGGGAGGAGGCTGGGGGGCTGTACAACTCGTACCCCGGGCACAAGTGTACCCGGAGTAGGGGTCCTACAAAGTTCGCTCCGTACGGGACGTTTTCCATACGCTTGTGTTTTCGGAAGGGCGGTACGGATCGTATTTGCGCGCTCGGACTTCAGTTTTACGATTTGTATGTAAAACTGTCCGGGTACGTCTCGTAGACTTTTCCCGAAGCGATTCGTATGTATTTTTCACGTACGAATCGTACTTCACCGGTTGTACGGGACTCGTACGATTCGTACGTAAAAAACATACAGATACGAGTCGTACGGTAATTTCTTTTAACGGATCGGAATCGGCACCTAAGTGTAAGGCTGCTAAATGCAGCTCATAGTCCCTGCCTGGGTCTGCCATGTGAGGCATGGCAACCCCGGGCCGGAAAGACTCGCAAAAACCCACATGTGCGGATATAAAATTCCCGCTGCTTCGCGGATCATTGAGCTTTTCTTTTTCAGAAAAAAACACACCGAGTTGTTTCTGAAAAAGAAAAACAAAAGCTGAGTGGGCCGAAAAACAACAGACAGTGCATTTAGCTATGACAAAAGGGCATTCAACCCCACCAGGAAGTGGTAGATATTAAATTAAGAAAAACATTCATACGCTGACGCGAAAGGTGGCAGGCCGCCCACCAGGGTCTAAATGATACCCAGAATTTTTATTGGACTGAGAATTTACATATTTTGGATGAGAACAGATTACATTTAAACTAGAATGCCGCTTGTAATCTACAAATTACCATTTCAGTAGATAATTGTAAATTTACATTGTAGTCATATTTCAAAATTTTTTAAGTAAACCATACAGAAAAATAAGGTATTTTAAGAAAGAAAGCTTCTAGTGATGTACAATGTACCATGTCAATTGGTAATTGTAAGTATACATTGGGGTCAGATTTTCAAATTTCAATGCAATAAATATAGATAAATAAAGTATTTTGAGGAAGAAAGCTGGATAGAAGTCCAGTGGCGAGTGCCAAACTTTGAATACGCAGTGTCATAAATATCTGCGCTGGAGAGCATGACGCATGTGAGTGAAACTGACAGCTTTGTGAGGGCTTTAAGTGGATTTTCCTGTCTCTGAAAAGACAATAAGAAGGAGACAATGACAAACAAGTTCCAGCTAATTTTGTTAAGACTTTTGGGAGACTAATAAAACAATCTAGTACTATCAAGGTGTGCAAGTCAAACCTTACCCTCGCATTGGATGTTGGGAGTTTACTCCCACAGGAATAACTTTTGACAAAACAGTGCATTTTCAGCAATATTACCTAAGAGAAGGTTGAAGAAATGTGAGTATTGAAGACCGTTCAAAAACGTATTATGCCATTTCATATAGTTTATCATGATAGCACAATTTCATTCAACATACCAGAAAACCAACAATACAGAAAATAAAAATATCAAGAACACATTCAAACTAATGTAAAACAAAAATAGTGATAAACAACATATTGGTGCCGATTACGATCCAGTAAAAACCGGGTACGAACCGTCGGTCGGAGAGTTTTCTTCGCCCGACTCGTCTCGGTCGGAAAACTTTACAAACATGGAATTACGATTCGCACGGAAACACCATTTCCGTACGAATCATAAAAAACACAGACCGAGGAAAATATACGTACGAATGTGATCCGGGAATGCTTCGATGTGACGTTGGGATGCCTTCAGGCAGCGTTTCACGACCCAGGAAGTACGATTCGAACCGACAGCAGTCCGGATGGCGATATTTTCACGGCACCCAAAAAGTGCCGGAAAAGCGAAGTACGGCGCGAAACGACTAGAGTAGGTTGGGGTACGCACCGTACATACACGGGTGGGGGTACGACTCGAACGTACACGGGTGTACATACACGGGGGGTTCGACACGTACACGGGTGTACATACACGGGGGGGTACGACACGTACACGGGTGTACATACACGGGGGTACGACACGTACACGGGTGTACATACACGGGGGGTACGACACGTACACGGGTGTACATACACGGGGGTACGACTCGTACGTACACGGGTGTTCATACATGGGTGGGGGTTCGACTCGTACGTACACGGGTGGGGGCTGGGGGGGGTTCGACACGTACGTACGGGGGCTGGGGGGGTCGGCGCGTACGTACGGGGGCTGGGGGGGTCGGCGCATACGTACGGGGGCTGGGGGGGTCAGCGCGTACATACGGGGGCTGGGGGGGGGTACGGCGCATATGCGGGCACATGTCTCCATGTTTGCTATGGGTGTTCGGTGCGGACGGTGTTTTTTCCATCCGGTTGTAACATCGGACGCACGGGATGGATCGTGATTCCGCGGTCGGACTTCACTTTTCACATTTGCACGGTAAATCGTCCGAGGACGTGTCGGACACATTTTCCGACCCGAGGACGTGTGGGGAATAATTCCCAATGCGGTTCGTATGGACTTTTTACCATGCGAATCGTGATTGGCAGTTTGTACGGCACTTGTACGATTCGTACGGTAAAAAGACCGGATACGAGTCGTACGGGGAATTTTTTTGCCGGATCGTAATTGGCACCATTGTCTACTATAATACCCTTATAAACAGAAAAATACTTATACACAAAAAATAACTAACTAAAACTCAAAGTAAAATGCAAGTATATCACAAATATATAATGAATACTGCAAAAAAATGATTAGCAACTTCTATATCAAGCAATATCTAATAATAAGGTACACTTAACTAGAATTTTAACAAATGAAATTAAAAAAAACGGAAAACAGAACAAAATAAAAAAGCGTATAAATGCTTAACATAGCAAACACATTAACTGCATAATTTTGCATAATTTCGGGAATTTCACTTTCTGCTTGTAACATAAAGTTACGCCATTACACTAGTTTGTATGATTATGCGTCAAAATGCACCATTGATTGTAAAACTATGCCATGAAGTCACAAGAACAACAGAATGTGAACGGCTGTTCGCAGTACAATTAATGCTAGTTATAGTGCAAACTGACAGATTTGCATTTTGCATAATTACGCATAATTGTGAGTAATTTTGCTGAAATTTCACATAATGTAAATTAGTTACATTTTTTACACCCTATAGAAAAAGAATTGTATCATAAAAAACATAAGCTTACTAACAGTATGCATACTGTCTATAATAAAAAGAAAACATCTAAATAACTGTAGATAGATAAAATCTACAATAATAGCAACCAAAACTAAATAAAAGTTTTTCTTTTTTAATTCCATTCCGAATAGAGAACTAAACATGTGAAATCTCAACAAACTAACACAAAAAAGGGGGGAAACTGTAAAGCATGTCACAAACTAAGCACAAGGAAGAAAAAATAAAAGGATTGTAAGTCTAAAATGCTAAATGCTATACATTTTCAACTTTTAACCTTATACCTCAACAAAAATACTACACTGAAAAAATTAGATTTCTATTTTCCAAATGTATATCATTCACAGATTCCAAAAATTTCCAATACAGCTAAGTACAGAGGTTCACAGGAATGGAAACCACTACCAAACTATATAGATTATACATTCTGTAAAGAGTGCACTACCAATGAAAAAAACGCCTGGAAGTGCACTTAGTAGTACTCTAATGATCTTTTGCTCCTAGTCCTTACGAATAACGTGATTATGGGAGTTGATTCAAGGACATTCATGTGTCCATCATCAAAGCATTAGTTGTTGTGCGCTGCTCTTGTGCCCTCGTCAGTACCCTTGGGTCAAAGCAGGAGACTCTCCCTTCTAACGCTAAAAGGTGGGTGTTGGTACTGCAAATGTCATGTTATGTTATGTTATGTTAATTTCGACTTGTAGAGCGCTTAATACCTGCAGGTCTCTAAGCGCTTCAAGAAGATCAGCAGAAGTTCCAAGGGAGAGTTGTATCATAGAGGGGAGTGTTATGCCCATGCTTCTGTAAATAATAGGGTCTTAAGTTTCTTCCTGAATGGAAGAAGGCAGCTTTTGGAGCGAAGCTGACCAGGCAGCATGTTCCAAAGTTGAGGCATAAGGACCGAGAAGGCTCGACCACCTTTAGTGGTGTAGTTGAAACATGGGCATTTTAGAAGGCCCTCCGTGGAGGACCTTAGTGAGCGGTACGGGGCGTATTACTCCAGGTGTTCCTTGATATAATTGGGTGCTTGTCCAAATAGGGCCTTGTGTGTAATGCAGAGGCCCTTGAATTTAGCCCTCTGCTTGATGGGCAGCCAGTGTAGTTGTTGCAGTAGGGGTGATGCCCGAGTGCGCCTAGGTAGCTTGAAGATTAGCCTGGCGGCATCATTCATCACCACCTGGAGTTTGCCCAGCAATGAGTCCGGTAGTCCGATGTAGAGCGAGTTCCCATAGTCAAGACGGGCCAAGATCAGGGCGGCCACCACTGTCCTCATGGTTGAGAAGGAGAGGATAGGCGAGAGTTTCCTCAACTGCCTGAGTAGGCTCACACAAGTTCCGAACACGATAGAGACTTGATTGGCCAATGAGAGTTTGGCATCTATTTTGATTCCCAAACTTTTTACCACCGGAGCTGGGGATGGAGTATCACCCAGCTCGGGCGGCCAGTATTGAGAATTCCAAGGGTTGCTATCATTGGTGACGGCCAGAACCTCCGTTTTGTCCAGATTGATCTTGAGTGAATTGGCCGTCATCCTGTTTACCACAAATCACAGTACGTCTTTCACCTGGGTGTGGGCTTGTGGGGTGTTTTCTATTTGTAGAATGATTTGCGTGTCGTCCGCATAGTTGAATACCTAGCAGTCCATCAAGGGTAGGTCCTTTATTAAAGGTGTGAGGCATATGTTAAACAGGAGAAGGGACAGAGCCGACCACTGTGGGACTCCACAGGGAATGGACACCCTCTCTGACACCCAGTCGCCCATCTGGATTTTTTGGGTGCGGTCTGTCAGGAATGAAGTAATCCATTGGAGGATTGGCCCTACAATACTAATATCTTGTATTTTTTCCAGGAGTTGGGAATGGATACTGTGTCGAACACTGCCGACAGGTCTAGGAGGACTAGGATACATGGCTTCTTGTTGTCTGCTGTGATGCTGATTTCATCAAGTACTGACAACATCACCAACTCGGTACTATGGTGGTGAAACCACCGAAACCAGGAAGACGGTCACCCAGGCCCTCGTCGCCAGCCGACTGGACTACGGGAACACCCTCTACTCGGGAACTACAGCCAAACTCCAGAAAAGACTCCAGCACATACAGAACGCTTCCGCACGACTCACCCTGGACATCCCCCGCCACAGCCACATCTCCGCCCATCTGAAAGACCTTCACTGGCTCCCCGTCAGCAAGAGGATCACGTTCAGACTCTTCACCCATGCACACAAAGCTCTCCACGACATGGGCCCCAAATACCTCAACAGCCGCCTCACATTCTACACTCCCTCTCGCCAGCTCCGCTCCGCCAGCCTCGCCCTCGCCACCGTCCCAAGCATCCGCAAAGCCACCGCCGGAGGAAGATCCTTCTCCTACCTGGCGGCCAAGACATGGAACTCCCTCCCCACCCACCTACGGCTGACCCAGGACCATCTCTCCTTCAGGAAACAACTCAAGACCTGGTTGTTCGAGCAATAGCGGTTCCCCCTCCTCCCAGCGCCTTGAGACCCTATCGGGTGAGTAGCGCGCTTTACAAATCTGCTGATTGATTGATTGATTGAGCTCTGAAGCCAGCCTGCCTATCTCCAAGGAGGTGGTGGTCCTCCTTGGAGACAGGCATGATCTCATTAGGGTAGCAGTCACTTGATTTCCAGGACCAGCATTCAAGAAACAGCTTTGTTGTTTACCTGGGAGTATGGACGGTCTGTAAAAAAACAGACCCATTCTCCACACTCCCAGAGAACTGTGCATAAAGGGAGGTATCCATGGAAGCTGAGAAATGCAGCTTTCCATGGATACCTCTCTATCCTTCAAAGTACTAGGGGGCAGATTTACAAGAAAGTGACTCATCTGTAGAGATGCATCACTTTCCCTGGGCCACCCTTAGACACCCTTTCGCCACCATGGATGCACCGTATTTACAATACGGCGCACCATGGCACAAGGATTGACAGATGCGTCCGAAATTCGGACGCATCTGTTGGTGCAAAAGTCACGTGTTGCTGGAGTCGTGTTGCAAGCACGACGCAACTCCAGCAATGCATGTTGAGGCCTAATCTGACAACACTGCGTCACTCCTTGCACCTGCTTCAAACAGGCGTAAGGTTTTGACGCAGTGGCGTCCTAGAAGTGCCGCAGTGAAATCTTGTAGATTTCACTGCGTCACTTCTACAAGGCTTTTTTGAGTTGGAGCGCCCACCCTGCATACATTATATCTGACGCAGGTATAATGTGATGCATGGCTTTACAACGTGACCCATCTCCCTAGATGCGTCACGTTGTAAATGAGCCACATTTTTACGCCGCTGCTGCGTCACAAAAAGTGACAACACAGCACAAAAATGACGCAAGGGGCTTGTAAATCTGCGTGATTATAGTAAGGTTATAGTGAGATGTAATCGCCCAGCCCTTCC
The DNA here is from genome assembly GCF_964204655.1 of Triturus cristatus. Lineage (NCBI taxonomy): Eukaryota > Metazoa > Chordata > Amphibia > Caudata > Salamandridae > Triturus > Triturus cristatus. The sequence goes on along the minus strand of NC_140589.1, from coordinate 224,769,303 downwards.
ACTAAACGCAGAGGATTTTTTTTACAAGGGGAAACACCACTTCAACAAGGTCCTGTGCTCCCTCTACTTCTCCTTTTATTTTCAGTCTTTCTGCCTCCCATAGGGTGTGTAAATGAAAGTGTTTACCCCAATTTGCCCGTGGGGCATAAAGCTCAAAATACACTTGGGAAAGTATTTAAAAAAAACAAAAAGGGTGGGGTGGCCTTCCATGGCAAAGAGTTATACACCCACTGCTAAAGAAAATATTACAGGCTCACTGCTCCCCTGTGATTAGACTACGGGGTTTGGCCCCAATCAGCCCTGAGAGGAGGGCAAGGTAGAAATCCCACTAGATACCAGGAATTAATTCACAAAAAAAACCAAAGGGGTGAGGAACTCTACCCAGACATAGGGCCCTGCCCCATTCCAAAATCAAATTAGCGGACGATCTCCCTTTTAACTGCGGGGAAGAAATACTTGTAACTATTGACATAACCTCGTTATATACGAACATTCCCCAGAAGGTGGCTCTAGATGTCATCAGAGCAACCTTAGACCAAAGGCCTAGACCTACCCAAGTGCCAACTGAATTCATCCTTACACTACTAGAAATAGCAATGACTAAGAATGTTTTCATTTTTCAAGGTGACTACTACTTCCAAACGAAGGGAGTAGCTATGGGAGCAAGCTTTGCTCCCAACTTATCCATCATCTTTATGGATGCCTATGAATACTCATCTATATTCAATCAAAACAACCCATTTAGAGACAACATCAAAACGTGGCAAAGCTATATATATGATGTTGTAATGGTCTCGCGAGGGACAGGGAACCATTTGAAGTCCTTCCACACTTGGTTGAATACCAGATCCAATGACAATCAGTTCTTCTTAGAGTACAGCACAGAAGAAATACACTTCTTAGATATTACCATCAAAGCTGAGGAGGGTAGGCTCCACACCACCTTATATAGGAAGACCAGTGACCGCAACACTCTGTTAAGGTACTTGAGTCATCACCCGCGCAGCCTCAGGGACAATCTGCCCTTTGGGCAATTCCTGAGGGTCAGGCGCAACTGTACCAAAAAAGAGGATTACTTCATGGAGTCCGCTGACCTGCTAGGCCAGTTAACTGAATGAGGCTATCCTGTCAGGCTCCTCAAAAATGCACGCAAAAGAGCTTGGTTTAGCCATAGGGAGTAACTTCTGGAGCCCAAAAATAGAAATTCCCCTACACCTGAACGATTAACTTGTGTTACGACCCATAGCACAAAGAGCAATGATATCTGAAAAACCGTGAATAGATATTGGCACTTGGTTGCTGACGATTTGGGTATACCAGACCCCCAATGCATGCCTTCAGAAAAGGAAAAAGCCTTAGAAACATTTTGGTGAAATCCTTACTCCCATCCAAACCCAACAATGTCCAATTGCCACTTTGGAATATCGCTCTAATTGAGGGTCATTTTAAATGTGGGGCTGCAAGGTCTGCCCAATGACCAAGGAGATCAAGTACTTCAAACACAATGACTACACCCAGAACCATGAGGGATCATACCAATCATAATTTTTCAGGGATCATATATGCCATCACATGCCCCTGTGAGTTTTTATATATTGGTCAAACAACACAGAAAGTGAAAAGTCGGGTTTTACAACACTGTAGCAGAATACATTGTGGGATACAAGGTGCCCCACTGGTGGAACACTTCACAAAATTTGGGCACTCGGCTGAGATCCTAAAATGGTGGGTTATCGAAAAAGTCCACAGGAACCCAAAGGGTGGCAATTTCTCACACACCCTTAATTATCGTGAGTGTAAATGGATTCATACATTTGAGACCACACTGAGGGGATTGAACGAATACAAGGAGATAGCTAGACAGGCGGCCACTCCTAATATTGGCTAATCTCATCCGTATGGACCATGGTCACACGACCCACGCATCCAGTTACTGCACACGTAATCTTTAGGATGTAAATAGGCAGGTTGACTCAGAATCCATCATCGACCTGTCTAGGTTGGAAATAGGCAGGATGTATCGCACTACCTATCCCCTTGTGACTGGGTATCTGATCCAATCAGGCACCTACTGCAGCAATTCCTTGTATTTACACACATGTACGCAACATGCATACACACATGTAGTCGTTCAGAAACCTTGTGTTAGTAATATGTAATCTAGCCATGTGATTATTGACACAACCGCAATCTTTATCACACTGTATATAACTGCACAGTAATTTCTCACTGTAAATAGGCATTATGATCCGATCAGGCACCTACTATTCATTGTAGCAATCACTTGTGTTTATACGCATGTACGCTATTTGTAGAAACACACGTAGTAGTTTAGAAACCTTGTGTTATTAATATGTAATCTAGCCATGTGATCATTGACACAACCGCAATCTTTATCACACTGTATATATTTGCACAGTAATTTCTCTTTGTAAACAGGCAATACGTTATTCAGTCGTATATTTAGCACACTGTATATAATCTGAACAGTCCTTTCTTATTGTAAATAAGCATTTTCTAATGTACCTATATGCATATGAAGCTCATATGTTATTCCCATATTTATTGACGTAATCTCAATAGATGCTCTATATGTGTATTTTTGATGAAGTCTTATCTAACTCTGGTATTATTGTACAAATGTGTTTTGGTTGGGTACTGTTTAGTTATGCCTTTTCCCTACACTGTACATACATGCACTAAGCATGGACATATTGCAGCATATAGAGATATGCACTTCATTTTCACCCCGATCTGCCCCCATGTATTGCCACTGACTCATGCAGTTGGGTCCATGCAAACATAGACAGCCGCTAGTCATTCACCGGGCACGGTTGCTCGCGGCTCTCTAGATGCCTGACTGAAGCACGAGCGCCGCGCGTGCAATGTGCACGCTTATCCGGCTGAAACCGTCTGTCTGCTTAAAACCGGATGCCGTCTGCCAGTTCGTCCTTGCACTTGAACTCGGCAGGACGACTTCCTCAAGGCGTGCGGGACCCGTTTTTTTCGTTCCAAGGTAACAACTGGTGACACGGTCTTATTCTTTCCTTGGATCCTTTGGGCAACATAAGGGGTTATTAATATACGTTTCCCTGTGTTTTTATTTAGGGATTACTCATCTGATTTATTCTGATGTTCACCCACCATGGAATTATGTAATTACGGTTTTTAATACCATTGAGGACTTCACAAGTGTGGTCCTCTTAAGTTGAATTCACCTCAATCCAGGGGGTGAGTGTTTAACCATGTATACTACGTACCTTTAACATCATTGTTGCCCTTAACACACACTCATTTTTGGTTTGGTTTTCTATAGGAAACGCCGACCTGGCAATTACAATTAATTCATCATTGACATGCCTGCGATGCATGTGCGGCACCAGGATTAGGTCAGTACAATGACGTTAATCTTCTTACTTCCCTTGTTCTGGGTTTTTTAGCGCCTAATTAATACATGATTGATCTTCCACTCCTAGGTTGCCCCCTATCGTCCTGAAGAAGACTCGCAGCGGAGGTTTAAGTCACCCTTTATGCACTAGCCGAGTCGAAACATCGACGCTCCCCACCCACACAGGGCCTGTACCGCATTCCTCCCTATCTTCTGATGTTGCATTGATGCATTTACAAAGAAACTGTATAACATGGTGTAAATAATTTCTTTTGGACAGGCCATTCTGTACTGGTCTCTTTACCAGTCCGTTGCCATAATTATTGAAAAATGTGTGTATTCTAAAACTAGTGACTTTCCCCTATCCCTATTCATCATGAGCACACCCATCCCTCACTGCCCCTCTTGAGCAACCTTATGCATCTATCTAAATGTCAAATCATTTTGATCGAAGTATATGGAATAAATATACTATAACTTAAATAACTTTTGGCGCTTCTTCTTTTTGTTTAACATTGACTGTATGTTTTGAATAAATTCCTGATTTTGTTATTAGGGTATGTAGTTGCATTTCTAAATGGTATTGATTACTAGTGTTTGACTGACATTGCGACACATGCAGGATATATCGCAATTTATTTATCTTCAAAGCAGTCACGGACCAATTTTTCATTCTCGCATTGTACCCAAGTCTGGTGACGTTTATTGGGCTACCCCATTATTTTGTAATGGCCATTCTAAAATGAGGCAATTGAATATTTCTGCCTCCTGGAAAGGCATATTAGGGATTTGCTCCAACTGGGGGGAAGGCAGAAATCCCCCTATACATCAGGGATTTCACAGTTGGGCAAGATAAATGGCTGTGAGTGACCTCCACCCCTAACACCTCAACCGTCTTCCTGCTCCCCTGGAGACTAAAGTATCCACATGACAACGGATAGGAAATTTCGATTATTTTGGGTGTTGATTTTACATATGGTCCAGCAGAGTGGGGCTAAATCCCAATATTGTCCCATTTTCCCTGCTAACTTGCTGCAATATTCAATCTCGGTATGGTCCTCCACCTGGGAAACCTACCAAACAGACATTTCTTAAAATGGTTGTATAACATTACAACACTTGCCTTTATGACACATGCCTTTTCTGTGCAGCCTTTACCCCACATGCCTTTAAAAAGCATGTTAAGTATAGTAAGGTATGTAAAACCCATATATCTCATGACCATGTCATCAGTGATGTAATATGTGAGGTCATAAGCAGTGCATTGCGGGAGAGTCAGTTATAGTTACCTCAGGTAACCCTAACTGCTGAATTTCTATGGTTTTGTAGGAGAGAAATCTGAGCCTAACTAAAATGTCCCTGTAACCTTTGTTTTTTCAGTGAATTTCCAAGGATTTCTTAATTTTATTTCCTAACTATAACAACCCTGTAACCTTTGTTTTTTTCTGTAAATTTCTATGGTTTTTTAAATTCTATTTCCAAACTATAGCATCCCTGTAACGTTTGTTTTTTTAATTGAATTTCTAATGATTTTAATGTCATTTCCTAAATGTAACCTGTAACTACTGAGATTGATTGTGTGAGTGAGTGCATGAGTGTCTCAATGGGTATGTGAATGAGTGTGTCCCCTTGGCTGCTGAGGGCCCTTGGGGACAAAGAACCCCTAATGTTGCCACTAGTAGGTCCACCACAGCTAGATTGCTAAGACATTGTCAAAGACCCTACTCTCTTTCTCAACCACTCTGCAAACGCACCTCCTGGTGCACTACTGGTTGGGGGATGTAGTTTTCCTAGCTGCTGAGGGTCTTTAGGGGCCAAATGCCCCAATTGTTGCCACCAGTAAGTCCCACATAGAGGTATTGATGAGACCTCATCGGAGGCCAGCCCCCTTTCTCAATCACTCTGCAAACATGCCTCCTGGCACACTACTGGTTCGGGATAAAATCCCCTTAGCTGCTGAGGGTCCTTGGGGGCCAAGAACCCCTATTGTTGCCTTAAGTATGTCCCTCAGAGCAGGATTGCTGAGACCTTTTTAGAGGCCACACCTCCTTTCTCAATCACTCTGCAAGTGCATCTCCTGGCTTGCTACTGGATGGGGGATGAAGTCCCCTTGGCTGCTGTGGGTCCTTGGGGGCCAAGAACCGCTATTGTTGCCAAACGTAGGTCCCCCACAGCGGGATTACTGAGACCTTGTAAGCGGCCCCATCTTTCTTTCTCAACTGGGCTGAAAACGCACCTCCTGGAGCACCACTGGTTGGAGGATGGAGTCCCCTTACAGAGGTAGGACATGTGATGAAAGAAGAAACAACGCACAGAAAGAAAAAAAAGAAATGCAGAAAGAAGCAACAGAAGTCCTCAAAGACGAAACAAAGTGCAGGAAGAAGCAAGACATATGCAGAAAGAACCAACAGAGGAGCAGAAAGAGGCCTTGTTACAAAATCATCCTGTGCCCACAACTTTTTCAGACGGGTACTGGTGTTAACTGACTCTGACTAACCAGGCCTAGAGCCAGTGGTATGCTAAAAGACACTTAGAATACAGTGAAAACACCTACATACACTAGGGAACACTATGCATTGGGGTACCCCTGTGATTAGCATGACCTCCTCTGTAAGCCCCTAGTACATAATAGGCAGGGGGATTAAAATGAACTCTTAAAATGCGCCACGGGGTGCGTTTGCACACTGGTGAAGGGAGGGGGGTAGCCTGAGGTGACATGTGTGCAAACACGCCCTGTGGGCGCTGAATTTGGGGATAAAGTCCCCTTGAATCCTGAGGGTCCCTGGGGGCCAACTAACCCACCAGGTATGTCCAGTAAGTGCCACCGAGTTGCATTGCAGAGAGGTGTAAAATGGGGCATGGCCTCGGACCACCTCTCTGCAACGCAGCTCTGTGGTGTTTACTGAAGGTACATGGTGGGCTAGTTGGACCCAGGGACTCTCAGGATTAAAGAGGACTAAATTCCCCAACTTAAAACGCACCACACGGCGTGTTTGCACACGTCACCTCAGGCTCCGTCCCCTCCCTTCACCACTGTGTAAACACGCCCTGTGACCATTTTAAGTTGGGAGATTAAATCCCCTTCAATCCTGAGGGTCCCTAGGGTCCAACTAGCCCACTAGGTAACTCCAGTAAGCGCCACAGAGCTGCATTGCAGAGAGGTGTAAAACGGGCACGGCCTAGACCACCTCTCTGCAACACAGCGCAGTGGTGCTTACTGAAAGCACCTGGTGGGCTAGTTGGCCCCCAGGGGCCTTCAGGATTGAAGGGGAATTATTTCCCCAACTTAAAATGTGCTACAGGGCGTTTTTGCACACGTTACCTCAGGCCCGGTCCCCTCCCTTCACCACTGTGTAAACACGCCCTGTTGCCGTTTTAAGTTGGGAGATTAAGTCCCCTTGAATCCTGAGGGTCCCTAGGGTCCAACTAGCCCACTAGGTACCTCCAGTAAGCGCCACAGAGCTGCGTTGCAGAGAGGTGTAAAAAGGGGCACGGCCTGGACCACCTCTCTGCAATGCAGCGCAGTGGCACTTACTGGAAGCACCTGGTGGGCTAGTTGGCCCCCCAGGGGTCCTCAGGATTGAAGGGGAATTAGTTCCCCAACTGAAAATGCGCCACAGGACGTGTTTGCACATGTCACCTCAGGCCCCGTCCCCTCCCTTTCCCTTCATCACTGTGTAAACACGCCCTGTGGCCGTTTTAAGTTGGGAGATTAAGACCCCTTGAATCCTGAGGGTCCCTAGGGTCCAACTAGCCCACTAGGTACCTCCAGTAAGCGCCACAGAGCTATGTTACAGAGTGTTGTAAAAAGGGGCATGGCCTGGGCCACCTCTCTGCAACGCAACTCAGTGGCGCTTACTGGAGGTTAGTGGTGGGCTAGTTGGCCCCCAGGGACCTTCAGGATTGAGGAGGAATTAATTCCCCAACTTAAAATGCGCCACAGGGTGTGTTTGCACACATGTCACCTCAGGTCCCGCCCCCTCCCTTCACCACTGAGCAAAAACGCACCCGTGGCGCGTTTTGAGTTGGGGGATAAAGTCCCCTTGAATCCTGATGGTCCCTGGGATCCAACTAGCTCACCAGATACCTCCAGTAAGCGCCACAGAGCTGTGTTGCAGAGAGGTGTAAAAAGGGGCTTAGCCTCTGAACACCTCTCTGCAACGCAGCTCCCTGGCGCATACTGGAGGTACCTGGTAGGCTAGTTGGCCCCCAGGGACCCTCAGTATTCAAGGGGAATTTATTCCCCAACTTACAACTCACCAGGGGGCGAGTTTGCACATTGGTGAAGGGCGGGGCCTGAGGTGACATGTCTGCAAACACGCCCTGTGGCGCGTTTTAAGTTGGGGAATTAATTCCTCTTCAATCCTGAGGGTCCCCGGGAGCCAACAAGCCCACCAGGTACCTCCAGTATGTGCCAGGGAGCTGCATTGCAGAGAAGTGTTCAGAGGCCACGCCCCTTTTAAGTGGCCCCCCTCTTGGGCCACTTCTGGATCCGGGGACCCCATCCCCCGCGGCTGGCCCTATCTGTTGGGGACCGTGGGGGGCCCCAAACCCATCCACGGTCCCGCCAGATCCTCGCATCCTGCGGGAGCCGGCATTGCTTTTCCAAATGGGGAGCTGATAAGATGCAGCTCCCCATGTGGAAAAGCAATCGGCTTTGGTTTTTGGAAGAGAGAGCAGGTTTCCTGCTCTCGCTTCCAAAAACCACAGCAGAGTTTGCTATGGCAGGGCGGGAGCCTCGGCTCTTGCTCTTGCCTTTTTCTGGACCCCTCTTGCCTCTTTCTGCACCTCGCTTGCCTCTTTCTGCACCCCTCTTGCCTCTTTCTACTACTACATACCTTCTGTGAATACCAAAATTAGTAAGTTTAGGATTTTATCTCAGTTTAGTAGTAGTAAAGTTAGGAGTTCTAACTTTACTACTACTAAATGCCTTCTGTGAATACCAAAAGTAGTCAGGTTAGGATTTTATCTCAGATTAGTTCTGGGAATCGGCCCCATTGAGTACGTAATAATGCAAACAATTATGAAAGTTTAATTACACCCCACTATACTAAGCTGCTATTATCATTTTAACCAAAGCATTTGGAGACGCCTTTGGAAATCTTCACCAATTGCAGAATGTGCAGCAAGGGCCTAATTTGCTTGTAAAATAAAAAAATGAATAGCCCTAGTATAGGTATCTGTCTCAGACGTAGCTTCCCGCTACAGCCTCCTTATAGAATCAATCTACTAACAAACACACAAACAAAAACCATGACCCCTAAGGGAATATTTTGAAGACACTTAGGTTGGCTCACTTCACCACTTGGGCCCAATACCAACTAAGTTTCAAATACCATGTGGAGAGGTGTGGCTCACTAGTTAGAGGCGGCAGACCCGTAAGCAGAGAATCGGCCAGGGACCAGGGTTCAATACCCGACGCGGCAGGGTCGTGGACCAGGGTCAAAAAATGGACTCGATAATTCTCGCCTCGGTACCTACTCTAACCAGGAACACACTCGGCAACTCTGGGCATTAAGCTTGCCTCATCTCTACAACGGCCCCCCACAGACGCCGGGGATGCCTGGTTTCACCTTGGAGATACCCAGAAAGGGACCATCTCACAGGGATAGCCAGGACGGGTTCCCCAGCGGTCTACAGCGCCGGGACGCCCTGTTGCTGGGGCAGCTATGCGCTTTACAAGTCTACAACATTTACATTTACATGGTGGAATGTAAATGACATGGCTCAACAAACCCAAACCAACAATGCAGTGGAAGAATGGCACAACACCTTCTAAGCCACATAAGGACAAAGCCTCCTTTCCCCATACCAATTCTTAGAGATCCAAAAAAGAACAAAGATACCAAGAACTAAGAAAAGAGCGATCAATATCCCAAATTAAAAGTAAAATATCCAAAAAAGACAAAAGAAATGTACGAAATGTTAGAATGCAAAGTAACACTCTCTATAAAAAATGAAGGTGTACACTAACTAGAAAGCATAGCAAAAACAAATCTATAAACCATATAACAATTCAAATTACACTAAAGCAAACACATACAAATAGTTTTATTTAAATTAATTAAAAAATCTGTGTACTTTACCAATATAATTAAAACAATATCCAATAAGTATGGTGAATTAAAATAATTTAAAATAAATACATAAACACAAGATCCCAAAATTAGGTAATTCTAACCAACAAGCCTTTTGTAACATATAAAAACAATAGGAAAATTCTGATTTAGCATCACATACCAATAAATAACTTTAATAATAGCAAACATTTCCAACCAAAAACTGAGAAATTAAACCAATTTACAATTTTTAAGCTGAATTTCATGATCTTCCTCCAATTCACAGAATACAAAATCCACAAAAATAGGGAAAACATAATCCAAGAAAATACAAAAATGAAACATCAAAAAAAATATATCTATAGAATTATTCCAAAATCATAGGAAACTATAAACATCCCAAAAGAATTTAAGTAAAAATCCACTCCTTGAAAACGGAAAAACAAATTAAAAAGTAATCTTGGCTGAAATAAAAGCAAAATAATTTCCTTTTGTAAAACAAAAACACATCCAAAGTAATTCAAAGAATTCAACTCCAACCTATAAGAAACACAATGTACCCCAAAATCCATAACAAACAATATAACTGTCACTCTTTGACATCACAGACATAATAAATGAACTAATGTAACTAACAATACCACACATTTCACAGTGAAGCCATACCACACTATAGTATTTAACACCATAGCACAACCTAACACAAAACAAAACAACCACTACTAAAAATACACTACTCTATACTTATTACAGCTGCCTGCATCTCCCTTCTTCCCAAAACCCCAGATAATAACTTAAAAGTAGTCTTAATTTGTCTGTAGATGAGCAGCAGGGAACTGCAAACAACAGGAACAGATATAACCCTAAAATGATGTTAAGAAACAAAATTATGTCCAATACAAAGCAATCAGTATTAAATAGTAATAATGGAAATATAAAATATATATGATACTAAAATGTGCAAAAAAGGTTTAGTCGGCGTGGCTTAGGCAAGATGGCCGATCGGACGTGATCCGCATCGGCTCCCGCATCGCCCCGGGCTTCCCCCGGCTTCGAGGCGGTTCCCGGGTCCCTGGGCAGGACGAACGCTCGCACCATGGGCTGGTGAGCCGCGGAGTGCCGACAGGGCCGGAAGATTCCCGAGCTGTAGCTGGCTGGGGCTCCTGAGACCCGCGGCAGGGACGGCGCCGAGGTGACCAAGATGGCGGCTCCCGTAGCTGAAGCGGCGCTGCGTATCGGCCGCGGCTGAGGGTCCGGGGCACCGGGTCTCGAGAAAAGAGGGGCGGCGGCTCCCTGGGGGCCCCTGTGGAGGCTCGGGCCCGGAAGGGCCGCATAGATGACCAGGCACGACCCGGAGGGAGATCCTCCTGAGGCGACGGACGACGCGGAGGTGGGGCCCCGAGATCGCGTGGGCCCGGCTGCCGAGGCCTCCTGCTGAGGGAGAGGTGCTGACGCGGCAGCAGGACGGTGAGAGGCAGAAGTGAGCATCTCCGGGAACCCCCATGCGGGATTGTCTACTGACCTGGACTGAGGGGGCGGAGAGCCCGCGAAGGGGCCAGCGCGGGGGTCTCCTGGGTCCTGCAGTGCTGGTGAGCGACCTTGGCGGCGAGGCTGTGGGCCGTGGAGACTGCGGTGGTCTGTGACGGAGGCGGAGGAGAGAGGTCCGGAGGCGCCGGTGAGGGTGCGCAGCCTGGCCCGTGGCGTGTGGCGGGCCCGGGAGGTCCCGGCGGAGGCTTGGGCGGGAGAGGCCTAGAGTGGGGACGAAGAGAGAGGTCGGAACAGGCGGCGTCTCCGAGGCTTGTGAGGAGGGCCCCTACTTGACCGCGCCGTTGGCAGAACAGGTGTGGAGCGGCCATATGCCAGCGAAGAAGGGCCAGACCAAGCGCAGCGCCTCCGTCACTGCCTTCTTTGGTCCGGCGGACAGGGGGACATCTGGGGCCTCGACGGTGCAGCCGGGAGCGATGGCGCTCACTAAGGAGGATCTCCTGGCCTCCCTACGAGATTTCAAGGTGGAGCTGCGGGAGGAGATTGGCCGGGATACTCAACGCTCGGTGGATCAGTTGCGAGCGGACCTGCGCGACCAGCTGTCCGGCCTCCGACACGACGTCGACGCGGTAGGCACGCGAGTGGTGGAGCTGGAGACGCGACATGAGAGCCTGGATAGCAGATACACGGACCACTCGTGCCAGATTCAGGCCCTCCAGGATCAACTGACGCAAACGCAGCTCAAGGCGGAAGATTTGGAGAACCGCGCTCGCCGCGATAACATTCGAGTGCGCCATTTGGAGGAGCGAGCAGAGGGCCTGGATCTAGAGGCCTTCCTGGAAGGACTCTTCGCGGAAGTAGTGAAACCGCAGACTCTCAAGATTAAGCTCGAGGGTGGGTTTTCTGGCACCTGGAGATAAACGAAGGCCGAGGGACATTCTGGCCAAATTTCACTCTTACAAAATCAAGGAGGCTGTCCTAGCGGCGGCGCGGAGGTCAGCGGAGGTGTCATTCCAGGGGTTCACGTGTGCACTCTACCAGGATCTGTCCCCGGCGACGTTGGCGAGGCGCCAGTCCTTCCGGCCGCTGACTGCTAAATTACGAGCGGAGCACATCAGGTACCGCTGGACATTCCCCTTTGGCCTCTCGTTTGAGTACCGGAATAAGCAACGTACTGTGACTGACTTGGAGGTAGGAAAGGCTATTCTGGGTCTGTCTGCACCGGACGGTGAACTGGTTGAGGGGAGAGCTGCAGCGACTGGAGGCACTGGAGCGGGGGCCGGGGACTGGGCCACAGTGGGCCATACCCCTCCCAGATGATTTCACGGGTGGTGCCATTTGGAGGAATGTTTTATCCAGCGGTGGGGGTCCTGGACGCGGGTTCTGAGAGCTTGAGGCCACGCGCACTGGAGGGCCCGTCAAGTCGGAGGGCCGGCACAGCAGTCGTGTCGCTGGGTGTGAGACTACGAATGAGGGCCTGTCGGAGGGCCCGGGAACCAATGTTGGGGATGTTATCCCCATTTCTATGCATAAGGGTCAAGATTGTTGCCGGGGGGGGAGGTGGGGGGGGGCGGGTTGCCATGCCCTTTGAGTACTTACTACTTTAATGCTGTGTTGCAATGGGGTGGTTGGGGTTGTTTTACTTCCTTTTCTTCTTCCTTTTCTTTTCTTTTCTTCTTCTCTCTTCTTGACACCGGGGACAGGAGGAGGGGCGATGGGCTGGGCCGCTGAGGGTTGCACACATTTTAACACACGATGGCTGTCTCCCTAGGCTCATGGAATGTTCAGGGGCTTAATTCCCCCCAGAAGCGCCAGAGGGTGATGAAGTATATATCAGATTGACATCTCGACATAGTTGCGCTGCAAGAAACGCACCTGCGTAGGGAAGACGAGCATAGGCTACGACACAGGTCATACCCACTTATGTACAGTTCGTCGGCCTCCACCAAGCACAGGGGGGTAACGCTGTTGTTTCATAGCGGAGTGAGGTTCCAGCCGATAGAGGTTTGCTCAGACAAGGCGGGGAGGTGGGTGATGGTAAAAGGGGTCCTACGAGGGCAGACTTGCACTTTCGTTTCACTTTACGCCCCCAACACTGGTCAGGCGGGGTTCCTGTCCACCTTTTGCTCGCGGTTGGAGCAGTTCGCTGAGGGTTTGGTGGTTCTGATGGGGGACTTTAATTTGGTGTGGCGGGTAGAGTTGGATAGTTCGCGCTCGCAGAGGGCTGAGTCGGGTGCCTTCGCTGCGGCCTCGCGACAACGCTTCTCTGATCTGGGCCTCTGTGACGCCTGGCGCACTCTGCATCCCTCCGCGAGGGATTACACCCATTTCTCCCATGTCCACCAGTCGTATTCCCGGTTGGATTATATTTTCATTAATCGCTTTCTTTCGGGGTCCCTACGAGATGCGCAGGTCCTTCCGCTCTCTATTTCCGACCACAGTATGGTCACGGTCACACTTCATTGGCCGGGCCCCCGGGATCGCCAGCGAAAATGGTACTTCCCCGCTTCCCTCACCAGGGATATAGTGTTGCGCGCCTCACTACGGGAGGCTATATATGGCTACTTTGCCCTCAACGGCGCAGAGGAGACCTCGGAGCAGACGCGGTGGGACGCCTTTAAGGCAGTGATCAGGGGGAAGTGCATCGCGCTCAACTCGGCGCTTAACCGGCAGAGGGCGGCGGAACGAGAACGCCTGGAGGCGGAATTGGTGGCCGCGGAACAGGCCCACAAGGCCAAACCTTCTTGCGGCCCCTTACGGCGCTGCGGGGCAAACTCAAGTCTATCTATGCCAATAGGGCTGAACTGACCCTCCTGCGGTTGCGTCACACCTCATATGCCCAGGGGAACAAGGTGGGGAGGCATCTGGCTAGACAGCTCCGGGTCAAGCGGGACAAGGAATACATTGAGGGGGTGCGGGATGCCGCGGACGTGCTTATCCACTCGGATGAGGGCAAGGCGGCCTGTTTCCGATCTTTTTATAGCAAACTCTATGAGTCGGACTCGTTAGAAGGCCCAGCGCAGGAGGCCTATCTGCAGGAGTTACAACTCCCTCAGGTCTCGGACGCGGCCAACGCGGACCTCTGCGCCCCCATCTCATTGGAAGAGGTCACCAAGGCCATAATGGCGCTCAAACTAAATAAGGCTCCCGGACCTGATGGCCTTACAGCCCTGTTTTATCGTACCTTTACGCCGGACCTGGCCCCGCACCTGCAATCTTTGTTCAACGCCGTCGTCGCCCAGGGGGTGGTCTCCCCCTCCATGGCGGAGGCGGTTATTACGGTTATCCCCAAACCAGGGAAACCCAAGGATCACTGATCCTCCTACCGCCCCATCGCGCTGTTAAATCTAGACGCTAAGTTGTATTCCTCTATTCTGGCGGCCCGGCTCAGCCCTCTGATGGCTGCGTTGATTCATCCCGACCAATCGGGTTTCATTCCGGGGAGGCAAGCGCACGACAACACGCGACGCATAGTGCATCTCATAGAAAAAGCTTCGAAACGACGCTTGCCGGCCGTCCTGGTGGGACTGTATGCCGAGAAGGCGTTCGACAGGGTGGATTGGGGGTTTCTCTTTTCCACCATGCGCCGGATGGGCTTTGCAGATGCCTTTATGGCAATGATACGGGCCAACTATCGGCTCCCAGTGTCGCGGGTCCAGGTCAACGGGACCTGTTCGGCGCCGTTCGCCCTCTCCAGGGGCACTAGACAGGGGTGCCCGTTGTCTCCCCTCTTGTTCGCCCTCAGCATTGAGCCACTGGCGATAGCCGTTCGACGTAATCAGCAGATCACGGGCATCCCGTTCGCAGGTGAGGACCATAAGATCTCCCTGTTCGCTGATGACGTGCTTCTCTCACTCACTCGCCCCGCTGAGTCACTCCCAATTCTTCAGGAAGAGCTGCGGAGCTACGAACGAGTGGTTGGCTTCAAGATTAATCGGGACAAGTCGTATATTCTTAATCTTACGCTACAGGGCGAGGAGTTAGTGAGCCTTCGGAGGTGCACAGCTTTCCGCTGGGCGACCACGTCGCTTCAATACTTGGGAGTCCAGCTTACCCCCTCCGTAGAGGATCTTTATCAGGCCAATTTTCCCCCCCCTTCTGGGGCATGTTAGGGCTGACCTAGCGCGCTGGAAGCCCTTGTTTATCTCTTGGCTGGGGCGTATTCACTCTCTCAAAATGACGGTCTTACCGAAGTTACTCCACCTGTTCCAGGCCCTCCCCATTGATGTCCCTCTCTCCTTTTTTTCGACCTTACGCTCCCTCTGCTCTCGTTACATTTGGCAGGGGGGTAGAGCCCGGCTGTCCTTTTCCCCGTTGTGGAGGCCACTTTCTGCGGGCGGGGCGGGCCTCCCCGACTTCCACCTCTACTACAAGGCGGCTCAACTGCGAGTTTTGGTAGAATGGTCGAAGAGAGAATCGGACAAACATTGGCTACATATGGACAGGTCGGTGGCGGGTCGGACGATTTGGGATTTGGCGTGGCGGCCAAAACACGATAGACCGGAAAACGCTTACGTCAGCACGCCCACTAGAACAACGTTGCGGGTATGGGACACTCTGGCATCGGACGAACGGTGGACCACTTTTCCTTCCCCCCACACGCCTATTCACGGGTTGGCGGCTTTTCCGCCGGCGCTTACTAGAGGGCCTTACGCGGTGTGGGAGAAGGGGGGCTGTCCTTTTCCCCGTTGCGGAGGCCACGTTCTGCGGGCGGGGCGGGCCTCCCCGACTTCCACCTCTACTACAAGGCGGCTCAACTGCGAGTTTTGGTAGAATGGTCGAAGAGAGAATCGGACAAACATTGGCTACATATGGACAGGTCGGTGGCGGGTCGGACGATTTGGGATTTGGCGTGGCGGCCAAAACACGATAGACCGGCAAACGCTTACGTCATCACGCCCACTAGAACAACGTTGCGGGTATGGGACACTCTGGCATCGGACGAACGGTGGACCTCTTTTCCTTCCCCCCACATGCCTATTCACGGGTTGGCGGCTTTTCCGCCGGCGCTTACTAGAGGGCCTTACGCGGCGTGGGAGAAGGGGGGCTGTTTAATGGTAGGACATCTTTTTAGGGGGTCACGGTTGATGACCTTTTCCGAATGTAGGACCGACTTTAGCCTTCCGCCCACTGAGCATTATCATTACCTTCAGCTTAAGCATTGGCTTCAAACACAGGCCCTCCAGGCGGCGGTTCACAGGCCCCAAACGCCCTTCGAAAAATTTGCGCGCACTACCACGTCTATGAGGTGGGTAATCTCTTTTCTTTATGGACACCTTTTGGCTACTAGAGTCTCCCCGGCCCCACGATTTCAATCTAAATGGGAGGAGGCGCTGCGGCGTCCGATCGAAGAACGGGAATGGTAGGCGTTGTGGTCGGACATCTCGAAGCACAACCACTCGATTGAATTGCGAGAGGCGCACATGAAGGTGATGGTGGATTGGTATTTGTATCCGGCTAAGTTGCGGCGTATCTTTCCAGACACCTCGGACCGCTGCTGGAGGGGCTGCGGGTTTCTAGGAGATTTTGAGCACATCTGGTGGACCTGCCCGACGATCCGCCCCTTCTGGGATGAGATCTTAGCGCAAATCAAATCTATGCTGGGTTATCCGATCCCCACGTCCATGGCGACGGCGTTGTTGGGCCTGCGGGATCCCTCCCTGCGCTACCAAACCAGAGCGGATAAGGCGGTGTTGTGGCTGTGCTTGGGGGCGGCGAAAGTAGCGATCGCGGCCAACTGGAAGAAGCGGACGGCGCCCACGGCCTCGATGTGGCACGCTCGTCTCTGGAGACTTCTGAGCCTGGAGAGAATGACGAATATCTTCAGAGATGACTTTGCCGCATTTGAGCTCAGGTGGGGACCGTTGGTGACTTTCCTTTCTAGAGGGCTGCCAGCGGCGGTGTGTCGGCCCCAACTTAGGGGCCCTCGGTTGTTTCAATTGTAAGGGGCCGCTTTTGCAGTCGATGACGTCCCCTGCCTGTGCTGGTTGAGGTCCCGGGCACTGCGGATGGGCCTTTGCCTGTCCGCGACCTTGGGCGTGGGTCTCCCCTTCTTGGTCACAGCTCCGGGCCCTCGGGCCCCAGTGCCGGAGTCCCTTCACTGTCTCTTTTTCTTATACCTTTCCTTCTCTCTCTCTCTCTTTTTCCTCTTATGATTTGGGAGGGGTGGGGGGGGTGGGAGGGAAGAGGGGGAGTTGGGGTTGATTGTTACATTGGATGTGCAGCCTAAGGACATAGTGCCGGCAAGGTGGTTAGGCCGAACCTTTTGAGTGCCGGACCGGCGCGGGACTGTTGATACCCGGGTGGCACATACGGGAGGTTTCCGGGGCATTACTCGTGGGCCGACGTCTCCCCCTTATTTTAGTACTCTGTATCTCTCCTATAGCGAGTGTTGGGATGGGGGAGACTCGCCCTTATTAGGTGCGGCTGAGAGTCGGTATGGCGTTGTCTCACCACCGCTTATTGGTCCGATGGGCTATGAGGCACTGGTCAGGATTGGTGTTGTATGTACTGCTCTTTTTGTGTGACTAATAAAAAAACAAGTTTGACAAAAAAAGGTTTAGTCTTGTTACAGATATAAGGAACATATTCAGAATTATTTGTAAAATACATATTAAAAAGTAAAATTAACAAAACATTAATAATTAACAGTACTATTATTATATTTATATATTATTAATGTATATATATATACTGACAAAAACGTTCATGTAATTTTTTCTTTAAAATTAAAACGTATGTATAATAAAAGAATTATTTTTAATGTATAAAAATTGGAGCAATTTATAATATACTTGTATCTGATTAGAAAAATGATATTAACACATGTTTAAAAAAATAGAAAAAATATGTAAATATATGTTAACACAGAATTATATTAAACAATGTGCTAACCATTTTGTTTGTTAATAAAACAATATGTAAAAAATAAACTACTTAAATCTATTTGCTGGGATTATTAAAAAATATATGGTAAAGAATCAAAATTGTGATTAGTATTTGCAAAACATACTCAATACTATAAAACATGAATTCATATAATACATATAATTTAATATTCCTATCCCAGTCAACAATACACTGTTCATTAAATTGCACATTAGGAACCTAGTATATAGCATACCATACCGTCTCTAGTATAAAGTATTTTGGGGACCTTGTTGAGCAATAAGGGGGTAGAATCTACTATTCCCTTTACAATCTTAGCCATTTTGGGGAAGGTATTAGACATTAAAGGGGTAAGATTTACCATTCCCATTCCCACTCCAAACTAAACTTAGTAGTGAAGGCACTGCACATTGAAGGGGTCAGATTTACTATTTCCACTCCAATATAAACCATTTAGGAGAAGGCGTTGGATATTGAAGGGATCAGATTTACTATTCGCACTCCAAACTAAACTACTTTAGGGAAAGTGTTGGACATAGAAGAGGTCATATTTACTATCCCCACCCCAATCTAGAATATTTTGAAGAAGGTGTGGGGCATTAAATGAATACAATTTAAATGTATCGCTCCTATTTCAAAATATAAACCATGAAATAAGAATTGTAATAAAAAATTATATTCCTCACAAATATATTTGTAATCATGATATATATCAAAAACAACAGTAAAAAATTATGGGCATAATTATGATGCCACCCTATTGAAGACGGGACCGCCCAACAGGCTGTCAGCGGTCCCGCATGAGGCATTACAATGCGACAGCCACCATGGCATCGCAAGGCCTATATTTTGGATTGTGGTGGGCGCTGCTAACTGCAGCACCCGCCACAATTCAAAAATGGGGCACTTTACAAATCCCTGCACTATGTCGCAGGCACCATGCAGTGCCTACCACATGGTGTAGGGATATGTAGGGGGGCACCATAGGTGCCCCCCAGTGCCCACAATGTAGGGCCAGTGAAGGAGGGGGGCACGCTACGGGCCCCCAAAGTCCCTTTTTGCCTGCCTGTTCATGGCGGCTTAAAACCGCCATAAACAGGAAGGTGGAAATGGAGATCATAATCCCTACCAACGTGCCTGATAGGCACCACCACCATTGTAGGGGCTATGAGCCCCTCTGCCACACCAGGGGCTCAAAGTGGCCGCCGCCAACTGCCAATACACCGCCCACCATCGTATTGTGGTGGGCATTGATTCAGTCAGATGGGCTGTCAGTGGCTGTTTCACCGCCATCGTAATCAGGCCCTATATTCTTAACTGTGAAGTTCCTGACAACGATATTTTCTACATCACAGTTTTCTTGCAACAGTATTCTGGTATCACATTATTTAAAAACTAGATATTCTCACCAAACTCTCGCTTTGTGAAACCGACCAGGACTCTATCATGGTCAGCATGAAATCACGCCCATGTCCCGGTCGCCCACAAATCGTGAGTACAGATTGGAGCTTTACATTTTCTTGGTGCTTTTTTGACTTAAATAGTTTAAAAAAATCATATGTTTGCCTCTCCTTATTGGAATCGGTGTTTTTGTTTCATTTTGCTAGTTACATTTTTCTTTATTTTGGGAAATTTGTTGTGGGGTATTAATTTAGTGAGACAAGCATGTTAAACCAAGGGATTCATCGGAAACCAAATCCCTAATCTAGATAAGAGTGTGTACATACATAACAGTTTTGGACTGGATCCTTTTGAGCAAAGTGCATGGAAGAGGAAATCTTTTTATATAAAGTGGTGATCCATGACAAGCAATGTAAAGTTGTTGAGATACGGAGTGACTGAATGTTAGTAAGACCGTTTTAGTCCTTCACACTCCACACCATTAGAGTGGTTGGGGCTAAGGATTATCAACTTTTTTAGGCCAGAAATGTCAAGTATGGTGCCACCGCTGTTGAGAATGGCTATGATGTGAGAGGATACTCTCATGTGGTGGTGAAGAAGGAGTATGAATGGATAAGTGAAGACCTATTTGAAATGGATCAGATGATGAAATCTGAGATGTGAGGGTTATGGAGGGCTTGTAGGCTCAAAGCAAGACTGAGCTTAGTATTGGATGGAATCTGCAAGGGCTGTTTATTTATTTGTTCATTTGTAGAGCGCATGGTTACACCGCCTGGAAGATGCTGCTGCACGCTGCAAGACCTGTCGAGCTACATTTTATTCAGTTTTTGCAAACAGCCAGGTCTTCAGATGTCTACGAAATCTACTTTCGCTTGGTTCAGTTCTTAGGGCAATTGGCATTGTGTTCCAGATTTTTGCTGCTAGGTACCTGAAAGAGCGTGCCCCCATTCTTGCTCTGAATATTCTTGGAACTGTTACCAGTGCCGTCCCCATAGATCTTAAGCTGCATCCTGGGATGAATTGGGTTAGTAGTGGTTGAAGGTATCCTGAGCCATTCTTTAATAGAATACGGTGACAGTGGCACATTGCCTTAAACACGACTCTCTTTTCCACTGGCAGCCAGTGTAATGCTGTTAGGGCTTTCTTCGTGTTGGCTCTTCTTGGAAGGCTACGTACCAAACGCACCGCTACATTTTGTACCCTCTGTAATTTGGATAGACCTTTTTTCGAAGCGCCCAGATATAGTACATTCCCATAGTCCAGTTGGGAGGTAATTACTGCATGTACTATGGTTTTTCTGGCATTAGATGGTAACAGATCAATGACTTTCCTCAGGGTTTTCATGGCCCCGTAGCATTTCCCTGCTACCTTCCGAATCTGATTATCAAATGTCAACTTGGAGTCAAACCAGATTCCGAGGTTTTTCACTTCTGCTTTTGGGGAGGGAAATTGGCCAAGTGATTCCGGCCACTATGCGGATGACCAAAGGGTTGGCGTCTTGCCTACCACCATTACCTCCGTCTTATTCCCGTTTAACATGAGGCAATGGTTTGACATCCAATCTGCCACCTCTTCTAAACATTTGGAGAAGCGGATTGCTGCCTGATCCTTATCTTGAGACAGCAGTACAATTAACTGCTTGTCATCCGCGTAAGACACGATCGACACCTTATGTTTCTCCACTCGTTCTGCCAGTGGTCCCACATAGAGATTGAAAAGAGTGGGACTCAAAATTGATCCCTCTGGAACCCCCTGGGGCAGAGGAAAGCTCTCGGATAGGTGTGTCTGTTGTGCAACTTGGAAGCTCTGTTCGGAGAGAAACGATGTCATCCACTCCAGAGCGTTCCACCTGATGCCACATGCCTCTAGTCTTAGGAGAAGCAATTTGTGCGAAACGTTGTCAAACGCCGCACTGGGATCCAGCAGGATCAGTGCGGCCATTTGCCCTTCATCAGCATATTTTCTCAGCGTTTCTGTGGGCATAAGTAGTGCTGACTGCGTGGAGTGCGCCATTCTAAAACCTGACTGAGATGGGTGCAGTAAATCATTCGTATTGATGTGGTCCACCAGCTGTTTATTGGTGATTTTCTCTGCAATCTTGGCCACAAATGGTAATAATGAGATAGGGCGTAGATTTTCTAATACTGTGTGTTCTAAAGATGGTTTCTTTTTGTGTGGTCTGACAATGGCCTGTTTCCATTTGGTAGGGACCACCCCAGTCTGAAAGGAACATAGGATGAGTTCCGCGATGTACGGCAAGATCGAGTCTGCCCCCTCCATTACTATCTCTGGTCGAGCTGGGTATAATGGAGAACCAGAATTTATTCCTTTTGCTGTAGCTTTGAGTTCTTTTATTTCCTGGATCTTAAATTCATTCAGAGTTACTCCTGCAAAGTTCGTATGACTTGCACAGGCTGAGCTGGTTCCCTGTCGCACTTCTATTGGGAAGGTGTTGTATATTTTTGTTACTTTATTCGTGAATAATTCTGCCACCTTATTACAGCTCTCTATGGTGGTTGTTATGTCCTTTCTCTCTTCATGTGTTTTGAGAGACTTCAAAAATTGTGAAAATTTCTTTGTGGGAATTACTGGCACTTTCTATTTTATCCATATAAAATTTACATCTGATTTTCTTGATTAATGAGTGATAGTGTTTTAGTTCCTTTTTATAATCTTCTTTAGCCCCACTACAGTATTCCTTCCTCCAAATTCGTTCCAGTTTTTACACCTTTTTTTGGCCTTCATCAGTTCATCATTAAACCATGGTGCTCTTGTGTTTTGTCTCTTAGGAATTCTAGTGCTCCATGGTGCTATCTTATCTAGTGCCTCTGTAATCCATGTATCCAGTTGAATATTGGCTAGGTTTATTTCTTTATCTAGCATGAGATTCTTCTCCCTGAGAACTTGGGTGAAGGATGAGGACTTACATTTGTTCCGCTTCCTAGTTGTGATTTTCTTCACATGGGAACATTTTAGACATAGGCAGTACCTGTGAATTGGAAAAAGTCTGAAAATTACTACATGTCCCAGCGTGCATTATTAAATGACTTTCTTTCATGAAGGCACACCGGAAGCCAGAAAACTTTAAAAAGCGCGCTGGGGAATTTGGGAGCCTTGTTTGAACTGATTGCTGACACGGCCTCTGAGGAGAAGCAAAGAAGCTTCGAAAAGCGTAAGGCCAGGGACTTTTACATGGGGATGGGAAGCCAGATGCCTTTGGTAAATAAAAGTTTTCAACTTACCTGCTGTGGAGTGCGGTCTCATACCTGGAAACTGGTGGTGAATATATATACGCAGGGATCCAAGGCATTTAGACATAGGCAGTATCTGTGAATTGGAAAAAGTCTGAAACTAGATAAATGAAAGGGAAGAGTGTAAGATGCAGCAAGACTGAACTTAGTATTGGATGGAATCTGCAAGGGCTGTTGGCAACATTTTAGACATAGGGAGTAACTGTGAATTGGAAAAATCTGAAACTAGATAAATGAAAGAGAAGAGTGTAGGATGGCAGACAGAGAAATGGGTGGTAATGTACCTCCACTGCCACCTAAAAATATTAGGATCATTTGAAAGGTATCTGGGAGATTTTAAATTGCAAACTGGGGAGGAGAAGCCACACATGTGAAATACTACATTACACTGATAGGTTAGAAACTATTTAAATTATGAAAATCCAGTCTTAACCCCTGGTAGCTGTGACACAATTAGAAGGTTTTCCCGAGAGAAATGTTTGTTCATCCCTTAAGCAGCATCAAAACAACATCAGAGTCACAAAACTGCACAGTAACATACTAAAAAAAACATTTTTTAAAACAAGAAAAGGATTACGACAAAAGGAGATGTGACTTTTTATAAGGTTTTCAGTTAAACTGCACCAGGAAACATAAAGCATCCACCTATAAGAAGGCCTCGGCAACAAGACCTCTGAATTATTCTATAACATTATTCAGGAAACTGGTGGTGAATATGTAAACACAGTGATCCAAGGCCGTGGAGACGACGCACCGCCTACAACAAATCAAGGACCCGCAAGAGTGAACTATTCATCTTTGTATGGGCACAGCAGGTGATCTATTCAGGCATGCGAAGTTCCATCCTGGAGTCCACTGGTGGGCTGAGAAAAATGATGTCCCAAATTGCATTGTAGCAATTAAACCCATTGTAGGGTTTTAATTTTGGCAAAAATTACTACATGTCCCAGCGTGCATTATTCAATGAATTTCTATCATGAAGGCACACCGGAAGCCAGAAAATTTTAAAAAGCACGCAGGGGAATGTGGGAGCCTTGTTTGAACTGATTGCTGACACGGCCTCTGAGGAGAAGAAAAGACGCTTCGAAATGCATATGGCCAGGGACTTTTACATGGGGATGGGAAGCCACATGCCTTTGTTAGATAAAAGTTTTCAACTTACCTGCTGCGGAGTGCGGTCTCATATCTGGGAAACTGGTGGTGAATATGTATACGAGGCGATCCTAGGCCGTGGAGACGACGCACCGCCTACAACTAATCAAGGACCCGCAAGAGGGAAATATTAATCTTTGTATGGGCACATCAGGCGATCTATTCAGGTATGCGAAGTTCCATCCTGGAGCCCACTGGAGGACTGAGAAAAATGATGTCCCTAATTGCGTTGTAGCAATCAAACCAATTGGAGTGTTTTAATTTGGGCGAAAATTACTACTTGTCCCGGCGTGCATTATTCAATGTCTTTTTATCATGAAGACACACCGGAAGCCAGAAAATTTTAAAAAGAGCGCAGGGCAATGTGGGAGCCTTATTTGAACTGACTGCTGACACGGCCTCTGAGGAGAAGCAAAGACGCTTCGAAAGGCGTAAGGCCAGGGACTTTACATGGGGATCGGAAGGCGCATGCCTCTGTTAAATAAATGTTTTCAACTTGCTGTGGAGTGCAGTCTCATATCTGGGAAACTGGTGGTGAATATATATATATATGTTTATATATATATATATATATATATTGTATAATGAAACACAATTATTTTAAATATATATTTTACATTATATTAATATTTTTAGTTTAATTCTTTAACTTAACTACTTTAAAAAACAAATAAATTACCAAACAAATAAAATTTAAGAAAGGAGAAAAAGAAAATAAGCGCATTTACAAGAAATATTATACATTTTTTAAACAAATAAAAATATAAACAAATACTAAAAAATTCTGATTATAAACAATATCTACATTTAACCAATATTAGGAAATGTAGTGGAGTCTGGAAATAATAGATATCCCACTCCAGTTTATAGAGAAATTGTAGGTCTTTGGATGGGTTACATATATTATTACCACTCCATACAGTGCAACAGTAGGGAAAACATTGGACTTCGGAATGGGTTAAATTTACTATTCATTCGCCAGTCTGTGCAACAGTAGGGAAAGCGTTGGACTTCAGAGGGTGTTAAGATTTACGATTCCCAGTCCAGTCTGTGCAACAGTATGGAAAGCATTGGACTACGGAGGGGGGGAGGCACATTTACAATTTCCACTTCAGTCTGTGCAACAGTAGGGAAAGCATTGGACTTTGGAGGGATACGATTTAACATTCCCACTCCAGTCTTAGCAACAATAGGTAAACTACTTAAGTTCAAACACATCACATACATAAATAACCCTATTAATTTAGAAAAAATATAAAACTCTAAATGTAAACATTATTACTTCACATAAAATACATACAAGAATTAAAAAATAAACAATAGTGATCCAGTTTATAAAATTTATAAACGTGATAATTTACAATAACAAAATGCTTACTTAATTATTACTTAGTTGACTCTCCACTCTATACCCCTACAAACCTAACAACCCAGACCTAGAATATAATGAAAATAAATAAGTATAGCACAATTTGAATAATTTATAAACAATTAAATAATGAATTTGCAATTAATAGATAATTGTTGATTAATTATTACTTAATTAACTCCCCACACTACAACACTACAAACCCAGAAGCCCACAACTAAAATGTAGCTAAAATATATAATTAGTACCCAATTTGCAT
This sequence comes from Triturus cristatus, assembly GCF_964204655.1. Lineage (NCBI taxonomy): Eukaryota > Metazoa > Chordata > Amphibia > Caudata > Salamandridae > Triturus > Triturus cristatus. The sequence goes on along the minus strand of NC_140589.1, from coordinate 224,744,051 downwards.
AATTATTAATCAATTAAATATGTAATTATACATTAATAATTATTCCTTTTTAATGATTATTAAATTACTTTCCACAGCATACTCCTTCAAACGTAGCAACTAAAATATAACTAAAATAAAGCAATACTACATAATGTGCATAATTAATAATCAATTAATTCAATAATGTATAATACATTATTAATTATTGTTAATTAATTATTACTTAGGTAACTTCCCACGCTATAGCCCTACAACTCTAGTAGCCGCATCTAAAATATAACTAACATACATGAGTATTACTCAGTTTACATAATTAATAATCAAATTAATTAGTAATATAAATTATTTGTTAATACTTATTGCCTGATTAACTTCCCACCCTAAACCCCTAGAAATGTAGCAACCCGCACCTAAAATATAAGTACAATAAATCAATATTATATATTATACATAATGCATTAATATATAAACTCAAACACGTTAAATTGATTAAAAATCGATCATCTTTACAACTATATTATTGAAAACGATATTTACAATGATATTCTTAACAACGATATTACTTGCCTGAAGAAACTGTATTCTTGACAACAATGTTTCTGTATCTTGATATTTTTGTGTCACAACTTTTTTAAAATATTTTTGTCGACAGATATTTACAACTCAATATTTTGTCCAAATACCATGTGATGTTATAATCCACTGAAATTTCCCATTTCCAATCTGTTAGAATGATTGATTGTGTTACGTTATTGTGCACCTGTTATTCCATGACCCTCCTGGACGCTGGACTAATCTTCATCCCCAGCATAGATCAAAAAACGATGCCTGCTACTTGAATTTCCATGCCTCTGAAGAGTAGCTCTGCCCAGGATGAACTGCTACAGCCCTGATGTTCTCCAACCTACAGCAGTCTGGCAGCTAACTGCATCTGATTTTTTTTGCAACATAATTTTATTTATTTCCATAAGTACAGTGACATTTACAATCATTGTATATGGCCCCATGTTGCCACCCAGATTCGACTGAAATAGAACAGAAAATCTTCTGCAGTATCTGGCGACAGGAGGCAGGGGGTTCCACCATTAGAGGATACAGATGGGAGAATGATGGAAGTTTCAAATTAAGTTTTTTGCAAAGGTGGGCACATATGTAAATGAGACAGAAAAACTACATTATTTATATACAATGTAAAACCAACATTATAAGAGAAACAAATAGCTAAAGAATTAGTCAACCTGCTGGAGCAAGTGGAGCCAATGAAGTCAGTGATATTGGAGTGTGAGTGCAATATTGGGATCTCCACTCCATCCATGTTGTGTATTCATGCATTTTTAAGTAACAATGGTCCCATTCACATAGAGTAGGTATAATATCGCAATTACTAAAATAAGAAATTGGAATTTAAACAAGTGATCAATGCAAATGATGAAAAACTTTTTAATTATAATTAGGAACAATTAATAAACAATTCGGTGAGTGAGCTAGCCGTGATGAGGTAAAAGGGAAATCAGCCGATTTCCTTAACCCAGGCTGGTGACTTCAAAAGTGACTTTTTGGTGAACGATTGCAGATACAAAAAAGTCAGATCAGCATCTCATACTCAATAATCGAATATACAATACAATATAGAGTTTAGAGACGTAAGTCGATGACGTTTCGATCCCCATGAGAATGGTGGGATCTCTTCAGGACAAAGCGATGACAAGAATGCCTGGGAAGTTAGCGTGAAAGCAATGAAGGGGTGACCTAAGGCCGTGTGTGGCAGAGGCGCGAAGGCGCACACCCGGAACGGTAATATTTCAGATTTCCAGCAGTCCGTGGCGTGTAAGGCAAAAGCGTCAAATCGATCGCACTGGTGGTCGCACTGTTGGCCTCGAACGGGAGAAGAGATGAATCCCAGCCAGGATCAGAGTACACGGGGGAGAGAGAGGCCTTGGAATCTGAGGACGGAGCCTTCAATAAGACCGGGCCGATAGCTTCAATGAGCAGCGAGGTTCGCAGGTCACATGACAGGAGCTCGGAGATGCGAGCAAGTGCATGTCGTGGGAATCATGTGGGGTCAGTAGGGCTGTCATGATGAATGGTCAGGGGTGAATGATTGTTCTGTGTATCCTTCCTCACTCTCCGGGGTTATCAAAAGGCTGCTAGAGCTGTCTAGTTAAGGGTAGCCCTGTATTATGGCATCCCAGTCTTGTGCATTTTCTGGGGTCCCGACACCCCACTGTGCTTCCCTCTGTAGAACCACTCCCTCGCATTCAAAGTCAAAATGTAGCCCAGGTAAAGGGGCACGTAAAGTGGGAAATAATGAGGGTGCAGGCTGTGGAAAGAGTCACCCTCTCTGAGTGTTAGTGCTAGGGGCACCATTGATATTGCGAACAATACTGAGCATAGCGATCAACAGTACAAGGGCCAAAAATGTAATTGATAGTCTTAATTCACACAGTTGGGGCCATATGAAGCCGTTTTGTCCATGTGAGGAATAGGCTACCCAGGCTCATGCTGTTCATAACGTTTTACAAAAAATCCCAACATAGGGAGTCAAAAGCCTTAGGGTATTCCAAGAGGGTGAATATAGGACATGGACGAGTCATCTGATATTATGGGCCATGCTGCATGTCAGGATAAATCCAGATTGATCCGGATGTAGCAGGTTCCGAAGCCAAGACAACAATAAGTTGACCAGTATTTTACTGAGTATTTTATAGTCTACATTTAAAATCAAGTGCATCTATCAGAGGGGATGAGGTCCTCTTCTTTACCCCATTTCAGGAGCAGGACAATCATGGAGTGCCGCATGGTGGGAAGAGGATATCCATTGCTGCGCGGTGTTATACAGCTAGGTCAATGTGGGGGCCAGGACTTTCCCATAAGGAAAATTTGACTAGCAAGCCAACAGTCCCACAATCTTCCCTCTGGTCAGAAACTTGATAGACCCTCTTGCCTCCTGAACTAGGATGTCCCTATGGAGTAGGTGGCTATATCCTGCCCCGACTGGTGTGTCACAGCTTCTATGACATAAGAGTGCAGGTCTTGTGGACCCAGCGCCACTCGGGCAGTAATAATCCCGAAATGTAGAATTAGTATCCGTCAGGGTAAAGAGTGTGTGTGCAACGGGGTTGATGATGGATAGTGTCTGAGATTGGTGTCTGGTGGGGTTGGTGAGCCATGCTAGTATTTGCCGAGCCCATTATCACTTACTACGCACCTTGCTGATATACTGGCTATAGTTGTATCCCTCAACCTCTCCTTTAAGTCCAGCAATTTCTCCTTTTCAGTGGCTATCAGTTAGCGCTCATAGGGGTTATGGGGCCTGGCTGGTTGTATGATGTAACAACGCATTCCGTTGCAATGCATGCCTTTACCATGCATGCGTTACAAAGCGAATGCCATTGCTACGCATAACCTTTACCACGAAAATGTCTTTACCACGCATACCTTTACAACGATTTTCATTGTAAAACCATGCTTGGTATTGGCATTTTCATGGTATAGGTTTTCTCCGATCCCTGCCCTAATTTCTTTCACTGCTCCCCTGTGCCCTTCCCCCTTCCGCTCTCTTTTTTTATTTGACCCCTTCCCTCTTCTCTTGTGCGACCCTCTGCCCCACTCACAAACCCTTCTATTAAATACCCCTCCAAGTATCCCTTAAAATTTACCCCTGCGCTACACCAGCCCCCTCATTCCTTTATTTTCATTGTTTAACTTTAATCCCCCTTACCTCTCCATGTCCTCTCCTCTTCATGCTCTTAAGTGGTGCGTTGTACATCATTATTAAGAGGAACTGGAAGTGTCTTTCCGTTTCCTCTAACAACGCCAATTGCCTCCACAAACACAAACAGGTGCGTTTTTTTTCTTTTTTGGGGGGGAGACTCCCCAAGCCCCCTTTTTCTAATACACGCTTTATTTGAGGGGGAGACCACCCCAAGCCCCCTTTTTTACGTATAGCCTTTAACACACATGCCTTTACTACGTATCGCGTAGTAAAGGAATGTGTGGTAAAGGCTATACATGGTAACCACGCATGCATTGTAATGCATGCGTGGTTAAGGTTATCAATGGAAACAGCCGCGTTGTAGTGGCTGTTTCCCGCCTGGCTCTGTCCAATGAGCCAAGCAGGTGTTCATGTTTTGTGATCTCACAGTGTAGCTGAGTACACCAATGGGCCTATACAGTGTCCCTGAACCTCCACTTTGAGTACTTCCCACTCCGTCAGTACTGGGGGCGCGGTACCCTCGCTCTCTATGTATTAATTGCTAATTATAGTCACTAGGGAGTCCTGAAAGACTAAGGGCCTAATTATGACTACGGGCCCAATTGCGACTACAGTGGTCCTATGGACCTCCACCGCACTGTAGCCGTGGTAATGGCAGTCAAGCCACCCTATCACATGTTTGGCGGTCGGAACACCAAAGTACCACTGCAGCCGCTGGGGTTCCGTGACACAATGGCAGTGTTGCAGCTGTGTGAGGTCGCAATATGCTGGTGGTGCCGCTGTGGCACCGCCAAGCACATTTCGTGTGAGTCTGCCATGAAAAGGTTTGGCAGTGAGGAAACCTGTTGCTTCTGGGCCAGGAGGTGCATGCGGGGGGGGGCAAATTGTGCCCCTCTGTATGCATGCACCCCCAGTTCCTGCGTGGCATGGACTGCATGACATGGTGCAGTCCATGCCATGCAGGAACATGCTTTGGCGGTCCCATGGTGTTGCCTATGAAAAACTCACATATGAGCCTTAGAATGGCACAGATGTGGGACCGCCAAAGCACCGGCCACCAGACCAGGAATGCACTTCTCATCTGGAGAGCGTAGTGTGGAGGTGTTTGGCGATATCCAAGAGGGGCGCAGGATTGGCAGCCCGCTGGGAGACCACCAAACTCATAATCAGGCTCTTAGTCTTTCAAGGCGTCTGCATTGAGTTTCTAGGATAGTATTGGTGGTATAGGGGAGTCCCAGCATACGGTCAGCAGGAAGGGGCTGTGGTCCGAGTGCATCTTGGCTAGGTACTCTGTGTGAATGCCACAAAGTAAGTTATCTAACTATACAAAGAGGTCAAGCATTCCTGAGTAATAAGAATATCCCCACTCCTTCATCCAACCTCGGAAAAACATTTCCGCAGCATTTATCTGGGAGAATGGCAGTGGTGGATGAGGTTTGTCCAAGGCCGTATACACTATACAGTGAAAGTCTCCCCCTATAACCAACGGGTAATGTAGTAGTATGAATAGTCATGTAAGGAAGGATTGCTGGTCTATGTTTGGGGCGTTTATGTTCATCTGTGCAATATTTTCCTCTCTAGCTTGCCCACTAGCACTATAGATCAGACCTCTGAGTCAACTTCCTCAACTTGGGGAAGGAAGGGTACTTGCGGCAGTATCTAGATGAGCACTCTCTGTGAGAAGGCAGAGCAGGACATGAAGCAAATCAGGGCCTGCCTTTTGGTTTGCAGTGGCAGACTTTCAGCCTTGGTGAGGTGAGTCTCTGGTAAGAAGGCGACTTGTACTTTTCACGTTTAATATCGACTTGGACTCTGTACCTCTTGGTCATTGGACTAAGGTTCCTCATGTTCAAGGTAAGTAGTCTAATAGTGGAGAAAGCACTAGCCATGATCGTCAGGTGCTCTAACAGGTGCCAGTTGCTACCCTTTAGCCCACACAGCCAGTAACCAGGCCCACTCACCCAAAGTGTAATCCAGCAGGGAAAAACTACAAACAAGCCCCAACTAATCCTATCCAGGGCAATTACAGCAATGTGTATTTTTGAAACTGTTCAAACAAAGTTTTATCCGGGTGCGGTTGGAGGGGTCGGTAATCAGCCTTCCCTCCAAGACATCGGGGGTAAGATGGCAGCATTCCCAAGGCAAACATCTCTCAAGGCCACTGGGGAAAAATGTATCTGGACCAACAGACAGTAGAGCGCCTGTCAAAAGGGTAGGGATATTTTACTAGAGGAAGAAACCAATACCAGTAATAGGTCTGCAGTAGAAGGAGACCATCAGTTGTGGTAGATGTGACCTTGGGTAGCAGTACACTTGCGCTGAAGCCGGTGATGTTCCCAATGACTGTGTCCCTGTCCTCCCCTGAGTTAGTCGCTCCCTTTAGGCTTCCACTGGATCATCACTACAGCTCCATCCCTGCCATCTTGGACCTCCTGCTGCATGGGCCACAGCCCTTTGCGTTGACTCAGGTGGGACCTCCTTTTCCTGCAATGTCCAGAGGATGCTGTGATGGTTCCATGGGGTGGCAACTGCTTGAGTCATAAGGATCAAGCCACTTCCATGCATCCTCTGGAGTAGTGAAAAAGGTGGACTTTCCATCCAGCTGGATTCATAAAGATTATGAAACTCCCAGTTCTCTCGTCCTCTTTTTTATAGTTAGAAAAGAAGCCATATGTCCACCGAAGCAGTGAAATTGGGAAAGGTAGAGAGTTATTGATTGTCAATAGTGAAAGGGACAATGCTGAGTGCATGTCATAAAATAAAGTATTGGTCGCTATACTGCAATATCTGCGCCACCACTGGTCTGGGGGTGCCCCCAGCGCTACGGGGTGGGCCTGTACTCTGTGCGCCTGTCAAATGCCATAGTGTTTGGTTCAACCACCTTCTATAGCCAGTCTTCCAGAACTGGGACCATTGATGATCTCTCTACCCACTCCAGCAGGCCCACCACTCTCATTTTATTCTGTCTGGCCCTACCCTCTTGGTCTTTGATATGTGCTTCCAGTGTGATGACCCTGCCTGTTAGGATACTCAGCTCCAACTTATAAGATTGGAAAGAGGGGCCCATCACCAAAAGTTCAGACTAAACCTGGTGGATCTGATAAGCCATCTTCCTGTGGTCATCACAAGGAGCACTTGTCCACTATTTTTGTTTCGAGCACATTCTGAGTTGAGCCAATGTCAGTGAGTATAGTGTTACATATTCTTCTGAGGTATGTGCCAAAAGGGCACTACTGCAGGGAACACCCCCTGCTGGTCATGACATCCTCTTTACTGCGCTGTGATCGCCACGTGGTACAAACTGGCAGTGGATGCAGTGTACCCAGAGGAGGAAATTGGTAGCCCCTGGCTAGAAGTGTGGGGCGCTCTGCACTACGATAATGCTAATGGAGGGGCTCAGTATGTAAAGCCATGTGCTTTGGGCACACGCCCTAATGTACCACTAGTTAATGCAGGGCCGGGTTACACAGTCTACCCCCGTTGATGGTCCACTCACAGTGGAGCAGGAGGAGAAAAGGTGCTCACTGGAGTCTGTCATCCCAAGAGGGGGTGTACGGCGCTTCACAATATAGATAATAGGAGGCCAGGCCTTGAAAACAGGCCTCAGTATAGTGAGTACCACTGGGGGCCTAGTACCTACTGGGAGAGGTCCCCTCTTGGTGGGACAAGAAGGCACGGGCTACTCACAGGCAACCTCCCCTCCCAGCATCGCCACATGGTGACTGCAAAGTCCAGTGCAAAATTGCTCCCTCAACAGTGTAAACTACCCAGTCCTCGGTGCAATACATGTAATCCCATCATAAGCATTTAAGCTGCTGAAAAAACTTAAGTATACGTGCAGTTTTAATACAGAAACAGAGGCATCAAATCCCTCTTTTAAAGAAATCTCCAGGCAAACTAACTACGTAAACGGTGCATACTTGGTATTTTACGTCGTGCTAGCCTCTCGTGGCAAGAATTCCTTTTACAGGTCTATTTTAGTCATAAGCACTGAATTCCCACCTTTTTGCTAAAAGCGACCCCCAGAGCAATCCGAGTTGCTGCTCTGTAAGTGTGCGCTTGACTTGATAATTCTGAAGTCAAGTGGAAGAGTCTTCGAAGGGAAGCAGCTCAAGGTCGCTGTCCAAAGTTTATTAAAACCAAGTTGCCAGACCAAATGTTCCATTAAAGAACTGGACGCCCTCGTATGCATTAGCACCTTGGGTGACTCTCTTCTCAAGCAATGAAAGTGCACAGCCCAAGTATTTGAGGTTTGACCTTCACTTGTGGAAACTGCTTTATAAAGTGTACAGAAGGCAGTTAACATGCTATATTAACTTTGTGAGGCACACTGCAGACTTACAATAGAACCTCTGTCCTTTCTAAGCTTAAGTAAATCACACAGCAGCAATAGTACTGGGGTAGTAAAATCCACCAGCGGGAAGCAAGAACGCTTGGCCCCAAACTCTGTTTAGTAATCACAATCACAAAATAAATTAAGCTTAATATATTTTTTGTATTGCATTTTGATATGACACCAATGTCATTTTCATGAGACAATTAATTGTAGTCGCATCGTGAGTTGGTTTTCACCTTAGGGGAATAGGCAGCATATACATAGGGCAATTCACAAAGGGGTTTACGGCCCTAAGCATACGTTTACTGCTGAAAATGAATCTTGGCATGTGTTATTTGTTTTATTTACAGTAGAGAAGTTGGATCCTGCTGGGGGCCATTTTACAAATGTTTTCATTGGAATTGCAATGGGTATGCCCAGAGATGGGCCTCGTGCTAACTTTGCCTCTGGAATCAAGTTGCACCCAACCTAAGAGCCCAAACTTGGGCAAAATCGGTCTTGGGTTGCTTGTGTTCAGGCTCAGAGGGGACTAGGTTTGGCACTTCGGGTTGGGCTGCTTTCAATTGAAGCAAGATCGGGGCTCATTCGAATATGGCTGGGCCTAATCTGAGGTAGCACTGTGGGCAGAAACAAACGATGGACCACGATGCGGCCCAGTAGCTGCTCCATTTTGTAGTTGCTTTCTATTACATTGTGTTTAATTGACAATTTGCTGTTCAGGACACCATAAAAGATTCAGACTGAGCGCACACGGCTCTAAATGGAAAACTAGCACTTCAAGAAATCCAAATGCGTGGATCTGGGTCTTAGAAGGAGATTGTTAGTCAAAATAGCTAATAAAATAACCTCAGTATCGTCGACCTGCACATATATCCACTTCAAAGAATAGCGTCAACCAACATATTGTCAAGGTTAACATATTTAGGGAACTATTGATTTACTGTTCTTGACTCACTGATATAGGAGATATGCTGATAGTCAATATTGGGCGTCAATATAAACACAGACGAATAATTAAAACACGACACTGTGGTACATTATGTACTGAATTCATTTCCCCTTAGTACAGAAGATAACGATGGGCTCCGTTAAGTAATAAATAAACCACAAAAGAACAGACCTGTAAATTGTACATTATGATAGAAGATACCAGACGGTTCAGCTTCACTGATTAATCTTCGCCTGAAGCTCATTGGTCCTGTGCTGCCCTAGAGGAAATTTCTGGAATAGAACACAGGTAACTATCTAGGGAAAACAAGTAAATCATTACTGAGTCTTTTGTTTCTCTAAACCTCTGGTGTACAGGAATGTTTCAGAAGTGGAGTGACTCGTCCTCAGGGGATGTTTGCACCAAGTGAATGCAATATTAATGAAGCATTTTCTTCAACACAAATTCACTAATATTGACAGAAACTGACAACATATTGAGACAAATTTATCTGGCGGTTAATATTATTTCATCTTTGTGTTTGATAAACGTATTCTATTTATTCTGAAATGCAGTTTCTTGGGTTTTGTCTCTAATCGGCGAAGTTCAGATTATTCTATTTAATAAATTGCATGTGGCAATTTATATATTTAACTGGTTTGTGAAAATAGTAGGTGGAGATATGTATAGTTATTTTTGATTTTTTTGTACCTAAAATCATCTTGCATTGCACTTTCTGTGCCACCATATCTATATGAAGTAAGAACAGAATTTGAAATATAGAACAAATGTAGAACTGATGTTTACTGATGTTCTTTATGGTGACTCAAGTTATTTCTTGTTTTTGAATTCTTCTAACGTTTAGTTTATTTAAAAAAAAAATATTTTCTATGGTTGTTATGGACAAATATCAAAATAATTAAAGGGAAAGAGAATAGTGTTGTATTATCATAGAAATCTAACATGAGGGCATAAAAGATATCACTCCAAGTGTAAACGTCTTAGCCGGAGATTGAGAAAAAAGTTTAATATGAAAAGAACAGTCTCTTCTTTACAGTGAGACATGCACAGCATGATTTTAAAAGCATATTAAGGCATCATGAAATTCCGCCGTCATTGGGTTCGTTTTAGTAAAATTTGGGAGCAGTGGGATTTCTTCATTGTACCCTCTAGCTTTTTCAGAGTAAGTTAACTACACACTTGGTCGCTTTTACTACTATTACTCTAATCTCTGAGTTAGTGGCAGAGAGCCTCAACAACAGTGAAGAGAGTGTCCCAGGTCAATATAGTGTTAAATGATGCATTTTAAGCCCCATAGGTCTAGTCAATTATTTATTCCAGATGTATTTATTGAGCATTTTTCAGAGACAATAAACAAGGAGGAGAGAGCAATCAAATAAAAGAAGGGTTTGATAACACAAGAGTCCTTTCTGAGATATACATTTTTATTTATAAAATAGAAGATTATAGTCACTGGACGGGGAAGGAATTCTGAGAAAGGAAGCGTGTAATAGTGCATTGCAAAGCATTGTAATCCGGCATAATCAGATAATACTTGAGAGGTCTGAAAGGCACCTTCATGGAGGGTTGGGGTTGAGGGGGATGGTAGTTCTTCCCAAGTAATGAGTTCAGAATTCTGCCAAGTTCAACCCACAACTTCAATAAATAAACCTGAGTTCAACCCCTGGTAGCTACGACACACAGCAGACAGGTTCAACTTAACCCAAAGTGTGAATAATATTTATCTGTACCAAAACAACTAAAAAGTGAAAACACAAGATAATAAACATATTGCAGTCAAATTCTAAGCATAAAGAAAAATGTCATAAGAAAAATGACACTAAGAGGTCTAAATTATAATAAGGTGTACCTGAGATATGATTTTTTTTTACATTAGGGTAAAAAGCACCAAGATATAGTAAAGCGCCAATCAAAAGACACGTTTATGGTTGACTGGGACCTACGGATGATTTCAGGCCGACCAGGATGGAGCAGCGGTGAGGTACACCAAGCAGTTTTCTGACTTAGGGAATGATTTAGAGTTTGAAGGAGAGGTATTCCTTCATAAACATGATGGATATCCTGCCCACCATATCATAAGTGTCAGAGGGCCTGATTTACATCTCGGCAAATGGGTTACTAGTGTGATGGATATCTCATTTGCCGAAATATCAATCTCATTATATCCTATGGGATTTATATTTCGACGGATGGGATATCAGTCACCATTGTGATGGAGTAACCCGTCCACCGAAATGTATATCAGGCCCATTGACTAAAATACACTTGTAATACAGCGGAATGGACATCCACTCCATATGTGATGGAGTACCTAATCTACCAAACTCTAAATCAGGCCATTAGTCTCTGAAATGAAAGAAATCCTTCAGTGGGGCAAAGCTGCAGGCTGTGTCTGAAAAAGTCAGATAGCCATTTGACGAAGCCCTGTTAAAGCAGTTGGTTTTGACATAAAAAGGTCAGAGCAGTAAAAGTCAAACTTCGTGCCCACCGAAGTCTGCCTTCAGTCGGATAGTATTTGTGTGTTCGACTGGTCAAGATTTCTACCTTTGGACTTAATCTTTTTTATGGAGTTAAAAATCCTCCCATAGGAAAAGCCAGAAACTGTCTCTGTAAAAATCCTATCGAAATCGGACATCTTTGCCGCAAGGTTCAGCTGACGTGCTGGAGGTCTCAGAAGTCCAAAACGTTTCTAAGTACCAGCTTTTCAGACTTTTTGAAGCAGTTCCTCTTGTAATGCTTCCAGGATGTCAGGGACAAATTAGGGCCTGTGAATTACTCCAGGAGAGGCCACCTGCATGATCCAATCCAGGTTCAGTTACTACTAGTCAACTGGGAAATCAAAGAAAAAGGCCTCTTGCAGCTTTTTGTGTCACTAACGCCACACAGATTGTCAGCCAACTGACCTGTGGCATCTACGCCTCAGTCCTGCGTATGAGTGGGATCAGGTCTAGAAATTCAGGCCTGAACACAGGACTCAAATGGCAGGTACACTCCTCTTCTGTTCTTCCCCTGGCCCAGAGAGTGTTCTGATAAGCTGTGGGTGAGGTGTCAGTTTTCACGGACCAGTGGGTAAGGGTAACTCCTGGTCACTTCCTAACCACTGAGAAAGAAAAGTTCCCAGGGGCAACTCTTTCCATCTATGCAGCACATCCTATTGTCTTTACTGCAAAATATCCCACATTGCACTATTCTGAGTAAGAACCAATATAGCAACACCATTTTGCCCTTGGAGGTTTTTGGTGTCCCAGCCAGGGGTGTGTTTAAAGAAATGAGGAGTCCCCTCCTCCTCAATACCACCAAACAGGTTCTGGGACCTGTTCCCTCTTCCATTGGGTGGGTGGCAAGTAGGTGTGGGCATATCTCACATAATTCCATGTAGCATAATCATGCAGAATGACCTGAGAATTCTGCAAGATTATGCAGAATTGCGTGAGAAGTGTTTAGCACTTTTTCCTAAAAGAAATAGCACAAATGCCACAGAATACTAAAAGAGGGGACAAGCAGCTGCTTAAGCTCGCTAAATGACCTCTTGGGATAGGATTTTTTGCCAACTTGCTTCTTGCATTTAGTGCTGTCTTCTTAGCAAAAAATTCAACCTCACATCTAAAATGAATGCATTGATTTGTTTTTGCGCTAAGAAATAGTGCTAAATGCAGCAGAACACCAATAGCGAAAGGTTAATCATGCTCGCTAAATGTGCTTTTGCATTAGGATTTTTTCCGCCAAATTACACGAGGAGGAGTAATTATTGGTAATTCCGTGTCAAAGAGTAGCACTGAATTAACAAATCTACTCCGATTACTCTGGGAGTAATTGAAATTCCGTCCAAGCCTAGTACCAAGCTGGTCACATTTATTTGGCCAGAGAAACAAAGGCATCTCTTCCCCAAGTCTCCCTTTGCACTAAACTATGAATCAGCAGGCCACACCCTAGTCGCTTTCAAGGTAATGAAGTTCTTAAACCCTCTCCAGCTGCCCTTCTTGAGGTGAGAATCATCACTTACATTACACTCAGGTCTCCCTACTAAAAGTCCTGATACATTGTTTCTGGTCTGTGAGCAGTTTTCACACCTCATTTAAGTGAAGTGTTGACAGAGGCCAGCGGTTGGCAGGCTAATACTAATTCGCCTACTGGAGGTACAGGCAGATAAAGTCTAACTTCTTAAAAGGTACTGTTCTAAAATATTTATCAGAAATCGGATTTCACCAATGGTTTGGATTTTTAATAAATATTGAAAAATATTGATTGAATAATTCATGTAGCTGAATCCGAATTTATAGAATTAGTATTTTATTCTGAACATTCATTTTTCTCATAGGAACAGCTACAGCCTTTTACAGTGAAAATAGCTTTTGGTGGGCTTGCATGCCAGCATTAAATTCTTGCATCCACCACTTTTATATACTAGGCACCCTGCCTTGTGAAGTACAAGACCTACTTGGGTGTAAGTTACTAATTATTTATTATTATATATATATTTATTATTTAAAAGTAGAGTTCCTACCGGTCAAAAAGGATGATTTAGACTGGTTCATCTTCAGGTTTAATTACTGCAGCAGACAGGCTACACAGATAAGTCTGAAGCCATTTTTAGGTCTCGTCTGAGCTAGCGCTTGCGCTGCTCTGTGCGAGATATTTTGTAAGTGGGAATTTCAAAGTGCTACCCACAGTCTTTTGGCTGGCCTAAAGCTTGAGTGCAGGATCACATGCACGTGCACAGCTGGCATCTAATGGCTCCTCAGCTCCCACTCCCCCCTCCCTTCTCCATAGCATTGGCTCCAGCCGCCATCTGCCTTTCTTATCTACCAGCCGTCATGGCTCATTAAGTGCTTTAGCGGCCAATGCTTGTTTATTGTTATCGCGGGCAGCTTCAATTGCACAAGCGCGGTCCGTTTCGGCCGCGCTTGTAACATTGTTACTGGTTTAAAGAGCTTGTTTTTCTCTTCTTTGCATTTCTGCCTGAAACATCCTCTGCTTTCTTGTCTGCGCTCTCCCCTCCTCCATGGGGTGGGCGCACTCATCCGGTTTCACCGTGCCAGGGAAAGGAGGCGAAGTAGAGGGCAGCTGTCAAACAAGAGGGAAACAAAATAAAGCAACCCCGGAGTCTGGAGCTGTGGCGTCTCTCCGGGGCTGGTGTGTGCGCGCTGCTGCATGTCCATGTGCCCCCAGACCGGTGCCACCATTTGACAGCCAGGGGGACAGTGGTAGAGATTCTGGCTGAGACCGAGGGGTGCTGCTCGCAACATGTGATGCCCTGAGAGGAGACCCGCCACTGCCGTGCAGCTGGCACCGACAGCAGGGCACCCCAGAGACCTGGCAGAGGGCACCTGCTGCTCCGCCACAAGCCTGCACGAAACCTCTTCAAAGCCAGGCGGATTCCAGTGAGTTAAACTTTGTCCGCGCTGTTTCTATGTTCCTTCCGACCGGGAAAAGTTTTGAAATCCGGAGCAGGATGAAAGCTAGGCGAGGTGAGTTGTGTTTGAGTGCCAGGGAGTGGGTTTGAGGCTGGTTACAATGCCAGGAAGCTGCCGAGCATACATTGTGTGCTAAGAGAACATCTCGGGGTCGGTGACAAATTTCGTTAACTTTAAGGTGCGCAGGGCTCTTTGTCTGCATCGCTGGCATTCCTGGCCGGGAAGGCGTCATGTGTTTACCAACTTCTGTCTCGGGCTCGGCCTTGCCTTCAACTTTTTATTTTTATTTTTTATAACTGAACATAGTATTCTTTATATGTATAGTTTTGCTTGCTGAGAGTTGACACATGGGTGTGAGCGAGAAACAGAACATTTGCTCCATTCTCGGAATGAAAGTTAAAGAAAGTAAGGCAACTAACTGCCTGTTTCATTTACTACCTCTGTGGTTCGCGCGACAGCCCACTGACACACAGTCTCCCCCCTCCCTAAAAGCAAAACAACGCTTTGCAAAGAACAAGTGAATTTTGGCGGATGTGTTAGAACCCACGCTCAATAATGTTTATTTTGCGGATTTTATTCAGCGCAGAGTTGTCCCAAAGGGATCAGCAAGGGTACAAGAAAGCAAGAAATAAGATAACAAAATATAAAACAACCTATTAGGAATCGGAAAAAAAAGGAACAAATACTTCATACCAACAAGGACGTTTGCAGCAAGTGAACAATATGCCCAATCAGCAATAACTTGATATATCTTTGTGGCTTTAAGAGGCACCTACTGTCGAGAAAGTGACCACGTGTCAAAAATGTGTCCTCGAACACGCATATCAACCGACCTTATTTAAAAGGCAGTGTGCCTAGTCGAAAAAACGTTTTAGTCTGTCTCTTTAAAAATAGCGAGGTGGCTGAGTAAATTATAAGCACCCCATCCGCATTTGAACAGACGCACATGTGCTCGTGCACTGCCCTTCGCCGTACGTGCTCCAGAGGTTAGCATGTCTGCACGCGGCTCATTGTGTGCTGCCAGCCATGTGCTCTGTTGTTCCTGCGCTCGGCTCTGACAGGAGGGGGCGGTGCTGCTGCTGCTGTTCAGATCCTACAAACATTGATTGAACAAGCATTGGCATAGCAGTAGGTCTTGCTTTTAGGACCTTATAAGTATTTAGTTATGCAGCACAATATCCTTGGTGCAACATCATCAACTGTTGCATGGCTAAACACTTCTAAGGTCCCAAAGGCGAGACCTATTGGCTATGCCAATGCTAGTTTACTTTGCCACAGTGGTCCTCTTTCCCTATAGCGCTCTCCATCTTTTTTTTATCTGAGTACTAGCCGATGGCAGCCACATGCCTTGAGTGGGGAGGCGTGCATTTTGCACATAAAGGCATGCGGCTACCATTGGCTAGTACTCCGTACTCCCAGATCTCCTGTGCCATGCCCAACACCATCTCACCCCTCCCACTTGCCCGCCCCCACCACCTCACTGAGGTCGAGGTCGAGAGTTTAAGCTATTGGCATTCTAAATCACAATGCCTTTTATTTCTATGTTCATTTTCTCAACAGATAGATAAAATGCATTGACATTTACAATGCCAATAGCTTAAACTCTTGAAAATACGAGACCTATTGCATTGCAAATGCTTGTTTGTGTGTGTCTTGCGGATAGTGACATTTAGCTTTCAATGCCATTGGTGTATTTGTCTGCACTTTAAACTGGAACGTTAAATATGCCAATTAGGAGTTACAATATTCTGTCATGTTTTACGGGACAGAGCAAAAATGCTGGAGCCCGGGCAAAAGTGACCAGTGTACAGAGTTCAAAAACCAGCAGCATCAGTCCCCAAAAATGTGGCTGGACATGCAAAAAGAGGTGTTTTCAGACATTCTACATGGGCCATTGGGCACTTTGGAGTGCAGTGGGACATTATTATTAGGGAAATATGAAAAGAAAGGGTGGGGTTGCCATGGTCTACCTTAAAACTCATGAAAAACAAAATTGTGCATTTCAGAGCACTTGATAAAGTTACATTAATACAAATCTTATCAATTTAACGTATTCTGCCACCCCTCCCAACCTTTAGAGAATTTTGTAAAGTTTTTTTTATTTAAATGATGCGTATTTAAAGCAGCTAGGTCTAAGGGTCTTCAAAGGCAAGTTTAAAAGAATGCATAAAAGGCAAATGCTATTTATATCTGTTTCCACAGTTTCAGTTTTGTGGAGTGGAAGCTCCCTACTATCCTCTGTTTTTAAAAAATACTGGAAATCTTTGTCAGGGTCAGTCACATTTCAGGCATTTCCACAGCGGTATTCGTACAAGCGCCTTGAGACCCTTGCGGGTGAGTAGTGCGCTATGCAAGTTTCAATTTACATTTACATGTGAATGACTCCTCTCAAGTCAGGCAATTGTTAATCTAGCGACACACATTAGGCATGTGTGTCAATTGTATGTCAGTCAGTCAGTCAAACATCTTTATTCTGTTCAAGGGAACCATAAACGTAAACAGGATAAATAATAAAATCACAATAAAATACAGGCCACAGCACAAAGGCATAAAATAAAAGTCTGTAGGTTTTACAATATTTCATTGTAATAAAATGCCATTTGATGAAAACATACCTGAGAAAACTAACACCTCTAGATAGTCCATAAAAGGTCACACGAAGGGTCCTCCAAGTTGCTCAGGATTTCAGCCCAGAAAAAGAAGAGTCAGACAAGGTAATCAATCAGTATTACTTGGGGCTACGTAAAAACCGAAATGGCAAAAGCCTACCACTTAGGCAAAGCGTGTTATGTAATAGGAGGCACACAAAAAATCTGTAAACGGGATCAATGAAAACAATAGATAATACAATTTAAAAAGGGTTGATATTTAAAATGCTGCAGCTAATGTTAAAAATGCTGCAGTTGTGTTGAGCCAATTCTATTTCTGATTTTCATGGCCCCACAGATAAAACTAGTGATAGCAAAACGACAAAATGTTGATTCTAATCGTAAAAGAAGGCATAAACTCCCATTACAGCTTCTAAACCTGAATGACAGCAGGATGGGTCAAAGAAGGGACTTTCTGGGTTGAGAATAAAACCTGCAGAAAAGCATAAAGTGGACAAAAGATTGTTTTGCAATGCCATCACAGGGACAGAGGGGGAAGCTACGAACCCATGAACCCTAGTGGGGGTAGGCTTCCAAAAAATGAACCGTGCCTAGTCTAAAACGGGTGAGGTAGAACCTATGTTCTATGTTAGTGACCCAAAGGAGATAGCCTTCAGCCCTCACCTCTTGTTTGAAGCCTAAATAATGCGAAATTGAGGCTGAAGATTGTTGATTGTGAAATCTCAGCTGGGTTCTATGCTGGTAAATAGCTAGTTTTGTATCAACTTTTGCGCTCAAGAAAGTTTGTTTGGAGAGAGAAAGATCTGGAGAAGATCTTATTTCAAAAATGATTTTCTTATATTTGACAACCATGGGATTGCTTTGACTTGTTCTCATTTTAGGCAGTCCTTCAAAATTTCCTTGGTGAGTGGACAGAACAGGGAAGTCCAAACTTTAAGCCACAGGAGCAAAGAGGCAGCTAGAACTGCGTCTTCAAGAAAAGAAAGGCCAGATTCCAGATGGGTTAATTCTTGAATTACTACTTCATGCGTGGATCTCCTCACTATATTTATTTGGCGACGAGCTGGCGAAGAACCAACGCGTTACATCTGCACTTCAAAGACCTGCCAAAGAAAAGAGGTTCTGAAGACTACAGAACTACAGATTACTTACTGCAGGACAAATCAGCTTTATTCATACCGTTGTGCCCTCAATTTAGTACATGTAGTCGATCACAACCTTCATCTACAGAGCTCCGGTATTTGCGAGACGCACAGCCGTGGCATACTTATGAGTCTCACGTATGAGGTATTTGACAGTTTTGGATTTTCAATTTGTCGTTGTCTGTAGTGGAATTCCTTTGTGTCAACACACTGCTGACTATCTGCCTGCTCTCAACGTTGCATTGAGACTTTTGGTCACATTCCACGTAATCCTCTTTTGTCAATAGCCTTCAAAATGCCACCTTAGTGTGTTTCCTTACATTTGCCGCTCACCTCAGAATTGAATGCTCGATCGGCAATTCAGCCGTTATTTTAGTTTTTAGCTGTTTTACATTGCGCGCCCTTCTTACCTGCTTGGTAGTGCCGCGCAGGACATTTCAACGAAGCAGCACTCCTGTGCTACACGTCATCATTTTCTTAGTGTCACTATTTGGCGCTCTTTTGCGCCATGATCCACCCGGCACAGTGTCAGTATGCGTGCCGCTAGGCTGTAAAGGTGTCAAATTCTACGGAGGAACATATCCGATTCCGACGTTTCTCTGTGCTGGTCGATGAGTGTCATTTGGAATTTCCTCCATCTCAAGTTTTGCGGTATGTTTACAACAATGAGCTTCTTTGGTGATAATCACAGAAGAAACTTTGTGGATCGATATATGTAACGTCGCTCTAACGCTTCAGAGGGAACTGGGTCCGGGTCGTGCTCAGCTTTACCTATGTGGTTCTTCTGATTTCAACAGGACATGAGCGGGTGTAAAGCAGGGAATTTGTGCCTCACTTTCCTGGTCTTTCCAGGAATGGTGCACTGCTGTCTGTTGAACAGTGAACTGTCATCTTTATTTGCATTACGTTTACACCATTTCGTTTTGCCTACACTTTACATTCCCTTCCACATTGATTTCAATCCTTCTCTCATGGTATTGTTATATGAGTATATTTTGCTCATCTATGTAGATGCTTAGGTTTGTGTGGTTGGACACTTCCAGTCCCATTGCTTTCCATTACATTTTGTTATACCTTTTAGAAGGTGGCTTAACGCTTTGTCTCTCTCATTTACACTCAGGGTGTTTCTTTATTTTTCATTTTACATGTGTATGTTTTACACAATATTCTTCCCTACACAGGGATGGGTATGGGTCTAGCCCCATTTCCCCACACATATTTGCCTACATGGGTCATATACGGTTTTAACCCTTACACAGGGCACCGTTGCATGGGTCACAGTCCCATTTACTTTTTCACAGGTACCCTTACACAGGGCACTGTTTCATGGGTCACATTCCCATTTACAAAGTCACTCTCACACAGGGCGTCTTATGGGTTATAGTCCCATCTTTACAGGGCAGTACTGTTTTCCTCAACTTGGGGGTTTACTTTACACAGCCTGCTTTGGCATGGGCTTTCGTCCCATTCACAGTGCTCCTCACCCTCCTGCCTAGGAGTAGAGGACGGCCATGGGTTTTAGTCCCATTGGCTGTTTTTTCCTTTGTAATTTCTATGATGTTGCATTGCTGTTTTATTCACGTAATTTTTACACTCATTCATTATATTGTATTTTCCATTGGGAAATGGGGAGGAGTTTAGTGATACTGGTTGTGTCTCTTCGCTTCCTCTCTGTTTTCTTCGGTTCAGCTTTCCTATTGATGATTTCTTCCTTCTGATAATTGGAATCTGGATCCTTCACATCTTTGTTGTTAGCCCTGTGTCTTCTGCCTTTCTTTGTCTTAGGTGTTCTTCTCGTTCTCCTTTGTTCTGGTGGAGTTCTTTCCTTTTCTTCTCCTTCTGCTTTGGTTGTTTTCTTTTCTGTTCGCGTCGTGCCTTGTCCTTCTTTCCTTGCTTGCCTACCTGGCCAGTGGGTATGCGTAGGGGGTGTCATTGTTGCGTCCCTGTCTCTCTCTTCTTCTGGTTTCTTCTTCTGCGTTTCACTGTATCCTTCTTTCTATCGCATTGTTTTATAGGATGGGTGATTTCTATTTCTACTCTTACTCTTGCCTCCTCCTTGTCTTCTCCCTTCTATCTCTTCGATCTGCCTTTGTTGTACTTTTCTTTGGCGTTTACGTTGTCACACCATTGTTCTTCCTATTCATGCTGTACTTGGTTTTCTCTCGTTATATTTTATTCATATATTGCATTTGTGTCTCTGTAGGAAGGAATGGGGATATGTAGTATCCTGCATTTGTTATGAAATGTATTCTACACCTCCTGCTCAGCCAGTGCCTGTGCTCTGTGCCCAATAGAATGTTGGAGTCATGATGTGCCTCGGAATGTTGGGACACAGAGAGCTGAGGTGACAATTGGACATGGGCTGAGCAGCAGACAGGCTGCTCCTGGTGGGGCTCTCCTTCACAACGCAACTAACTGTTGTCTGGAACTATACTACTTGATACCTGCTTGAATAAATCATTTTGAATGACTCCTTCATGCGTGGACCTCCTCACTACAAACTCACAATTGATAAGCCTTACCTTTTACCTGGGGCATGTGCCTGCACCCTGTCCCGACATGGCGTTTTCAGGGAGCCTCACAGGAAAGCGAGGCATTTAGAGAGGTTCTGCAAGAGATAATAGTAAACTATTTTCATAACAACACTGGCACGGCCACCTCGACAATAGTGGAGTGGGAAGCTTTTAAAAGGGTAGTGAGGGGGCACTGCATTAGTGTGACAGTGGGCAGCCATAGGACCCTGGAATGGGAATTGACAACCCAGGACGGGGATCTCAGGGACCTCGAACAGGTGGCACTACTATTGAATTCCTATCCACAGCTAGGGAGCTCCACGTGACATGAGTCGAACTGCTGCGTTGCCTACATTACAAGGAATACCTTAGATGCCAGCATGCGGAGAGAAATAGGGAAGGCAGGGCCTGGCTAGCCAAGCCCCACCAAGAAGATTCTACTGTAATCCAGCTCAGGGACGCACAGGGTGTTATGTGCACCTCCCAGACTGACTTCAAGGAAGTGTTTTTCACCTATTACAAGGGCCTGTATGGGCAATATGAAGCGGCCCTTATCCAGGTAATAGGGGATTACCTATAACGAGGTGCCCTGTGAAGCATTTCTATTGTGGAAAGGGAGATATAGCGTGTTGAGATAACGGAGCCTGAAATCCGAGCAGTGATTAAAGAATTAGCCTGATGTAAGGCCCCAGGGGCAGATGACTTATCTCTCAAATACTGCCAGGCCTACTCAGGGGTCTTGACCCCACACCTTGCTAAGTTTATGCAGCGGTGCAGAGTGTGGTGCCCTGTCACCATCCCTGCATGAGGCCATATTGGTGTCAATCCCAAAACCACAAAGGGTCCCCATCGACAGGTCCTCGTATCGACAGTTGTCATGATTATAAAATACTGAGTAAGATATTGGCCAAAAGGACTGTTGCCCTTGATAACAGGACTCATTCACGCAGACCAATCTGGGTTCTTCCCGGGCAGGAGCACATTAATAAACATACAATGCCTATTTAGGGTGCTGGCGGAGGCACCTGAAAGTGACAGGGCGGAGGCTGTCATGCGTTCATTGATCTAGAGAAAGCGTTTGACACCTTGAGCTGGAGATTTCTTTGGGAAGTCTTGCAACCCATGCATATGGGTTCAAAGTGGACCCTATAGATCCAATTACTATACATGCATCCCACTGCGAGGGTCCGCACCCTTAAAATCATCACCCCAACTTACAAGATCCATAGAGGGACTAGACAGGGCTGCCCAGTATCCCCAATACCTTTTAAAATAGCAAGTGAACCTTTCACCTCATTAGTGTGCAGAGAGCATGCTGCCAGGGCCTCTGACTACAAGCCAGGGTGCACACTATCTCCATACATGCTGATGACATGGTAATGTTTCTCTGGGATGGCAGCATGAATCTGGAGGGAATATTGCCACTCTCAGACGAATGTGGGACCTTGTTAGGCTTGCACACTACCTGTGGGAAAACATACATTCCTGATTGATGTGCAAAATGCTACCCACTCTGAACAGGTGGCCCTAAGAGGAGTTGAATGGTGTCCTCGCACTTTCTGATACCTAGAGGTATGTATTTACCAGCAGGATGACTACATTCTGGAGGGCATTCTGGGGACAGCTTTGAGAGACCTTTGGGTTCCTATCTCTTTTTGTCAAACCCTTCTGATATCGGCAATGGGGCGGATAGCACTGACTAAAATGGTCATGCTCCCAAAATTACTGCATTACTTTGTGACATTCCTGGTGTGGATCAAGCCCCGCTGGTTCAGAGTCCTGGATGCCCTGGTGGGGCCTTCATTTAGGGAGCACATTGGCATGGGGTGAACATGCAGATTTTGAAGATTCCCATGGGGGAGGGTATTTTTTGGCAGTACAGGTGCAATGGCTAACTCAGTGGTTCAACCGGAAACACAAGGGGGAATTGGCATGTGTAGAGGGCGATGAAAAGATGGCTATCCTTGTGGCCCTTGTATTACATACATCCATAAGAGGTGAATAGTTACATAAACTGGCATATGTAGCGTTTCAATGCTGACATCGCTGTACCTTCAAGACCAGGGTGCCTCCACTCTATGCACCTACAATCCCCCTGAGGGACCTATTGTGGAGTGGGTCACCTAACTGGGTGGACAACCTATGACACTGGGTGGGCACTGGATCCCTCACCATTGGGGCTGCTATAGGGATTGGAAATTTCATGCAGGAAGACATGATGGCAGATTTACAGCTCCCAGAAGCACATTTCTTAACATATGGGGCGATCTGGAGAACAAACAGGGATATGAGGGGAGGGGAAGACGGTGAGCCACGGACACACACAGCGCTCCAGCTAATATTAATGACGGTGGGGGTGCACAAAGCTGTATTCTAGTTTTACAAATCATTAATACACATGACTAGGTCCTAATTGGTGGCAGCTAGAGGCAGGTAGGAATGATACCTAGACTGGATTCATACAGACAAAGAATGGGACAGGGTCACAGGCTACACACAGATGGCATCCAGAAATGCTCGCCTAAAATATACACAGTTTGATCATCTTCATACCACATATCTAATCCCTAGGTGGCTGACCCGCATACTGAGTGTAGACACAAATGCATGACCGCACAGCTAGGAACCAAACAACACTTTTTTCCATATAGTGTGGCAGTGACTGGCCTTGCGGTGCTATTGGGAACAGGTAGTGGTGACTCTCGGCAGAATGGCACTTGCATGCTTGCGTCCCTCTCCAGATGTGTGTATACTGGGCTCATACTCTAGACCAGCGGCCAAAAGGCCGGGGGCCAGACTTGGGGACATGGCCCTAGTCCTAGCTAACCAGTACAATGTGATGCACTGGAAGGCAACAATAGCCCCTGCTATAGAGAGATGGAGGTGAGACCTATGTAAATGGGTTACCAGCGAGTACCATACACTACTACAAGAGGAGAGACTGGGGCTCCAGTGCCTCCCCATGGCAGACAGTTGGGGTGACATACTCATAGCTGTCTCAGCCCTAGGACAGACCCCGCCCACTTGAAAGGTGCGGAGTAGCTACATGATTGAGGTGGGCCCGCTTCACCTTACCGTATCTACCCAGCGAATAGAGAAATGTTTGAGCCGGTCGCCACAGATCGAGCATTTAAAACAAAACTATAGGAGGCTGTCTGAGATAGCATGAAATCTGAGAATACAAAGCAAAACTGCAGTAAGAAACTTTATTTTTACATGAAATAGAGCTATAAATACTGTGGTAGGTACTAAAATTGGGAGAACAGTCTTTCCACTGCTAGCCTTCCACAAAATCACTGCTTAAGCATGGACAGCTGATCTGCTCGGCTTGGAAGAGTAGAGTACCTTCTGAACACATGTCTACAGCTCATATATAAGAACTTTAGGCTGTGCTTGAAGGAATCAGAAGCATCTTGATTGAAGGTACGTGAGGAAATATATAACAGGTAAATAGTGTTAACATTGAAAAGGATATTTTGCAAATGCTGGAGCGAATGTCTTCTGATGTTCACCCTTAAAGTTTGGCTCACATTATTAATTGCAAAAGCACAGTGGTATCCATTTTGGAAGCTGGTGTGTCAGATGGGCGCTCCTAGTTTGTCAGGATGTCTTACATAGAATTCATGTAAAAAATAGATCATGAAAATTAGTAGCTGGTTCCTATGATCCTCCCCACGGCCAAATTCTTTCCAATCTTCTAAATATTGGAATTGTTTTCTGACAATTCTCATATCTAAAATGTTATGTGTCTCATATTCACTTTCATAATTCATATGAAATGGCACAGGATTTGGAGCAAGATGTGTTTTTGCAGATCATAGTTTCAACAAAGACTCATGGAATACAGGATGACTTTTCATAGACTGAGGACATTTTAACCATTTAGTGACTGGATTCTCAATGTGTTCAACAGGAACTAGACCAACAAATTTGGGTTGCAACTTAGAAGAGTATTTTCTTTAGCGTAACTACACTTTCTCACCAATATCATATCGAGGAGTTTAGATCTCATACGAACAGCATAGAATTAGTAACTAGCTTTAGCTTTCACCAGGTCATTTGGGCTCACTGCTATACATCTGTTAATCCACTCAAATGTTTTTGCAACCAAGGAGCTGATGTATAAGTGCTGATCCAAAGGTAATATTCAGTGATGATGGCCATAAATACGAAAAGAAGGGAGACATTCCAGCAGATAGATTTTCAGTATTATTGAAGTTAAAACACTGCTCAAAACATTTGTTCACCCTCACAGTCCGACTGTCTGAATGAGGGTGATAACTAGTTGAGAAACAGACTTCCATAGCCAACACCTTGCACAAGGCAGACAAAACGCTTGAAGTAAATTGAAACTTTCTGTTAGTGATCAGAATGTGTGGAATACCATTGTTGGGACCAGAAATTCATGGTACAAAGGACTGTAACCTGCCTGGAGTACCCGAACACATGCATGACTTATTTTGCCCTGGTGTCATCTAGTGTGATCGCAGAGACCTGGGCCTTGTCAAGAATCATAACTAGTGTCTGGTAGAGTCTAATGGTAATCCATTCACTCACCAGAAGGTGATTCTGCTAGTATATAGAATAATAATAAGAGCAGAACAAAATACCGGAGGGAAGGGGCGTGAAAGTGAAAGAGAAAAAGGCAGACCTTCTATGCCTTTACAAGGAGAAGCCTCTCTAAGTCTGACTCTTCAGTAGAGGTCTTTGTGAGGATGGAATTCTCATAAATTGGAGTGTGCATGAGACATAGCATATAATAAATTAAGTTGCTTGCTGTACCCACCACCATAGGTTGCGGGTGAGATGTCCCCCATTGCATGATTAAAGTCCCATGGCAGATTCAGAAGAGATGGTGAGAAAAGAATACCAATCACTGCAAGCATGATTGGTAGCAGCAGGTTGCCGGAGTGTAATTGCAGACTGTTAGGCAGGTAGACACCAAAGGAAACTACAAAACAACAAAGGTGCATGTGGGAGGAGGAGCCAGATGTGACCTGCTATAACAGAGGAGAAATCCAACCAAATGCACAGTTGCCAGGCAAATATTTCAGAGTGTTTTAGGACTATATACTATCCCTTCCTATCCTAACCTGGAAGTACCACCCTCAGCCATTTTGAATTGGGGAAGGAAACATACTCCAGGTTAGCCACAGGTTCAATGATGGAATGGGAACAATGCCAACTCTCACTGGTGTATCTTAGACAGTAAGATTAGACGGGTGTGGGTGTCAGAAATATATTATATGAGAAGCAGGGAATGAGGGGGGCTTAAGAAGGAGGAGAGAGGGAGAGGAGTTTGGATTATGAGGGGTATTAAAACAATGTTTTGCAAAATAGGCAATATTTTTAAGGCCTTCAAAACAGAGACGAGATAGTGCATGGGTGTGTGTTTTTGACTGTATGTAATAATGCCAAGTGAAATCAGACAGATACCTCACCATATCCGGCTCAAAGCAACTTTACCCAACTACTTACTAGATGATACATTTATTGGTGGGGTGTAACACCACAAACACCCCCTCACCTTCCGAAAGCTACAGCCCTGCTAACTCTCTACAAGCACTTTTCAATGTATTTTGCAATGCGTTATTGTTCTCCATGGTCTGCATGCCCTGTTTGTATCTTGTCCGTATCTGGTTGTTTCTCTGATTCTAAAGACTGTGAGACTCCCTCATAAACATGACAATGCTTTAGAATGCTGACTGCAACTCATCAAATTAATTTTGTTTATTCGATCCCCATTGGGAAATTGTTCCCTTCTTGGAAAGTTGAACTGTAGTGGTCACCACTGTTGAAAAAACGCAATAAAAATTATCGAAACCCAAAGATCTTTGGATCTCTTTCACATTGCAAGGACAGGGCCACAACACTATTACAGAGGCCTCATGGCATCCCATACTAGTTCCTCTGTCAGTCAACATGAAACCTAAAAAGGCCACGAAGTGGACTTCAAAAATGCCCTAATCATGTTTAGCATACAAGGAATGGAGATGGAGATGATTCAGTAACTCTTTGACATATTTTCTCTGTTTTTCAAGACGTCTCCGAAAAATCAGGATGTCATCTAGGTAGATGATGAAAAGAGCGCCCAAGATACCCAAAAAAATACCATCTACCTGGTGTTGAAATTCAGCTGGAGCATTACAAAGACCAAATGGCATAAACAAATACTCTGAATGTGCATATCTAGTATTAAGAGCTGTCTTCCATTTGTCTCCTGCTTTATTGGGAACTAAGCTGTGTGCCCCCCATAAATCATATTTTGCAAACACCTTAGCCATACAAACTTGTTCCAATAGTACAGAAATGTGTGGCAAAGGACATGAAGCATTTACAGTGATGCCATTCAATTCACAATAATCACCATTTGATTTTGAGACACAAAATATAGGTGCTTTATAAAACCTTTGGCCAGGTTTTCATCTAGATATTTCTTCAGGCATTCACTTTTAGAGCATATGGGATCAAATCTATGGTGCAGTCATACTCTCTGTGATGAAGCAAAGGGTCTGTGGTTTTCCCACTGACTACATCCTGGAAATCTGCATATACTTCAGGAATTTGACTATAACTTCTTTCAGAACTTAAGATGGAGCATCCTAGCAACTGATGAATTTGTGAACAGGAATGTCCCAGAAAGCAATGATTTTTGTAGTAATTCTTACACAAACGGTGTGCTTCACGATTTTCGATCAATGTTAGGTTTATGCAGAAGTAGCCATGATGTACCCAACTCAGTGTGAACATCTATTAAATGAGATGGTTTCCCAAAGTCCATATTCTGTAGTTAATAATAATAAATCTGTGGTTTCTTTACATACTTCCCCAAAAGATAAGCAAGAACAATCAATGCCCTTAATGGGCTCAGCTTAGCATTTATTCTGATAGGAACATCATAAGCTGCTGCAACTTTTATATCCATAAAGGAGGCTCCTGAATCAATCAATGGCAAACACTAAATAAGTTGCAAAGGAGTGGCCAATGTAACCTTCAACAAAAACAGAACCCCACTTACAGTACTTGCACACTCGAACCACCCAATCTCGGTCTGCATATTAAGGGGAGAGGAGCTGGCCTAATGGCTAGGGCGGTGGACCTGGTATCTGGGGAACCAGGTTTGAGTTTCGGCAAAGACGCGCAACATCTTGTGATTCTAGGCAAATCACTTAATCTCCCCGTGCCTACCAAAAAAATGAATGTGATGTGTGAGGAAATATGAATTTTTATGGTCAATTGTGTCCCCTATCTTAGACCCCAACGGCTCCATGTACATGCTACAAGTACATGTATGTTCCCTCCAGTTCCAGCTATGAAGACGCAAATACATGTGCGTCCAACGTCAACATGTCCTCTTTCAGATCCGCCATGAATGGGTCGAATATTCCATTCCTAAGTATGATTGGCCACCGACTTTATATGGTTCACTTTTCACGTTTCACAGTTCAGGCGAGCAGGCCCTGAATTCTGCCATCAAGCCTTTTCCTACTTCTGCCTCTGAAATGCTCCAGCTTGGACCTGCATCCGTATCCATGAACTTTGTCCTACTCCCTGCGCGGCCAACGGTGCCTGACGCGGCCTGTTGCCTGCCAAGAACTGTATTCAGCCTTCAAGTTATCTGCTCCGCTCCTCATCCAATGCATTCCTGTCTAGTAGTTTTAGGTAAACATCCTTCCAGCTACCGAGCAAAGAGCTCGGCCTCGCTGTCTTTATGCAAGTAGTTCATAGCCCCTGTTACCATGGAAGATTCCTGCCCCCTCGCATCTCATGTAGACACATAGACGCTTGTACATGCACTAACAGTCAGTATAGAATAGATTCCGTCCGAGAGACCTTTCCTTTTGGATAACACGGTTCCTTAAACAAAGATATTAGATACGATTTGGGATTAGGTTGACCTGACCCCCCAGACTTATTGTCTCCACATGTAGAGCTAAATGTCAATTCCCCTTCACCCTCTAGTTGCACGTCAATTACACGTCATGCGGCTGCGCGCGCATCTCTGCCAAATATTTCTGCTGACACTGCAGGATTCTCTTATGGATCCACCCACTTGTGACATCATTTTAAATGACGTTTCTAGTATACGCCTGTTATTACGCCCATTTTCATTACGTATGTGTATTCTTATCTGTACTATCAGCTGTTACGCCTCCTGCATCTGTCTTAATGCAATGCTTTTCATATATATATTGTTACTTGTCAATAATGTATTGCCTATCCCTTCCTGAACCTTCGTGGTGATGGAATATGATTGCCTGGTTCGAACCATAATTCCTTTGTAAGGAATAAAGTCCTTTTCAGAACCTCTAATACCACGGATTCTGCCTCTTATTTTGACTGATTTATTCTTACTAGACTTTTCCGCATAAAAAATAGTACCGGTAATTTAAATATTTACCACATAAATTGGCGCCCGAACAGGGACACTTTCTCATCTCACGCGCCGGAGTTGCGTTGCAGGCCCGGTCCCCTGCCACAGCTGAACGGACAAAAACGCGTACCCGCAGGATTTCCTGTATCTCCCTCCTGCCAAGCGGGGGTGACTGAGGCTGCGATCAACACCCAGACGAGGCGGTGAGAAGTGCGAAGTATCCCGACCAGAGCCTAGCTGAGAGAGCAAGATCCGAGGTATACAGAGGCCCACCAGGTTCCGAAGTTTCCGAGTCGAGTCCAGTCCAGTCCGGTCCAGTTCAGTTCAGTTCCGAGGCCTTCCGTTCCGTGCTACCCGGTGAGTACCATTGCTGGGGAGGCAGTTAGACGTGCACATTGGTTTGTGCCGGTCCTGACGGGTTTGGGTACACAAATCCGGTCTGCACTGTTTTAGCAGTGTATCTGTACTGTTTAGCAGTATATCCAGTATGTTCATGTATATAATCTAGTATTATCTAGTATTAGTATTATGTCAGTAGTTAGTTTTCTCTTAATTATCATTGTTCGTTAAATGTTAAATATTTTACTGTGTTCAAAAAATTGTGGTATGAATGAGTGTTCATTATTGTGTTTTTCGTATTAATTGTGTTCAAGTCCAGTTTGAGTAAGAATCAAGTAGCAAGGTTTAAAGATGCCGTTCTTTTCAAAATTAAGACAGATCAAAACTAGAAAAGGAGTACTCGAAGAAGCTGTTCCCATTCCACCTAGGGATACTCCAGGGTATTTTATGTACCATAAGCATGGCCTAGATGCCGTATTATATCTTGATTTATGGGTGGACTATACCAAGGATCTAGCAGAAAGTCAGAGGTGGCCCGCAGCTGGGACATGGGATGCAGATTGCATCATGAGAGTAGAAGAAGAATTATGGAAAAAGAAAGCCAGACAGTCACAGAAAGATGCCATTGAGTTATGGCGTAAAGAATCGCATAGGCGCACAGAGAAAGCGCTCAGACAGGAAGAGAAAAGTAGGGAGAACTTAAATAAAGCCCGAGAAAATATGTTAATTGAGGAAGGTACCCGAGTAAAAACAGAACAAGTAGACAGACAACGAAACACTCTTATGAATGGTATGTATCCTCTCTTGGCCGAAGGTTTACCTAAGGCCACCCCGGAAATACCGAAAGATTTGCCACCCCCGTTACTCCCGATTAAGGCACATCCCAAGACCGCAAAAGATATTTTCCTTTCCTCCTATTTAGACGATGTAGCTCCCGAATATGTTAATGTTCCACCACACACGCCACCTGTCGATGGTGCTCAACACCGAGATCATCCGCCCCCAACTCCGCAACCACAAACTCCTCCGCACAATCCAACTTTTCCTGCATCCACAGTCTCTACCTTACATCCCACAAATCCTTTCATGCCTAGCACCTCAGAAGGTGCGACAGGAGGTGCGGCAGCAATTTTCGCCACGCCACCATTACGAAGTAAATCGTCTCTTAGAGATTTAGCAAACCAACGTACACCACAAATAGCAACGTCCGACATGTTTAAGGAACACCTTGTAGATTGTAGATATGATCCAGTGCCCGGTAAAAATGACAGAATGCTGCTATCATCACTACGTATACGACGAGCTTCAACGTATTTAACGACATTACCAGGAATGATTAAACATTTAGACAATATATATCGCTTTGTCCAAACAGGGCAAGGCCCTGAAAGTATTGACGAAGCCATGGAATACCAGAAAGTGGATGTACAGAGACTACTGTTACGCTTCTTCATAAACTGCTTGATCAGAGACAGAGATAGGTCCGAGGTAGATCAGGATGAAATGCAAGTCCTTACCAGATGGGGTCAGAATATATGATAAACAGACATGTATAGTAGCTATGTGCCGAAAGATCCGCAAGGAAGTAGAACGAACACATAAAGCCAGATCGGAGGCAGACAAAACTGAATCAGAGGGAGAGGAGGAGGAAGAATCAGAAATGCCCACAGGACAATTAGAAACGATTGCTTATGTAGGTAGGGGAAGACCTTGTAACACTACCAGATACTTTAATGACCCGATACGTCCGATACGTCCAGAATGTAACAGACATTTTCAAGCCCCTATGCTAAATGCGAAGTCCCCTGAACACTTATTCCAGGCTGCTGATAAATTACTCCGAGACCGAAGGGGGTATCATATGCTCGATTCTATGGATGAACAAGAATTAGCCAGGTCAGCAGTACAATGGGCTGACAGTTCTGAAAAATACAGTGATGATGCGTTAGCACACACGTTTTTGAATCTTACCCCAGACGAACAGCGTTTAGCTGGTATATACATGATACAACACCTCGTTATATTGTATAGAAGCCAACGTTCCGATCCTGGTCCCCTACCTGATATATTGATAGAATTACTCACGAATAAATGGAGAGGTTCAGGTACTGATTTAATTAAAGAAATTCTAGAATATCGACACCAGTACATTGTCTTCGTATGCCCAGAACATGTTTCGGTTCCCCCCAAGTTGGAAAGAAAAACGTACCACATAGACAGACAGAATCCCTTACGCGAAGTACACCCAATCAGAGGTGAAGACAATACTTTTAAACGCGTGTTTGTATACACGCCTATAACAAAAATTGAATTATTAGAAATGAAGAAAGTAGTACCTAGCCATGACAAAGACCCAGCAGGTTTCCACCGTGAGATAAAAGATATGTTACTCATGGGAGAGTATACTTATCCTGACATTATGAAAATATTGAAAGTTCTATTACCTGCCGGTATTTACGAGAAACTCAAAGAAAAGGAATGGGAGGTGGGAGACCAAAAGATAGAGTGGACAGCATTAGAAAACGAAGAAAAAGCCCGAGCTGCAGGTTCAGGGCTTGGGGAAAAGACTACAGCATTACCAGGATTATTAGTGCAGGTACTACCACGTTTATTAACTACGAAAAAGGAAGACTGGGGTGCAATTTCAGCCTGTAAACAAAAACAAGATGAAGACACTAGTGATTTCTATTCCCGATTTGAAAAATGTTTTGGTATTAATAGTATATAGCAACACACACGGGGTATTTTTTAAAAGTGAAAAAATCACTAATTTTTTATGTAGAAACAATTCATAAAAGGAGTACAGAAAACAAATAAATGTATAATGTAACATGAAGGGAAAAACAACTTAATCTTGTCCACAAATCATGACATTACAAATTTCCAATCCAATAAATTAAACAAAGGTCTGTCTCGTATTTAGAGAACAATCAGCTGTGCAGATATGCTGTGGAAATGGAAAATAGAGTCGACGTTTCGGTCTGTTGGGGCGTCAGTCGGTCAGACCATCTTCAGGACAGATGAACAATACAAAGGGACTCCTGCATAAATATGATATCGATTAATTACAAAGAAAAAACCATAAAATTCTCTCCATAATTGATAGAGAAATTAAAGGGATAGCCCGTGTGTGAAAGAGCAATCTTGTCTGAAAGACATTGTGGAAGAGACACCTTATACCAAAGAAGAATAGCGTTGTTGCATTACTATATAATTCAGTGGAAAGGGGTGCTAGAGTACATTGATCATGGTGTGCGCTCAAATGAGACTAACAGAAGGAAATTGCGCTTACTCATCATTTGTTGTACGAATTTAGAGGAGTAATCACTTCCTCATTGAAGATAGATTATACTTCATCTAAAAAGCGAAAAACAATGGTCACAATGTGCCTTTAAATAAAACACGTGATGGTGTATTTTTCTATTAATTTTGTATAGCATACCCGATCTTAGTTGGATGGGTGTATACCATGCGAGTGCCCGTGGCAAGATGGGCAACACTGGACTTCAGAATGCTGACTATTCTGGTTTTATATAGCACAGAAGGCCTGTTGGTCCTTCGTTGACAAATTTCTTCACTCAAGGAAATCTGAAAGATGAAAGTTGGGCATGCTGTGGTTTAAATAATCAGTAGCGGCTAAGCTTAACACTACGTGATGAAATGTATAATGTAACATGAAGGGAAAAACAACTTAATCTTGTCCACAAATCATGACATTACAAATTTCCAATCCAATAAATTAAACAAAGGTCTGTCTCGTATTTAGAGAACAATCAGCTGTGCAGATATGCTGTGGAAATGGAAAATAGAGTCGACGTTTCAGACAAGATTGCTCTTTCACACACGGGCTATCCCTTTAATTTCTCTATCAATTATGGAGAGAATTTTATGGTTTTTTCTTTGTAATTAATCGATATCATATTTATGCAGGAGTCCCTTTGTATTGTTCATCTGTCCTGAAGATGGTCTGACCGACTGACGCCCCAACAGACCGAAACGTCGACTCTATTTTCCATTTCCACAGCATATCTGCACAGCTGATTGTTCTCTAAATACGAGACAGACCTTTGTTTAATTTATTGGATTGGAAATTTGTAATGTCATGATTTGTGGACAAGATTAAGTTGTTTTTCCCTTCATGTTACATTATACATTTATTTGTTTTCTGTACTCCTTTTATGAATTGTTTCTACATAAAAAATTAGTGATTTTTTCACTTTTAAAAAATACCCCGTGTGTGTTGCTATATATCATTTATATATCATTGACTGAATTCAATTGAATAACGTTTGATCGAGTTTCTATCTAGTACTCATGTAATGGT
Source organism: Triturus cristatus (assembly GCF_964204655.1). Taxonomy (NCBI): domain Eukaryota; kingdom Metazoa; phylum Chordata; class Amphibia; order Caudata; family Salamandridae; genus Triturus; species Triturus cristatus. The sequence goes on along the minus strand of NC_140589.1, from coordinate 224,710,354 downwards.
TGCTGTGTACTGTATAACTGAACTGAATCTCGCTAGAACAAAATCCCTTGTCGGCCTTCTACTATTACATTCTACTTGCCCAAGCCCTCAAGGGTATATTGGGTGCTACCCCTGAATTCAAATATTGGTATTAATAGTGGCATAAAAGCAAGTAGTGAGTCGTATCCACATCTGTTTGTGACAAAATTAGTTGAGAATTCCCTGCCCCAAGTTAAAGGTAGAGTATTAAAATTCGAGAGTACCTGGCAAGGTAACACACCGTCACAGATGTTACAAATGTTACAATATCATCACAATAGAATTAGAGAAGAACAAGACCATGAACAAAGACGTATGAAAGACACGAAAATGAAAATGCTTGTTGCCCAGTCAGTTCCAGCTGACGGTCATAAAAAGGGTACGACACAGTCCAATGATTCAGTAGGTCCTGTTAGAGGGACATGCAACTATTGTAAACAGCCAGGTCATTATATACACGATTGCGCAGTTCTAAAACATAATATCTCTACGGGTATAACGAAAGAGAGACCACGTCCGCCTAGACAGGATCAGATCCAACAACAAGTACCTCAGCATGCGCAACCTATGCCAGTTCCACAACAGACCGCACCAGAACCACAACAACAGCCACAGCCTATTGCTGCAACACAAAACACGACACAACAGATGTATCAGTATGCACAAAATGACTATCCAGAGTATCAGCGCTACACATGAAATAGCCTAGAGAGGGAAGTTGGCCTACCCCTTATTGAGGTTCCCGTAGATCAAGAAGGTCCTTACGTACAGAGTCAAGTATTAGGGAAAGACAGAAAGTTTCTACTCAATACAGGGGCAAGCAGAACCACTATCAGTCACAGCGAAGTCCCAGGGGCACCCCTCTCAGGCTCACAAAATATTTCCCTTGGTTTTTCAGGAAAGCCCACTATCAACGAAGTATCACAACCGCTTGCATTCACAGTCGGTCCATTAACACGGACTACAGATCTATTGCTTACAAAATCATGTCCAGAAAACTTGTTAGGTATAAAAACATTGAAGGCTCTAGGAGCTGTAATATGTTGTTCTCCGGAAGGAGTACGACTATTTTTGCGTGACTTTAAAGGTCACTACGTGTCTAGAGACATGGATCATCGGTTACAGAATCTACCTGCACATTTATGGGCGCAAGGCCCCACTGATGTAGGTTGTATGCACATTACACCATATCGAGTCACACTCAAAACAGGAGTAGTACTACCACGAATGCGACAATACAAGTTACCCCCAGATGCTGTTGTGGCTTTGCTGCAAATCATTGACGAGCTCATTGCACAAGGAGTGGTCGTGGAAACCGACTCCAATGTATGCAATTCCCCGATAATTCCGATTCTTAAACGAACTGATCCAAAAGCACCACCAGTATATCGATTAGTTATTGATCTGCGAGAATTAAATAAATGCATTGTACCACAATACCCCGTGGTCCCAGATATCTCTTCATTGCTAACAGCCATAGATTCAGAAGCAACGTTCTTTACTGTAATTGATCTTAAGAACGCTTTCTTTAGCGTCCCAATCGATCCGGAAAGCCAATATTTGTTCGGATTCAGTTTAAATGGACGAAGTTTTAAATTCGCACGCGCACCTCAAGGATTCACAGAAAGCCCCAGCATCTATAGCCAAGCACTGAAAAGAGAACTTGACAGTATCCACATGCCAGCTAACACTGCTTTGCTTCAATACGTCGATGATCTGCTGATCACCGCCCGAAGCGAACGTGAAAAAGCATCACTGACGGTTTTACATTTCTTAGCCGACAAGGGGCACAAAGTGTCTCCTTCAAAGCTGCAATTCTGTGTCCAGCAAGTTGTGTACCTTGGGCACTTGCTGTCCAAGGGGGGAAGACAGCTTACACCCGACCGTATCCAGTTAATTTTTAACATGCTGCCACCCAAGACACAAAAGGAGGTACGGGCATTCATAGGCCTCACTTCGTACTGTAGGCAGTGGATCCCTCAATATGCATTTCTAGCAAAACCACTTATTCAGTTGACAACACAGGAGGCAGCGACATCGACTGTCCTCCCTTGGACTCAGGAACATACACAAGCTTTTGAAAGCTTAAAGAAAGCTTTATGGCAAGCACCTGTTTTAGCAACACCATGTTACAGCAAACGTTTTACACTTTTCGTTACGGAACGTGAAGGTACTGCTTTGTCAGTACTCACGCAGGAACAAGCAGGATCACACAAGCCATGTGCTTATTTTTCCAGTACATTAGATCCCGTAGCTCAGGCTCTTCCTGCGTGCCTGAAATCAGTCGCAGCAACAGCTTTAGCAATCAGACAAAGCGATGCCATAGTATTAGGACATCAATTGACAGTACAAGTACCACACGCAGTAGAGGTTCTCTTGAACCGGACCCAAACACAACACTTGACTATAGCAAGACTGACGGGTTATGAATTAACATTGTTCCAGCCACACATAGAAATCAGACGTTGTAGTACATTAAATCCTGCCACACTTTTGCCAGTAAGTGGAACAGACCCATTGGCACATGATTGTATTGAAGTCATTACTATTACGACGAAACCCAGACAAGACTTGACAGATATTCCATTATCAGATCCAGACCTGACATTGTATGTAGATGGTTCATGCATGAGAACAAGTACAGGAGAGTTAGTGGCCGCTTATGCAGTCACAACAGACACTGAAGTTATTGAAACAAATTGTATAGATACCTTGTCAGCTCAAGCAGCAGAGCTCATCGCTCTGACACAAGCCTGTATTCAAGCCAAAAATAAGAAAGTCAACATATACACAGATTCACGTTATGCATTCGGAGTCGTCCATGACTTCGGCGTGCTATGGCGAGAGAGAGGTTATTTAACTTCTCACGGTGCCCACATCCAGCACGGTCCCCTTATTCAAGCTCTGTTAGATGCAATACATCTGCCGACTGCAATATCGATTATGAAGTGTAAAGCCCATACAAAAGTGACTGACATTATTTCTCAGGGTAACGACCTAGCTGACAGAACAGCTAAACAGACTGCTCAGAATCAGACTCATACAACTGACACGACAAAGACAATAGTTCCGACACCAACACAATGCATGACAGTTAAGGATCCCGCCCTTGATGTAATTGATATACAGACACATGCTACCCCAGAAGAAATAAAGAGATGGACTGAATTAGGAGGGATCCAAACAGATCAAGGATGGATGACGAAGGGAAAATCTATATGGTTTCTCCCCGACTCAATGGTTCAAGTCATCATTAACACAATCCATAGTCCAGCGCACCTAGGAGAGAAAGCTATGCTAGACAGTATTCAACACATTTGGTTCAATAAACACTTGCGAGCAGCAGCTAAACAGAAAGTACGTACCTGCATGATTTGTTGTCAGAACAGGGTGGATTTCAACCCCCCGATCACCCTATTGAAGTCCTCCAGATGGATTATATCCAGATGGAACGTTGTCGAGGATTCAAATATGTCCTCGTAGTTGTATGCGCTCTTTCCCGGTGGACAGAGGCGTATCCCGTCTCAGATTACACTGCCCCGACTACTGCCAAACAGTTAGTTCGAGAATTCTTCCCACGGTATGGTTTGCCCCGTGTCGTGTACTCAGATAATGGCCAACCGTTCTCATCCGAGCTAATGAAATATGTTTCACTTCTGTTAGGCTATCAATGGAAATTCCACTGTGTCCGACATCCCGAGGCAGCAGGTCTCGTGGAGCGGCATAATCAAACTTTGAAAATTAGACTGTCCAAAGTATGTAGAGAAAAAGGTGTCGACTGGATAGTAGCTTTACCAGTTGCGCTCTTTTACATGAGAATGGTAGCACATTCTCGAACAGGGCTATCCCCGTATGAGGTGATCTTCGGTAGACCACCAAATATGTGGGGGACGCCTATACCCCGTAAAATAACTGATGTTGATTGTAATATGCTGACAGATTACCTGGCTTCCTTGATGTCTGCACTACAATCTTGTCGTTCACAGGTAGCTGCAGCTTTTCCCGATAACACTGAGGTGAAGCCCCATGACGTGGTTCCAGGAGATCTTGTACTTATAAGGAACTTCGACAGAAGGAACCCGCTGGAGCCTCGCTGGCAGTCGCCTAAACTCGTCTTATTGACCACAAGGACAGCTGTGAAGATTGAGGGACGTAAAGGGTGGTTGCACTCGAGCCATATCAAAAAATTTCATGGACTATCATCCGACTTGAATTATCAGCCCTGCATTCCCTCACAGACTGACTCAAAACTCCCCCTGGTTGACAAAACAGAAAAAGAAAACTATAAACTGAAACTAAGGTCTAGCAAGTCAGACAATTTGATTGTTTAAGTCCTCTCCAAGGTGAATCGGTTGAATTTGTCTCTGACATGTATCCTCTAGACCGAAATAGAGAGAGAAATAGACAGAAACAGCTCAAGAAACATGCGTACTGTAAATCACTTCGTAGTCACTGCATAGTGACATTGTTAATTATGTTTTTTCTAAGTCTTCTGATTATCATTGCCAGTATATTATTGCACATGTATTACCCTATTTCCAAGCGTGTTTTCAATGCTACTGCCGAACATTCTTTTAGCGAATTACCCCCGCATGAGTTGTCCTATAGATTCGCGCTGCGCAACAACACATTCATTAGTATGTTACATCATTCTCATCAGACCAGCAATGCTACAAATTGTTGGATATGTGGCCGACTCCCTCCCTATCAGAAATACAAGGGAGTTCTGCCTCTCTTTCCGTATCCATTCACCCACAATGGCTCCTGTGGAGCATGGTTCAGTTTGATTAATTCCCTAGATTCAAATTCAGTAGTTTACCAAGACAACTGGGTTTGGGGAAACCTGAACCTAGTTTTACTTAAAGTCTGCTACCCTAACAAGGAGGGACTTCCCAAAAGAACAGGAACTGATCTAGAAAATGAAGTATATGGATTAGGTAACTTTACACTTAATCTCATGATCCTGAATGTTGAATCTGAAGCTACACCAATCTTGCCCGCTATGTCAGTATTTCCAGTTAAAGGCGAATTATGTGTAAGAAAGAATGGTTCAATACACATGGGCCATAGTAAATGTACCACTGTAATAGAATTCAGTGATAAAGGCAAATCTACATTTAGAGCTTCTCGTCACTCCTACTTCATCTGTGGTCACACCGCATACATACGCCTACCCCTAGATTGGGATGGTACCTGTTACATTGCATTCCTTCTGCCACCTGTTTTCCTAGCCCCGCCTGATTACCATAGGAATACCCATTTAGTACACAATAGACAGCAGAGAGATCTCCCGATTGTCGACTACACCGAAACAGCATGGGAGCAATACACAGATTTCAATAAAGGTTTCTTTCCCTACATAGGTACAGTCACTAATAGCAAGTTGATACGTAGATTAACTAGAACCCTTGAAGCAGTAGTGAATGAAACTACTTCCGCCTTAGGTAACTTAACAGAGGAGCAGTCTGCGATGCGGATTGTTGTTCTTCAAAATCGTCTTGTCCTTGACGTCATCCTGGCCGATAGGGGCGGAGCTTGTAGGGTCATCGGATCAAGTTGCTGTGTTTTCATACCAGAAAACGCGCCGTCAGTATATAAAGCCATAACTCGACTTCATAAGATCGTAAGCCAGATACACCAGAATCCAGGCACCTGGACTTGGTCCGGTTGGTTCTGGAGCGTGTTGTCAGCCTGGGGATGGAGGATCCTATCCTTCCTAGGTATTGGCTTTCTCATTCTATTCAGTTGCTGCTTGTGTCTACAATGTGGGCCAGCGATTTGTGGTCTGTGTGCCACATCGTGTATCCCGCCTTCGAATTTTCATTCAAGATCCCGGAAGAAGAAAGAAGAACAAATGATGCTATATGAACAGATTGATGGATTGATGAAGATGGATATTTCATAAGGGTCCGTAGGGGACAAGGAGGGAATAAGGAAATATGAATTTTTATGGTCAATTGTGTCCCCTATCTTAGACCCCAACGGCTCCATGTACATGCTACAAGTACATGTATGTTCCCTCCAGTTCCAGCTATGAAGACGCAAATACATGTGCGTCCAACGTCAACATGTCCTCTTTCAGATCCGCCATGAATGGGTCGAATATTCCATTCCTAAGTATGATTGGCCACCGACTTTATATGGTTCACTTTTCACGTTTCACAGTTCAGGCGAGCAGGCCCTGAATTCTGCCATCAAGCCTTTTCCTACTTCTGCCTCTGAAATGCTCCAGCTTGGACCTGCATCCGTATCCATGAACTTTGTCCTACTCCCTGCGCGGCCAACGGTGCCTGACGCGGCCTGTTGCCTGCCAAGAACTGTATTCAGCCTTCAAGTTATCTGCTCCGCTCCTCATCCAATGCATTCCTGTCTAGTAGTTTTAGGTAAACATCCTTCCAGCTACCGAGCAAAGAGCTCGGCCTCGCTGTCTTTATGCAAATAGTTCATAGCCCCTGTTACCATGGAAGATTCCTGCCCCCTCGCATCTCATGTAGACACATAGACGCTTGTACATGCACTAACAGTCAGTATAGAATAGATTCCGTCCGAGAGACCTTTCCTTTTGGATAACACGGTTCCTTAAACAAAGATATTAGATACGATTTGGGATTAGGTTGACCTGACCCCCCAGACTTATTGTCTCCACATGTAGAGCTAAATGTCAATTCCCCTTCACCCTCTAGTTGCACGTCAATTACACGTCATGCGGCTGCGCGCGCATCTCTGCCAAATATTTCTGCTGACACTGCAGGATTCTCTTATGGATCCACCCACTTGTGACATCATTTTAAATGACGTTTCTAGTATACGCCTGTTATTACGCCCATTTTCATTACGTATGTGTATTCTTATCTGTACTATCAGCTGTTACGCCTCCTGCATCTGTCTTAATGCAATGCTTTTCATATATATATTGTTACTTGTCAATAATGTATTGCCTATCCCTTCCTGAACCTTCGTGGTGATGGAATATGATTGCCTGGTTCGAACCATAATTCCTTTGTAAGGAATAAAGTCCTTTTCAGAACCTCTAATACCACGGATTCTGCCTCTTATTTTGACTGAGTTATTCTTACTAGACTTTTCCGCATAAAAAATAGTACCGGTAATTTAAATATTTACCACATGTGTCCTCATGTAATGCAAATGGTGCTCGTGTAAAGCGCTCTGATATCGGATATCTTCGGGTCAAGTTTGTGCTATATCAAACTCAATAAATAAATAAAAAGACCAGCAGTGTGGTTTCCATCCAGCTAGAGATGCCTCCTCACAAAATGTCCTACTTTATCGCAGTAAATAGACAATCTCCTCATTCTTTTTTGACAGATTTCTTCCTGAGTCAGAGGCTTGTAAACATTCCCAGTTTTTATGGGCTCCTGTGGAGGCAAAGCAAAGACAGGTTCTACAGAACTACTGTTAATCCAAAGGCGAGGTGTCCTAAAACTTTCGGATCACCTTTTCTTTTGCTGCCAATCTCTCAGAGTAACCAAATCTATTAAATCATTTAGCCACGAGAAAAAGTGCATCATTAATATCCTCCTCAGTCAGCCAGTCAATGTTTGAGAATATTCCTAATTTGCATGAGCTCATCTGATGGAAAGCAAAAACAAGTTGTTGGACTTGTTTTTTTCTGCAGGGTCAACCCCAAACATTTTCCATTCACCCCTCCTGTTTAGTAAACCTGTTTTTGTTTGCTTTTAGGACTCTGTGCATTTGTCTACTGGTAAACAGTGCTAAAGTGCCTGTGTTCTACCCCTAAAGCATGGTACAATTGGGTTACACCTGATTTGTATATTTAGTTTTCTTGTAAGACCCCGTTATATGGCTCTACGGTAAATTAAATGCTAATAGTTGGCAACAGCATTCATAGTGTCACTCACTAAAGGTAGCCTTTTAAAGCCTGTAAAGCAAGTTTTTAAATTTGGGGAGAGGATGTAGCCTTACGGTTAGAGCGGTTGACCTCGAAGCTGGGGAACCCAGTTTGAGTCTTGGCAACGACGCTCAACATCCTGTGATTCTGGGCAAATCGCTTAATCTCCCCATGCCTAACAAAAATGAATGTGTTCTTCTGTAACGAAACTGGTGCTCATGTAAAGCGTTCTGATACCCGATGTCTCAGGTCTTGTTTGCGCTATATAAAACTCTGAAAAATAAATGAAAAAAAACTGCCAATTTGAGCTGGTAAAATAAACCTTTGTCAGGCCTAAATCTTAATTTTTAATACATTGTAAGCCACCCTTAAAACAGGCCCTAAACAGCTCATAGGGCATTGAATTTAAAAAGCAGGGCATGTGTTTTTAGGTTTACAAGTCCTACATTTGTTTTTCACAACTGTAAGGCCTACCTTTCTCAGAGGATAACATTTGGATGCCTTATTGCCTAAGTGTTAACTTTTGATTGTGAGCAGGTGAAAATGGCATGCTTGGACTCAAGTTAAATGTAAACTAAAATCCTCTTTAATGGTAAAGTCGGATTTAGGATTGCAATTTTGAAAATGCCACATCTAGAGAATTAGCAGTTTTCCGCCCTCATCTTTCAGAGGCCTTCTATGAGTTCCCGCTGCCTGAGCCTGTATGTTGCTCTCCCATCATGAATGTATATTGGGCCCAGAAAGTGAACAATAGGGCTTAGTTGTAGCTGGGAGCGGGCCGTCCAGTCAGGATGGGTAGGCAGAGATGTCCCCTGCCCCACTCACATTTCAAAGTGCTGCCTCCAGTAAACTCACAAAGGACCTGTACACCAGCATTTTATCACCCTAGACCTTTTGGAGCCTGGGCAGAGGAAGAAAGGAGAAAGCCGGAAATTTCCAAAACCAGATGGGATGGACTAGATGTTTCGCCACTTCAAAGGGTTGGCAGTTTGGGCTGGACTGTTCCCACAAGGAACAGGGTCAAACTGATTTGCATATGGCTGGGTCCAAACTGGGGTGTGTGGTGAGCAAAAGAATGATGGATTAAACTCAGATCCTTGTGAATGGGGGTGAATGTTTGCATTGTCCAGCATTCCGTCCATCAATTGTTTCTTTTGCATACTTCGAAGGGTGGCACTAGGTATGGCCTCACTCCATGAAGGAATTAACTGGAAACTCAATTCTGTGAACCTAAATGGTTTAAATATTAGCTCTTGGGGTGTGGCTAAGATGGTGGCTTAGGCGGACGTGTTGCTCTGCCTCTCCCGCAGGCGGCCCAGCACAGCACCGGTGATCGGCCGTTTCCACCTGGCCGACACCGACGAAAGCAGTCCTGCAGGTGCCGGGGGTGACACAGGTGGCACGAGAGCTGCAGTCCGGTGCGGACACGACCCCCGGGGCCCGAAAGTACGGAGCGGCGTGCAGACCCACGAGGTGGAAGCCTACAGGAGAGGGGGCACGGCCTCGACGCAGCGGAGGCCGGGCGAGCACATCCCGGATCGGCCTGCCACGATACAGAGACCAGGGGGAGGCCGGATATGAGGAGCTGTGCTGCGGGACGATCCCTCCCACACACACGCAGGTTCACGCCGGCATCCTAAGCCGGGCTCCGCCGAACGAGGAGGGGGCTCGGGGGCCGAGGTCGGACCGGGAGTCAGCGCGGCCCTGCAGCGGAGGCGGCCAGGCGGAGGCGGTGAGGTCCGAGCGGCGGCGGCGTGAGCCCCTGCGAGGAAGTCCGCGACGGCAGACGGCACAGAGGGGGACTCCTCTCTCCCAAAACGAAGGAAGCAACGAGGGCAACGCTGGCGCGGCAGGCCCAAGGTGGCAGGAAGCAGATTGACCGCCACGAGGCAGCGGCAGCACCGCGGGGCCCCCGGAGGGGATCAGGTGCGACGTGAGCCGGACGAGATCCTGCCGCCCCACCGCCAGACAGGCAAGTGCTCGCGCAGTCCGCAGGGATTCCGGGGGTAGGAGGAAGGAGCAGGCGGCGGGGGACCTACGGTGCCCTTCTCTGGGGCGAAGGCCCGATAACCCACCCAAAGATAAGGAGGCCTGGGCTGGAGGCGGGAGAGCCCGGAGTGAGTGAGGGGTCCTGAGGGGGCCTGGCGGACTGCACAGAAAGGGGACACGGGTCGAAGGGCCAGGGGACTGCTAACTGGTGAGGCGCGGGGGCCTGGTGTGGGAGCCCTGGAGAGTCTGGGCCCGCGGCCGTGTGGCGGTTCTGCAGCAACTGGACGGCCTGGAGCTAGTGGAGGTGCCGGCTGCCTCGGCGGGGCCCTCCGGCCGCTTCAGCGCTCAGGCCACCGGGCGCACAGAAGGTGGGAACTGCGGCGGCCGTCGCCAGCGTGAGACTCAGCAGAGTGCGACCGGGGACCTGTGAGGGTGGGCCCGGAGTGTGTCCGCCTAGGCCTGGATTCTGGACACACCTGAACATGAGTGGGGGTAGGCCTCTGTGAAACGCGCAGAGCATATCGGGCCCCACGCATACTGGGCACACCAGAGAGGGGACATACTGCCTCCACGAGGCGGGGGGCCTCGCATCGCGGCTGGGGCCCGTTGTCTTGGGGCGAGACCTACTGACGTGGGAGACACCCGCACAGCGCAGAGGAGCGTTGAGGTGGGGGCCCCGCCGGCGGAGGGGGAGGCGTCCCGGGTCTCTGCTCACCCGGCGGACCGGCGACGTCCGAGACCCAGCGGCGGGTTTGGGACCACGGCGCGGCTGGACAACGCCGGACACCCGAAAGGCGCTTGACCTCGATGGAGCGACCGGACGGTGAGTCGCCGGGAGCTCGGGGTCAGGACGGCTTCATGGCCATCACAGCGGACAATGGGGGCTCGATTTCAAGAGGGAGACCCGCAGGAGCGGACTGGACGGCGGAGGCGGTGGAGCCGGCATCGGATAGCTGTTGTGCGAGGTCGTGACCTCCCCCGGGTGAGCGAGTAGCAGTGGCGCGGGCACGTTATGGTCCCCCCGAAGGGCTGCAGAGACAAGACACTAAAAGACCTGTTCGCGAGGCCACAGGTGGGGCCCTCGACGGGGGTCATGGCGGCGGTGGCGGCCGGTCCCCCGTCTACGCAGCCGGAGGGAGCTGAACCGATCACCAAGTCATTTCTGGAGTCCATGTTTGCTGGCCTGAGAACGGATATCCAAAATCTTCAAAAGGAATTCGCTGCGGACCTTAAGGAAGTCCGCAGGGATGTGGACGGCATCGGGGAAAGGGTCGTCGCGCTGGAAGACAAAAGTGATGGTCGTGACACAGAACTGGCAGCGCTACAACAAGAGATCATTCGGATCCACGACCAACAGGTCGACCTTCAGTCGCACGTGGAAGACCTGGAGAACCGGTCTCGACGCCACAACATACGCATCCGGGGAGTGCGAGACACCGAAGACTCCAAAGATCTATTTGAATTCACTAAAGAGCTCTTTAATCATAACTTGGAACGCCCACTGGAGTCTGAGTTGCGGATCGAACGGGCACATAGGGTGGGCCCCCGAGACCCTCATCCACCAACCCCTCCGACATCTTAGTGTGTGTGCAAGACTATCGCACTAAAGAGGACATACTGCGTAAAGCCCGTCAACAACACCCGGTGAAGTTCCGGACCACGTGCCGGTGCTGTACCAAGACCTATCGGCCCTCACGCTCCATAAACGCAGACTTTTCAAGCCAATTACGATGCACCTTCAGGAGCGCAACATCCGGTATAGTTGGGGGCACCCCTTCTGCTTGGTGTTCCGCATCGACAACACACTCTACCAACTGCGGTCCCTATCAGAGGCAGCAAAGCTGTTGGGGGTGGATTTACCGGCGGAGGACAGCGGTGCTGAGGGGGGCCCTACGGAGGCAAAGGCGGACGGGCCTGGCTGGCGCCGACAGGGCCGGCGTAAGCACGCCAAGAAACCTCCGGTGGCGGAGATCCTCAGAGGCCAGCAAGCTGCATTAGAGACAGGCTCCGCGGGTCTACGTAGCCTTTCACCTAGCGGAGATGTGTGATTGTAGTAGCCGGCATCACCACTGGATTCTTGACTGGGTCGCCTGTGGGGGGGTGCTACCCATTGTGCTACCCCACTCTTTGTTGCTACATTGCCATCCACCGGAAGGTGGAGGACAATGGTTCTGGACTATCACTGTTCAATTGTTGGGAGGTTCGGGTTGGGGTTCGGGGGAACGGGTTGAGGGAAGGAATGGGGTTTCACGTCTATCATGGGGTGGGGTCAAGACAGGCGCAAGCACACAGGGCGCACACACCACTTACTCATGGTACCTTCCTCCCGTACGGGCTGCGCAGTCCACATTGCATTTTCTGAGATGGTTAGATGGAGTGAATGGCGCCGCACACACTTAAAATATTAACCCTTAATGTTAGGGGCCTCAACAACCCGGTAAAGCGCAGAGCCGTGCTGTCCTGCCTGGAGAACTCCCAGGCTGATATTTGTCTCCTCCAGGAGACCCATTTACTAGCACAAGACTGTCACCGGCTCAGGTCCCGCAAGTTCCCGGTACAACTCTTCTCTTCTAGCCTCACCAAGACAGCCGGGGTGGGAGCCTTAACCTTTACCATCGGCTCTCTCTACGCTCCCAATGAGGGTCAGGAACGCTTTTTGCAGTCCGCCCTCACGGAAGTCACGGCGACGAGCGACCGCCATATCCTCCTGGGGGGAGATTTGAATCTCGTTTTCGATAACATACAAGATAGATCTTGTCAACGCACACATCAGGCAGGTGCACTTTCTGCGGCGGGCCTTGATCGTCTACGAGACTTGGGGCTTGAGGATTTGTGGCATAAGTTCCACCCGCAGAGTCAGGAGTTTTCTTATTACTCTCATGCACATAAAACATATGCGTGGTTGGATTACCTTCTGGTTTCATCCGCGGTCAGAGAAATGACAACGACGGTTGAGATAGGAGTGGCTTCGCTTTTAGATCACGCTCCGGTGTTTACTATTTTGACTCTGCCGCCGGTGGTGCGACCGGACAGGATATGGCGCCTTAGGGACACCGTGTTACATCGGGAGGACGTGCTGGGGCAGATTCGCAGATCGATCACAGATTTTCTGGTGCACAACGCTAACACCGACACTACTTTAGCGACACAGTGGGCGGTGATGAAGGCGGTCCTTAGGGGAGAGTTCATTGCTATCTCGGTGGCCGACAATCTAGAGCGGCGACGCAAGCGGGAGGAGCTTACACAAAAAACTAGGGAGTTGGAACAGATGCACCAGAGGACGGGGGCCCCTAGGGTGTGGCGGCAGCGGAGGGCCACTCGACAGCAGCTGGCTGCTCTTGATCAGGATAGAGCGGAAAACGCGGCCCTTCGCTTAAAACGTGCCTATTACACGGGAGGGGATAGGTGCGGGCGCCTTCTCGCGCACAAACTTCGGGAGGTCCAGAAACGCCACGGGGTCCAAGAGATCTGCCGGGAGGACGGTATGAGAGTTACTGAAGATAGGGACATAGCTAAAGCATTCCGTGCATACTACGCTAACTTGTATTCTGGCTCTCGGTTGACCGCCGATGGGGGGGCTGCCTTTCTGGACACGGTCACGCTCTCAACCCTGACCAAGGTCCAGGCAGATCAGCTAGATGGGGACATTCGACCGGAGGAGGTGATTGCTGCTATCTCCCGGTTCAAACCGGCGAAAGCTCCGGGCCGGATGGCTTCACCGCCATCTTTTATAAGAAGTTTTGCACCTTGCTGGTGCCCCTCCTCACCCGGCTCTTCAATTCTTTTTCGGTCGCGGGGGCGATCCCCCCAGACGTTTTGGGGGCCCACATAGTGGTCATCCCCAAGCCGGGGAAAGATCGGACTCGCTGCGGGGCCTACCGCCCCATCTCGCTGCTGAACGTCGATCTTAAGCTTTACTCGGGTATCCTGGCCGGCCGATTGGCATCTTATCTGCCAAGCCTAATTGACCCGAATCAGGCGGGGTTTATCCCAGAACGTCAGGGCCCTGACAATACAAAACGTGTCCTGCACTTGGTCAAGAAAGCCTCTCGCACGGCGGGTGAATATATGTTGCTCACGATCGACGCTGAAAAGGCGTTTGACCGCGTTCATTGGCCCTACTTGGAGCAGGTATTGCTGCGGATGGGGCTGGGAGAGAAATTTCGCACCCATATTTTTAACTGCAACACATTCCCGTCGGCAACGGTTCGGGTGAATGGCCACACCTCCACTAGCTTCCCTATAACGAGGGGCATGAGGCAGGGGTGCCCGTTGTCGCCGCTGCTTTTTGCTGCGTATATGGAACCCCTCGCCCAGAAGATCAGACAAAACCCGGGAATTTCCGGAATTAAGTTCGGGGGGGTATGTTCACACCGTCAGCCTGTACGCGGACGATGTGCTACTGTCTCTATCGAACCCTCGGGAGGCGCTGCCGGTGTGCATGGCAGAATTGGAGGCCTTTACACGAGTGGCGGGGTTCAAGGTGAAGGCGGACAAGTCGGTGGCCCTAGGCCTCTCTCTGTCTCCTTCCACTCGGGAACATTTGCAGAGTTCACTCCCGTTTCAATGGGCAGAGGAATCGGTCCCCTATTTGGGGATTCAGCTGGCTCCTACGCTCTCGCAAGTGGTGGCCCTTAACTATACCGCTTTGCGCCGGAAGATTCGCAGGGAGTTAGGGCAATGGAAGCATTATCCCTCTCGTGGTTGGGCAGGGTTGCGGCAGTCAAGATGACCATACTACCCCAGATCCTCTACCACTTCCACACCATTCCTCTATATCCGCCGGTGGGGTGGCTTCAGCAGACTCAATCAGAGTTGGCCCAGTTCATTTGGAACGGGCGGAAGCCGCGCATGAAGAGGTCATTGTCAACTCTTGCACCTGAAGCCGGGGGCCTTGGGATCCCTGATCTTCAGCTCTATTTCTGGGCCGCACTTGGTGGAGTGGAGCCGTTGGGAGTCGGAGAAACATTGGCTGTTTCAAGACCAGGCGGTAGCGGCCCGGCTCCTACAAGAGCTCCCCTTCCTGCGAAAGCAACACAGGCCCCCTAATCTTTATGCCTCTCACATCACTCGCGTTCCCTTAGAAATCCGGGATCTTACTAACGTTCCTCATGAGCTCACCACCTTTCCCTCCCCGCTCACGCCCCTGCTTGATAATCCAGAATTCACTCCTGGAATGGACTCGGCGGCCTTCAGCAGGTGGAAGCCAGCAGGCTGCCGCTTCCTATATCATATGTATGATGCGGAAGGGGTGCACCCGTTCCAGCAATTTTGGCAGGAATACGGGTTACCGGAGGAGGAACGGATCCGCTATCTCCAGGTTCGACATTGGGCGCTCGATGGGCGGGTCCGCCCATTTGCGGACCGGCGGCTTTCCCAATACGAGCGATGGCTAATAACACGATCGTCTGATAAGAAGCTAATCTCTGATCTGTACAGAATGCTCCAAATGCGATTCGCGCACACCTACAACGCAGGACGGACACGCTGGGAAAGGGAGCTCGGTAGGACTTTGACCCAAGAGGAGTGGGGGGGGGATAGCTTACAGGGCCAGGCACTCAGCGTATCACATGGGCCGCACAGACACCCTCACAAAGATTGCGACCTATTGGTATTACACCCCGGAGCGCTTAAATGCGATAGATAGGCAGAGAGATGCACACTGCTGGAGGGGATGCGGGCAGATAGGAACCTTGACTCATCTGCTTTGGGAGTGTGAGAGTGTCCAGCCATACTGGACTCAGGAGCTCGACGAGGTGGACAAGCATTTTGACACTACGATCCCGCGCTTCCCGGCGGACACCCTGTTGGGCCTCCCAAACCCTTTGACATATCCGCTCAAATCATGTAGGGGACGACAGATTGCCATAGCGTTGGGTTCAGCGGCACAGAATATACTTACTCATTGGCACACTCCCAACATCCCAACGTTTACGGGCTGGCTATACCGATTGTGGCATGTCCTAGGTATGGAAAAACTCACCCTAACGCTTGCCGGGGAGGGTTCCAAATATTGGGAATTGTGGAGGCCCTTTCTAGCATTGTTGTCCTCCGAGTTCAGGGAGGTCACTTGTCCTCGCTATTTGCGCCTGCTGCGGCTGTCTGAGGAGCGGGCGGAGGGGTAGGGCTTGAGAGTGGCTGAGACAATGGGGGAAGGGGGACAGGTGGACGTGGAAGGGGAGGGAGGGAGAGGGTTGGGGTATGGCAGGAGGGAGTTTCTTCGCTATAAATTTTGCTCCACAACTGCTAACAGGGATCACGATGGCATCTCCAGATTGGTCCACGTGCGATTTAGGCTGCGGAAGAGAAGTGTGGGGAAAGTCCACCATTCAGAGACTGAGCAAGGTGTTATTATCTAGCGGGGTTGGAGCCTGTTTGTATAATTTTTGAAATGTCAATAAAAGATTTAAACCATAAATTAGCTCTTGTTTATGTGTTGAGCTTATGAATGTACGACGCTTCAACAAGCATTCTATAGAAATGTATAAGATATTAGTCGATAAGGACTCAGACCTTTTGTTCCCCACTGAGGCTTGGCTTAATAACACGTCTAATCTGGATATAGGGACTGCTATTCCCCTGGTATATTCCATCCACCATCTTGACGGGAATTAAACTGATATTGTTCTTTTTCTGGTGCTTTAATTTATCGCCCTCCAGGACAATGTTCAAAGTTTCTTGACACATTAAGAGAAGCCTTAACTCTTCTCTGGTTACAATAAACAACCATTATTTTCCTGGACAATTTCAATAGTCAAGTTGCAAATGAAAATAATTTACCAGCCAAGACTTTAATAGATCATTCATCACTCCTCAATTTATCCCAGCAGGTTAGAAGCCCTGCACACTCTGCTGGTCACATTTTGGACCTAATTTTCATTCACTTCACACTGGCCAACCTGAACTTCAGGTTTGTTCAGACCATATCATTATTCCATTTACGCTGCCTGGTAATTCCAGTAGAATTAGAAGCAGCTGTGCAGTTAATGCTGATAAGAGCCAAGGCATGAGTTTGAGTTATCCATGGGAGATTTTTTATATTTTAAAGGGCTTTCTCCATGCAAAAGAGTATTCCATTGACATAAACCCTCTCAAACAGTCTGCCAGAATTCTTTGAACAAAAGCCTGAAGTCATTCAAAGAGGGTTCAGTAATAAAAAAAAGCAACTCCAGATGAACTGCTGTAACATTTAGTTTCTACTCCCTTCAACTCTGAGTCTACATTTACTGAGTTCAAGCCTATCACATTGCAGCAATCGAAATCTGCTATACACTGCATTGTAAGTCTGGCTCACCCATAGATCTCTGCCCTCTGTCAATTCTTAGGAAGGCTATTGACATCATTGATCCTATTCGGAATTCCATTTGATATCAGTCATTAACATTGACTCTAATGCCTTGACAAATAGACGTTGGCAATAGTTAAACCTCTGTAAAGATGTCAACAGCAGGCCCCAGTACCCTGACCAATTTTAGACCTATTTCCTTGCTCCAGCTAAATTTCTAAAAAAGCTATTAAACCTAAAAGCAGTGGAATATTTAGATAGGTCCAAGCTTTTCCATCTCTTCTAATACGATTTTAGACCACAGCACTCTACAGAGTCTACTCTTCTTAAAGTCTCTGAGTCCACAAAGATCACTGTTGATACTGTTAATAATGCTGTTTTCATTCTTCTTGATTTGTCAGCAGTTTTCAGCATGGTGTCACTTGATATTCCACTACAGCGTCTTGCCAACATCGGAAACTGCAGCCGTGCTTGAGTATAGTTTCAATCTTTTCTTAAGGACAGGAAGCAGACTATCATGATTGGTCATTATATTTCAGAGGAACTAGTGCTGAAGTATGGGGTCCCCCAGGGCTCATCTCTCAGCCCCACATTGATTATTGGCTATATGTCCCCACTGATCGACCTCATCAAATTTTTCGGAAACTCCACTACTTCATATGCTGATGATACCCTATTGATTCTGCCCTTAGATAAGAAATCATCTGGTTTTGAGTTACACTTCAAGAATTATCTTAATCAAGTCATTATTTGGATGAAATAAAACCACCTGAAGTGTAACATGGAGAAAACTGAAATTCTTTGCTCGGGAAAAACAACTAGTTCTCTGTTAAAGACTTGTGGTCGATGGACTTGCTAGTCCACAACCTCCCAAGGACATTACCAGAAATGTAGGGTTAAATTTAACAGTGTTATACTATTCTATCATCAAGTTGTTGCCGTTTTGGGAATCTGTTTTTTTCATATCAAATCCCTCAAAAAATTATTCACGTTTCTTCCTTTTTTGGGCAGGAAGACCGTAGTGCAGGCCCTAATTACTTCTAGGAATGATTATTGCAACAGTCTCTGGGTATATCTAGAAATATAATATACAAATTGCAGGTGGTGCAAAATGCTGTTGATCAATCAGTGCTCAAACTTGCTCGTCTGAGCTTCACATCCGAGCTGTGAAGGGTACTCTATTGGCTTCCGGTGGTGAAACAGATCTTGTTTAATTTACTAATTATTGTTTTTAGAGCGTTCCACAAAACTATTCCAAAATATCTTTCTGATCACTTTACACATTACAGTACCCAAAGAATTGTAAGATGTACCAATGCCAAACTCATATGGAGTCCCAATTTTAGATTGACTACCAGAGGTTGAAAATCCTTTTCTTTTCTTGAAGCGAATAGCCTGGAATCAGCTCCCTCACTCTCTTAAACAAGTTGTGAACACATCTTCTTTTAGAAAGCATCTTAAGACCTGGCTATTTTCCCTGCCTTTATGTTTCCACCTTGTTTTAAGCAGTGGAGGTGTGATGGTACATGTACTCTAGGATTAGCACCAGCATCCTCCGTTGGGGGTATTAGTGCACTTTATAAATAACCCCTTTCATTTAATTTCATAAATATGAAGCCACTCATCAATACACTCCTGGACCTGTCGACATTACAGAAGGACTGCCTTGTATCCAGAAGGACTACCCTGCTGCTTCAGGTCTGCCTTGTTCTTCAGAGGACTTGGCTGCTGCTTGAGGCTTGCATTGTTCCCCAGAGGACTTCCCTGCTGTTGAGGACTGCCTTGTTCCCCAGAGGACTTCCCTGCTGCTTGAGACCTGCCTTGTTCTTCAGAGGACTGCCCTGCTGCTTTACGCTTGCCCTGCTCCCTAAGAAGGAGTATTGTACCTGCTCCATTCATCCCAGGCTAACATGAGTGACTCCAAGCGTCAGTTGGCTGACCTGTTCTGAGCTACAGGGACACAGCAAGCTCCAGAGGCCTCCCTGCAACTGTCCAGCTGACCTGTTGTAACTGAACCTGTCTGAGCCCTGCTGGCCTCTGCTGGAGTACGTTCCTGATCCCCAAGAGGTGCCTCCATGTGTCCTGGACCCCTGGCTTTCATCAGTTTAGCTCCTGTGAAATCCTGAAGTTGTGAACCTTGCGTGCCCTAATTTGAGAAGGTAACTTTTTCATTAGGACTCACCCTGTCCTGTATCCGGCACTCACTCCATCAAGGTTGGCCTGTTCTTGTGACTATGTCATAGTCTAGCGCAACCGTTTACCCACAGTTAGTGCTTTCTGCTCCTTGGCACTATTTTTAGTTAAACCTTTAAAACTGCATATCTGATTGGATTTTTGTCTCATTATATTTATTATATTTTACTATTTTTTTCAACATTGGTGTGGGATATCTCTTGTGTTGTATTTTCACTTTATTACTATTTCTGTGCTGCATAATTACTTAACACAGTGCCTCTAACACTAAGTCTGACTGCTTTTGTGCCAAGCTACCAGAGAGTTAAGCATAGGTTTATTTAGTGACCAACCTGACAAGGATTGTGGTTATTGCTTGAGAAGGGTCAAAACCCACTTACCAATAACCTAATGTCTTACTCAAGTGTAAGAAATTGGGTTATTTGTTGTACAGGATAAGCGGCCTTCTCAAGTAATAGGTCCAAAATGTCCCCTATCCGGGAAAAATCACCCTATTGTAGCACTTGACTCTGTCAGGGTAGCAATGCAGAGCAGTCCAAGGCCTACTCAGACACTTGTCTCACTATCAGAGAGAAGGAGATTAGCTGTCTACTCGCATGCTCCCAAATCTTAACACAAATTCACGTAAAGGCAACTAAACAGATAGAGGGGGGAGAGTTGGGCGAGAAGTCCCAAAACATGCCACTATTTTACTTTCTACCTGGGGTATCAAAAGTTATTGGAGTAGATGCCTCACTCACTTATCGTGACATGCTTCATCATAGGCGCCAATCCACCCCGTGGTAGGGTGATACCACCAGAGCGGACTCAACCAAAAAACACATTTCTTGGGAATTCTTAGATAAAACCAGAACTGGACAGTGCAGGGATGCTAAAAGAAAATATTAGTGAGGGTAGATAGTAAAAGATTGGCCTGTTTTGGGACTTCTCTCCCATCTCCCTCCAACCTCTATCTGTCTAGGTGCCTTTATGTGAATTAGACACAAAAATAACACTCAATAAATGATTGTCTAGTCTGTGCTTTTAGTTTGAAAAAGGAAAATTACATTTATTGCGCACACTACAAATCCTACACATTAATTTACATAAGGCAAACAAAAAATACCTTAGGTGACATTCCGCCATCACAGTTGACCCCCTAAAAGGTAATGAGCCCCAATATCACAGTACCCTCCCACCTATACCAGACAGCACCTCACAATCTAGGGGGTTATCACTTAGATTAAGTCATGCCTATTGACTTTGTCAAAAGGTCATCACTACAACATATAAGACAAGCCTATTGACTTTGTCAAACATTCACCATATAAAGATCAATAGTCCACATATTAGAACTCATGTCATTTCACTTTAATCAATAACAAGTTTAAATGCATTCTTTAATGTCAATAAAGCTTTTTAATATGGATCAAAAATCAGTGTCAACATTAATGGTTAATAAAACATTGAAAATAAACATAACACTGGACTGTATCTTTTTTATACACCTTCAGCCACATAAATGTCGGCCATAGAATCCGTCCTTATAGCAGGGGTCTTCCAACTGGGGGGTGGGCCCCCATAGGGAGGACTCTGGTGATCCTAGAGGATGCACCAGGCTCTGGCCAAAAGAACCATTATGCTAATACCTGTGCTTTGTTTCAGCAGAAACAATGAGCAGCAGTAATCTGCTCTGTATGGGGCGATTGCTAACATCTTTTGTCATTTCTATCCTGGCTGGGGGAAGGGGTCAAAAGGGAAGGGACTGGGAGGAGGTGTCAAAAGGGAAGGGACTCCACATATTTTTCAAAATGAGAACCCTAAGCTAAAGAACACATGCTCCAGCCTTGGGAGTTTTTTTTAAATACTGGTGAAAAAACAGGGAGGTTGTAGTTTCTTTACCCCTTTAAACTTAGGGTCATTACTCTTCAAACTCTGTGGGAGGTGCCCCTGCCATCTTGAGGCCACCACAGGAATCAAAAACATTAGGCTAAGGTGACGCCCCTGTAGTGTAGTTCCAATAGTACCCTTTCGTGCAGGACCTACGCTGTTTACAGATAACAAGTACTGTGGGTCTGGTGGCAGACTGACTCCGTAAACCCCCGCTGCATATGTTAGCCTATGTTTTGCATTAGCTAAGTCGCAGTGCCGCTAGAATCTCCTGTTTTCAGAGAGATTAGTTTTTGGCAACCTCAGAACACAATAACCTCAGACTCATGGAAACAATATACTACTTTTCACCCAGTCACTCGTGCTTGCTTGTTTTGCTCTCAGAGAGATACATAGAAGAAACAGTCGAGCGTGTTTACAATAAGAATTTATTATACTGTTGTTCTTCTCCTGTAAAATAAATGCGCTGTTACAACTGTAACACAGTAGCAGAGATATAGAACCAGCAGTACAGTGAATGAAAGGGAATAGTATTGTTCTACCATTTTGCAATAGTTATGAACACATACATGAATATAAAATGCATTTATAAAATAAAGTGCGTACTCCTAAGATGCCTGTCTAGATGTACCTAAGTTTACCTAGCATGTGAGTAGGTGCGAAAGAGCCTGAGCCTAAGAGCTTAGATCTAAGAGTCTAGAGTCTAAGAGCCAAGAATCCCACTAGGATTTAGTCGAACCCCCATACCTGAAAAGTGAGAGTGTGGGACTTCGTCATGGACTTGAGTTGAACACTCCGCAAGGGATAGTCAGACCATTGTCAGCTGGAGCGATGGCATGCCGGAGCCGCAACGTCTCTGGTCAGTGTGTCGGCCTTGAAGTCTCGGTTCCCTCCTGTCTACTGATAGCAAGAGGTTCTGTATTTATACAGTCTATGTGTGTGTGTTAGCCATTGTTCAGTATGAGGATGACGTTGGGGATTAAATCTTGTGCGTCGATGTGAGAGGTGAAGTATACCCCCTGGAGAGTGTACTCATAAATTATTCATATGTGCTAAGGATGACGTCTTAGCAATATCGATTGGAAAAAACCCACCCTTGGCATGGAACTAGGTGAAAGGTTTAGTCCATAAAAGGCTGCAGTCCTTATAAGGCGTTATGTCCGTATAAGGCATTCTGTCCTTATTTGGAGTTTTGTCCTTATAAGGGTCGTTCATATGAAATGACGGGGAGATGATGTAGGGAAAGTGTACGATGTTCCCTAGACCTATATTAGGATACCGATGTGAAATATAACACCCCACAGCACATTATGGGGTGCTCCTTCCAGAAGTATAAATAGACAATGAGCTGTTCTGGCCACATTACTCTGCAGCTGCATGTCCTCGCTTGACGGCTTCTTTTTGTTTCCTTTTTCATCCGGGGGTGCCGGGTCCCACCTGA
Source organism: Triturus cristatus (assembly GCF_964204655.1). Classification (NCBI taxonomy): domain Eukaryota; kingdom Metazoa; phylum Chordata; class Amphibia; order Caudata; family Salamandridae; genus Triturus; species Triturus cristatus. Next base: position 224,687,689 of record NC_140589.1, on the reverse strand, counting down.
GACACGTCCAAGTAAGTAGTGTGGTGGTGGCTGCGGGGGCATCCCCAAGACCCTCACAGCCCAGGCCATCTCCCTCATGCATGGCCCCCTCCCTCAGCCAGCAGATGAGCCAGCCTGTCTCCCTTCTCCTACCCGCGCTCCTTGCAAGCATGATGTAGTCTTTCAGGTGTACTCTGCCCCCACAGACATAAAACCCGAGGCGTATCAGCCCTAAACCAAAGATTGGAACAGGGAGGGATCCCTATACACGCCCCCCCTTCAAATAATCAAAATAAATTTTGCTCCAACCCCTTAGGACTGTCCTATCCCGAGTTTAATTTCTAAAATCACAGAGAAGCCACAGCTTCAAACTCAAGCCTGGTGGTCCGAATTGGCCGATCTTGAGCCCATGTTTCCCCTAGTGACGAGCACTAGACAAAAATGGCAGTTTCAGCAGACCTTCTCCCCTTCAAGGTAGTGCATTCTGCAGGGAACTGATTTTACTGGCTCCCTGTGCTAGCTTTCCTCCTTACCTTTCTCCTCTCCTCCTTCTGTGGTGCAGAAGTCAAGATCTACCCCCAACTTACCCACATGGGGAGTAATGGGACTGGACGTATTGGCCCTCGGAGAAATCCATTGGTCCTGGGTTCAACAGTGGGCAGAGTCCTTAGTCATTTAGGGCATTGGGTGGCTTGCCCTTCCAGTTGCCTATGGCTGTGCCAACTGTCCAAGTCCAGTATCCAAGCCCAACAGCAAAAGCAACTCTCTCTCCCTTGTGCAAGAGTTTCTAAATTGGGGTGAAGGTTCTGGAAGCCAGACAGCCCTGGCCAATCCTAGGATGCCACATCACCTCACCACCCTGTCCCACTGCTCCCCAAAGGCATGCTGGGGCAGTTCAAGATGGATACATCCAGAAGTCACTGGTCACATCTCCTCTGGGAGCCTCAGCTTCACCTCTAGCTGACATCACTGCAGGGTCTTTCCCACAAAAAGTTCAAAAAGCGTTGGCCCCAGTTGTCTGAGGTTCCTCCTTTGTTCATTGGGCCTGAGTTGTCCCAACCCTGGTACAGTGTGACAGCTAATTAACAGATGCAGACTTTCTTCCCCACCCTTTCCTTCTCAGGAGGAGCTGAGGGAAGTACTATTAATTACTCTTTTGTGTGGGGAGGCCTCTGTTCCATATTCTGGGAAGCAAAGTAATTAACTTGTCTTATGTACACTTAACATAAAGTTATTTGAACTTGAACTTGGCTAAGCAGGGTGACAAAAGGCCTGAGTTCGGAGGAATATGAAAATACTGAGCGGCCTATAAAGTGTACATATATATGCTTGGAACTTGCATAGTCAATCTTGGTGTGCACTTTTCACCCAGTTTTATACCTTGCTGGACTTTGTAGGAAAAAGGGAAGCAAAACTGCACTCTAAGGTAGATTGCCCCATGTATATAATAAACACAGAATAGTAAATCATACTGACTTTACCTATCAATGCTCACTAATATTATAAGGCCTAACCCAGGTCAAAATCTATATATGCAGTCAAAATATGTGTTTGGAGAGAAAAGGAAGGACAACAAACGACAATCCGATGTTGCCACGGGGGGACCAATTTGGTAAGTAAGCCTCGGGTAGGGTAAGCCGAGAAGATCAGGGGGAGGGGGAGAGACGATGGAGGGCGACGGGAGGTTCCCCCGTGGCAACATCGGATTGCCATTCGTTGTCCTTCCTTTTCTCTCCAAACACATATTTTCACTGTATATATACTGGCGATGTTATCTAATTTTACGCCAATTGTAAGCAGGCATGTATATATAATGTCCTGAAGATGGTCCCATTAATTTTTGCGAGGGATCGAAATGCCATCGACAGTCTTTACATCATATGCAATTAATATAATGTAATGCTAAATGTGCAATGGTGTTTCACGTTACATGAGTCTGCTATAATTTACACTACGCAGACATGTTCTGTTTTGCCTGAACCTTTCTTCATTTGTTTTTGTTTCCTTGTGTTAGTAGGACGTTGGATATGTCCCACTTGAATTTTTTGTAAATACCTTTTTCATGTATTTATCTTGAGATTAAAACCTTGTCCGGCTGGACAGAGAATATAGCTTCTATTTAGACTATATTTATTCCTCATTTAATCCTAAATTGTCTAGACACCCTAGGATTGGCCACTCCTACTTAAAAACCCCTGCACAAGAGAGAAACAGATGAGAAGAACCTGGATCTGGGAGTGGTGATCACAAATGAATGCCCAACTGGAAAGAGATGCCTCCTGATGCCCCTGCAAGGATGGACTTTGACTCCAGCTGATCTCCAGGGCAAGGATTGGTCTCTCCAGTGGAGATGGCCCATTTATAAACCCTGAGGAATAGTTGGGGGAATAGAACTGCTGGGGGCCCCTGTATGGATCCTCTTGGAGTTCTGTGAACTGGCCCTTGACTTTTCCGACACACAGGTGCCTTGCAAGTAACCAGGAGTTGGCCGGACCTGGGGATTGCAACAGGGATGGTGTTCTGCTGGCTGGCTCTGGAGATGCTGTGCAAAAATTCCCAACAGCAGGCGAAAGCACGAGGTGGCCAAGCAGAGGACAGGTCTGGTGTAGGGAGCCAGAAAACCCAGCTCACCATGAAAAGCTCCCCTTTGGAGGCCATGAGGTCCGAAGAAAATGCTCCTTGTGGCTAGAGCTGGCCACAGGAGGAAAAAGAGCCAAAGATCATCCAAACTGGCTCAGAGGGACTGGAGAAGCTGATCAGTGAAGCCTTGCTCCCCGTGAAAAAAATGAAAGATCGAGTGCATAACGCATCCCCATGTTATCTCAAAATACCCCAAGGGCGGGCCAGGGCCCAGAGGTTGGTGCAACCTCAATATTTAAATTCTGATGGGGAGTGGGCATGCTTGTGCTTCCTATCCCCACAGCCAGCTTATTTATGCTGCTGGGGCTCCTATTTACTGGGGTCTGGCGCATAAGTAAAGGGTCCCAGGGCCCCCTCCATCGTGCCCAAAGTGAATACATGGCTGGGTGCATTGTCCACCCCGTGGTGAGTTATAACATGTACTGAGGATTGATACTGTCCCCATTGATGTCTATGATATCACAATGGTGAAATGTACCATGTTGCTGCTTTTACAAATGTGGTGACACTCTGACCAAGCCAGTAGGGAGTTATTATGGTTATAGACATACTTTGAGTTGTAACGTGATATAAGGGTGTCACCAAACATATTTTCATCTACCTAATTATACATATTTGTTATTTAATGCCTAGAATTTAGTAGTGTGTGTAATAAAAGTAAATGTCATTTTATATATTTAAAAAAAGCACTGACTGGTGTGTGATGCTGTTGCATACCAGCGAGCTGGTGTTACTGGATCCCACCACATCTGCTGATTAGACATTAAAATACTCTGCGTTGCTACCCTGAGAGAGTAAAGTGCTAAAATGGAGAACGTGGTTCACAGTAAAGGGAAGTTATGGAATTTGCACTTGTGAAGGACTTGCATCCTTGCAACTATTAGCCTAATTTCTTACATAGTTGAAGATGTTTTTAGGTCAGGTGAGCTCTTTTGATTGGCCCTGATAATGATTCAGGGAGGTGATGACAGCCAGGTGCAGAAACCTCACATTTCATTGTGCCTATGTTACGGGTGCTCTAGTTTGGAGATACCCCAGCGCAGCGTGCGCTGAGAAGCCTCACATTACAAACAGGCTGTGTCTGGAGAGCAGCCTGAGAAGAACATTTGAAAGAGAACTACTCTAAGCAGGTTCTGAAGTTTTTGACAGTGGATCCACATCCCTGGCTAGGAAGATCGGTAAGAAAAAGAGACTCAAACAGCCCCCCCCCCTTTTTATCAGTTCCAAGTCCTCATTGGAACTGGTACCAACTGGATTACCAATCCGTGCCATGATTAAACGTCCATAAAAAATAATGCTTCCTGAAGAAGTGATTTGCGAAATACATTGGGACTATGTATGGCAAGGTTAAACAGACACTGCCTCCCATAAGCCCACTGGTTTAATTTGGGATCTTTTATTCTAGGCATAAGATGAATATGTATGGAAAGATGTTTCGTCCTTTGTAAATAAACATAACCACCAAAAACAGCTGCTGGAGTCTTAGCTATTCCGAAATGTCTTGCAACCTTAGAGTCATGAAGACAATTCATAGCCTGCTGTCTTAACTGAACTGAGGGAAAATACATAGCTTTTCATTGATACAATTATCCATCTTTTTAATTTCTATCTTCTTGTCCTTTCAACAACTTCTTATTGAAAATCGACTAATATTCTATAAGCATCTTTGCAAAAATGATTTCACATTAATCAAAGCACTCGACAGATCTTTTGAAATCTTAGGATGCACAATTAATTGTGCATAATCTGTCAATTGGTTCTCATTTTCTAGTTCATTCCATCAGACTAGAGCATCAGCTGTGTAATTATCGGAAGCTGGCCTGTAGTTTATTCCAACATCATAGTCAGAAAAAACAATGTCCATCTGAGATGTTGAGGAGTCAGTGCTCCAGCTGACTTTAGGAAATACCCATTTCGTTCATATGTAAATATAGTGTGTTTGCCCCTGACAGATAATGTCTCCTCTCTTCAAAAGATATTTTGATTCCAGAAGTTCCTTATCAATGATAGAATTATTTTACTCTGCTGGTGAGAATTTCTTTAAAACATTAGGCAACCAGATGAAGCTGGTTGTATTTCTCTGAGAGGAAACACTGCCATGCCATAATAAGAAGCACCGGTTTCCACAATGCGAGGAATTAGGGTTTTTGCAGTATAGGAGCACTAGAAAATATGATTTTAAAATGCAAAACACCCGACTGGCCTCTTTTGACTAAACAAAAATTGCTCCCTTACTCAGTAGCTTGGCAATGGGACTCATGATTTCAGAAAGCTGATAAGTGAACCTCCTATAGAAACCGGCAAAGCCCAAAACCCTTTGAATATCTTTCATTAAGGTGGACATAGACCATTGAAAAATCTACTGAATACCCTCTGATATCACTATGTATCCTACACACACTACTGTAGTAGCATGGAAGACACATTTATCAGTCCTAGGAAAGAGAAGGTGATCCAACTGTTGTAAAACAGTTTTAAAATGTTTAATGTGTTTTTCAACAGCCTGGATAAATCAGAATGTCATTTTAGTAGACTATACAAAACAAATCTAAGAACCCTCTAAAGACTTCATCAATAAAGTATTGGAATGCTGCTTGCTGCTGGAAGGTTTTAGAGTCTGCAAGGCAGGAACTTATATTAGAACAAATCGAATTTAGGAGCAAATTTACAAGCCTGATTGCCACCGTCACTTTTTCAGAGGTTGTGGTGGCGATAGCGCTTCGCCTTATTTACAAGGCAACGTTAAGCCACTTAACTTGGCTTAATGCTGCTATGTAAATAAGGCACCCCATCATGCTACACTTAGCTATGCTTAGCATGAAACTGGGGGGGTAAATAGGAGACAGTGCCAAAATTTAAACCATGGAATCACTAAAGGCGCTTTGCAACTTCTGTGTGTGCTGCGTTTTGCAGCACACATAGAAACAGCAAAACACCATATATTGTTTATGTGCAGGAAGGTGTCACATCCTGCACATAAACAATCTTTTTTAAAAGTGACGTTTTGCAGCTTCTATGTGTACTGCACTAAGCAGCACACACAGAATTTACAAAGCGCCATTACTGATTGTTTATGTGCACGAAGGGACACCTTCCTGCACATAAACAATCCTTCCCCTGCAATGCAGACACCATAAGGTGCCAGCCTTGGCGCTAGGCAGCTAACTTTGCTCCAGCGGAGGGGGAAATGCAGGGCTGCACCATATTCATGTAAATACGGTGCAGCCCTGCCTTTCTGAAGTGGCCGGGCGCGGCGTTAAGCCCAGGAGGCTAACGCCACGCGCCGCCACTTCTCTCATAAATATGCCCCTTAGTGTGAAATGCTGTCTTCCATTTGTCACCCTCTCTGACTCTGAGCAGGTAGGAAGTTACATTGAGATCTAATTTGATGTCACAAGACAGATGTATATGGCAATAGGAAACAATTCTTTACTGGGATTCTTTTGAGGGTTCTACAATTTACAAAACTTCTTTATTCATCCTCTTTCATTCGAACAGAAATAATAGAGAGGATGCAGGTGACTATGGATGCCTAATGAACCTTTTTGCTAGACTTTCCTCCAGGTACAGCTTAAGATATTCGATCTCAGATTCACTGTGTGCATAGCTTGACTACAAGGTATTTATCAGGTTCCAAAATCAATAATAACCTCTTTGTGGGGGCACCCCATTTACATTTGTTAATCAAAATACCTTACTGAACTCTTTGTGACAAGAAAGTAGGAAAATCACATATTCATTTGCCGAGAACATTGCCCTCCCTACTAGCACCTTGGATGAGGGGTCTTCAAACTGGAGGACGGCCCCCACAAGCGGGGACTCAAGTGGTCCCAGGGGGGGAAGGGGGATGCCATGCTGGAGCCAATAGAAGCATTGTGCTGTAACAGTGCTTTGTTGTAAGCAGACAAAAATGTGCAGCAGAATGGGCCATCACTAGCACCTTCTGTCATGTATATCCTAGTTGGGAGTATGTGTCAAAAGGGAAGGGACTCCAAATACTCGTCAAAACCCCCACCCCCATTTCTAATAATCACTCCGTGGATACCTTTACCTGTTAGTAAGGCCTGCCTGACCAGAACAGTATGTTTGGCAATCCTGTATTTGATTGCATTTTAAAACGGTAACAGAACGTCCCTGCAATGTTTAAATCAGTCTAGACATATTTAAATCTTGCCAATTTAAAAGAATAATTGTACAAAATTCTGAGGGGACCCCAATGCTTTTTTCCCCACTGGGGGGGGCACAGCAATAACAAGTTTGAAGACCAATGTCTTAGATGGAAGACTCTCAGAATGTGAGTATTTAAACAACTGTCCTGGCAATAGTCTGAATTCAACTATGCTATTCTTTCTGATCAGTCAGTTAGAGGTTACTATAAAGTCCACCAATAAATACCCAAAGTTACTTTGAACTGAGAAGCATCTGTCAAGTCAAAACAAATCTTTCTGAGATGGTTTCCAAACCAGATCAAAGATATCAAATGTGAAACTGCACTGGACCTGGGGATCATGTAGAACCCTCAACTGCTTTGACCTCTTCAGTAATCGTTTCTTGGGTACACAAATTTCAAAAGACTGGGCAAACTGAATATCCATAACTTTCCCTGATGCTCCAGAATCAAAATTCCTGAAACCATCTTCTCCAGTCCACCAGAGAATTCACTTTCAGCTAACCTGTCAAATGAGCCAGGGCAGATCACAGGGCATTTGCTATCCATCGTGGAACTGTCTTCATTTATTCACTTCAAAACGCAGACCCTTCATTGTTGAGTTATCTGGGTTTCCAGAGGTTTCCGTCTTTCACCAGGTAATATTATCAATACTTGATTCGTACATGATATGATTTTATTTTACAGAGTTTGAAAGAATGAGAGGACCTTCCACAGAATAAACATGGGCTCTGTGTAAGTCTTCTTTCTCTTTCTTCTTTAGATGTAGGACTTCATCAAATTACTGCATAGGTTCTGAAGCTTCCATAACCATAGTCTCCTCAGCCTTTGGTCGAGCTACTGGTGCCTTAGTTTTTTGTGAACAACGTTCAGATAGAAGATGATGATGGTCTAATCTCATCACCAATTCAAGGAGCTCTGCATATTTACTAGGAGGGCTAACTACTTGAACCAAAACATTTTTGAATTTACTTTGCAGTCCTTGATCAAATAATGGTGTGTTTTTCTCTTCTGGCCGACCAGTTTCAACCACTTAGCAACTCAATGTGAAATGTAGTTTCATAGTTGGGTTTTGTCGCGTAGTGCATTCTCCACACCTGTGAACCATTCCATACGGCTGCATCGACACTCTGTGGACACCGCTTCTCTGCCCATGAAATACATTTGGCGCATGCAGGTTTGGAGCACAGCACCTTCGCACCCATGAAATCGCCATCGGTAAGCACTGTCTTCAGACCTGCCTCCTGACGCAACTCGCTAGTGCAGGAGACGGAATCTTATAGTAGCCACATGAACAATTGAATGTGCATGATATCGGGTCATGTAATATGGGAGAGAGTGAGATATTGGAGACAATATTGGATATTTGATATGGTGCACACTGAGAATGTCATAATCACAATTAGAAAATTGGAATGCTGAGAGCTCCATTGGAATGTTGAGAGCTCCATTGACGAAAATGGGGTGGCTCAGGGCCAATAGTAGCTGGTATAAGCCGTTTGCTCCAGAATTCTAATGCTTATTTTTCTGTGTCTCCCTGTTTACTTTAGAACATTCTACCTTCAGTGGGCCTTAACAACTGGTATAGTCCTTGGCAGCGGACTACAGTGCTATAGTAGAAGGCAAATGATACCTTGGTATAAACCTAAAAAAAAGGCAACAAGCTATCCACACATATTCCCACTTATTGTTCAGAATAAATGATAGATGTTCTGTAAGAACCAGACCTAGATATCCATTTACAAATGTAAAGTTTTTCTAGAGTGCTACGTGTCGCCATTCCAGATAGTTCAGAGCACTACAGAAAATAGAAAGGGGGGAGGAGTTGAAGTCTAGTCAGTCAAGAGAGCCTCCAAGCCCCCTCCTCTTCAATCTCTGCCTTTGGCGGTGTGAGGCCCCGCTTAATTTACGCTGGGGCAGCTCTGTTTTCAGTTCTTGGTTTGGTCCTCCCCCACAGCTTGGGTACAGTGGCTGCCATAGCCTGGGTCCCTTGACTCGATAAATGTACCTCCACGCTCTTAGGGTTAGGCGGTGCTGGTCTCCACCATTAGGCATTGTGCACAGTATAACTGTCGATGCTAAACGTGGAACTTAGATGAATCCGGTCACAACTGTATATTACAGCGGCTATTGAAAAACAAAAAAACTAACAAAAATATACAGGCCTTCAAACTTAAAACCGGTCAATGTAAACAGGTTCCACGTCTTTGCATTATTATACCCAAGATTCGGACTTCTAGAGCGCTAAAAGAAAACAGGTTTAGCAGAAAATTAACTTGAATATAAATCTAAACATATATGTGTCTACTTTCCATGCTTTTAGTGAACTGGTTACATTGTGGGAGAGCTGATCAGGTCAGCTTCTTGGACAGAAGTCTCTCTGTGGTTCCCCATCAAAGCCCTTACTTTGAGTCGGCCTTAAGCACATTTTCCGGGTTAGAATGTCTCTGACAGCCATAAAATGAAGGGTAAAGTACTTCATTATAGAGAACAACATTCACCAATAGGTCTCCAAGCTTAAGTGGTGATATCGGTGTGGCGCCAATGAGATCGTGTGGGAACCATGGGGTTATCCTAATGGTTGCTCTGCGCTCCCATTTGGAATGTTTGCATGTTTGGGGGCATCATAAGACAGCTTTGCAAACATTTTGCGTGCAATATTTGATTTCCTCTTGAACAACGCGTTCATTATTTCAATCACATTACCCATCTCCGGGCCCTGCAAAAGAATTCACCAGACAGGAATAATGTGATTTGTGGCTCCAAAACTGAAAGAGAGGAACACATGATCGACTCTCTCATGTGTTGCCACTAGAAATGTGAGCGCTGGCGATGACGTTAGCAAAGATGTATTTTGTTTTCAGATGCGTAAAGCAAAAGATCCTGAGAGACTGCCAAAGATCAAGCTTGTCTTGGGACACAAACAGTTGTTCACCCTCTGTGGCCCCCGCCAGGCACACTTCAGGCCTGTCTCATGAATGAGAGTCATGGGAGCCAAGGTGGGCTTGCACGTCCCAGGACCCAGCCTCCATGGAGAACTTGGCACTGGCTGCAGCATAGAGCCGGGAGCAGAGCTGAACCTACTGGCCTTCTTCAGGTCTGATCTGCCCTTTCCCTTCAAGCCCTGGAGCCCTGCAGCATCGCCCTCTTTGACTGGCTGTCCCACGTGGTTTACTGCAGTTCCTAGGGTTGGACAGACCATTCCAAATCTCTGACCTCCCCCACATCCCTCCTCTTTCAGTAGAGACAAGTGTCCCTAGTTCAGTTCATGGCAGGGTAAGGGGCCAGCCCTCTCGTGCGGTATCTTAAGATTTTGTAATGAGTATCTTAAGATTTTGTAATTGCAAGTCTGCTCAAAGTGCGACCTTGGACCTTGAAAGGTGTGACTGTGAGAGCGAGGCTCTTCCGTGTGTGTCCATGATTCCATGCCCGGAAGCCATCCCTCGCCGATTGTTATGTGTATTATGTATGAGAGTGATAGAGAGTGCCGGTGAAGCAGGGACCAGGTACCTAGGTTATGGGTGTACATGGCTGTATGTATCCCCTAGGGGGGGACGATGCACCACAAACATAGGGGTAGTCCGAGTCTGCTGTCTATTCTCCCTGCCTACCCCCTTTTACTGCTCCTCAGATTCGCTCCTTCCTCTAGGTGTTGTGTCAAGCCTGGTGCAACTATCTGGCTCAATATTCACAGTGGAGCTAGGGGAGTCAAGAAACCTTTGTTACTCACTGGGACTGGGTCAAACCAGTTCCAGAAGCCAGGCTTGTGACCTAATCGGGGCAAGGGCAGTGGTATACGTCTTACAGTTGTCACTACCTGCCCCACCCCAGTATCATGAGCTTTGTGCTGCTAGGAACAAATCATCTGGACCACAATACACAAACTCAAGAAGACTATTTCAGCTGAAAGTGGTTGCCATGGAGAATCACCAAACAACAAACTGAAGGAAAGAATGCTTGAAATGATTTCAGCAACGGGCTAGCGCGTACGTCTGCATTCCAGACCATCGCTGTCCACCCACCAGACCACTCTAGACAGAAATCAGCCACATCCAAGTCAGTCTTGGCCCAGCTCCGAAAGGAACGAGCCCAAAGTTCGAGGCCAGTTTCCCCCCATCCCCCCCCCCCCCCCCCCATAGGAACGCAAGCAACTCTGGAGCACTTTTGAGCTCCTTATGCCTTAACAGTGAGGTATAGCTCGAGTTCAGAGGCACAGAGAGCATGGGGTGCAAGCCTGGTTATACATGTCGCACTCAGGGTGTGTACTGCAACAAACAGTGCAGTGATGGAAGGAATGCTTGGGTTCATCTCAGGCACTGGCAATTGCTCCAGCTGCAATCTGGTCATTTTCATGTTCACTGTGCAACTCTAAAAGGAGACCAGCCTTAAGAAAATCCGCAGAGTCTCTACTCCACTAGAAACAGAACCTGTCTGGCCAGGAGCCTTTTAGATGCAAGGCCATAGTGAACTCCCCTCCCCCCCCCCACCCCCCACTTCAGCATCTAAAGCTAGGGGCCACCCCTGCTCCCCATGGGCTGGTGTGCTAGGTTTAACTAAAACATTAATGAGTTGTTTCTCCAATTCAGAATCAGCACCCTCTCACTAAAATGTTTTGCAGATAATGGCAAACAGGGGCATACTAGATGACTTGTGCCCAGTATGCCCAGGGCGGCTGCAAACGTTGGTACTATTTTTATTTTTCTGCCCTGGTTACAAAGCCCTAAGGGCACAGTGGATTTTCCCCTTGTGCAGGAATGTTGGTACCAGACATCACCTTGAGGCATGCAGAATACTCGGCACTGACACAAGCAGAGTGGTGGTGCTTGGTATGGCTGAATATGTATTTGATGGCCCCATGGATGAGGCGCTCGGAGAGTATTCTAAGACCTGAAAGCTACTGACGTGTGAATTCTGTTCTGAACACACTGGGAGAATTCCTGAGTTCTTTTAGTATCTTACGCCGTCCTAGTTCGAGCTGCTACCCACCCAAAGAATTAAAAAATATAGGCAGTTTTAATATAAAATAATATATTGCTTGATTTGTGTTCTCTCAAAACCCACTAGTAGTATGGACGCTATCCTCTGCCATGTCTAGAGAAAAAAAAGAAGAAATAGAATTTTTAAGGGGATTTATTGTTGTTCTGTCTTTATTATGTGGTCAACACCTGCTATGCTTTTATTTGTGATCGGATAATGTGCGTGTTTGTATTTTTAAGTTTATATTGCACCTGTAACTTTAATTGATAATGCTTTCTGCAAATTGTTGCTGTGGAGATGTCCAGCGTCTCCGACAGCTTCCAGCTAGCCCTTCTCGTGACAGCTGATTTTATTCTGTCTTTCGGGGACACAATGTGGGCCTGGGGGGGGGTGAATACCGAACTGCTGCTAAAGACAGTGTAATGGTATGAGGGCCGGCCTTTGTACAACCTTTTTGCAAATGTAAAGTGCGCTCAAAATGAGTCGATTTTTACTTTTGGAGGGCAGCTTTGAGATTTTATTCTGCGTATTTTTAATTTCGCGACCACTTTTTAACAGGATTATATGTAGATTTATGTGTGATGTACTTTTAAGCAGTGCTTAATTGGAGCCAGAGCTTTCCGGTGCTGAGCACCGGCACTTAATTGGTTTCCGGTGCTCGACACCGGCACCTTATTGTCAATACCACACTTAGGGCAGTCTGCCACAAGGTGGTGCTGCTCATGTCATTTAGAGATGAGCAGTATACCAGTTGTTTAGGAGAACAATATACATTAAAAAAAATCACTAATACCTGCCTCCCCAGCCATTCCTTTAGCTTTGGGGACCTGGAATAATCTGAACTGGCGCATTTACATGCAAAAGAGATGGTTAGTAGTTGTTTTGGCAGCGATGACAGGGGCGATGGGTGGTGCAAGCTGCAGTGTCCTCCTGGTCAGAGTCCCGGCACTTAATATTTTAAAAGTAAGCACTGCTTTTAAGAGCCAAGTGATAAAGTTTACAATGATGATGATGATTTTAGCCAGGGGTAAGCGCTTACGTCTGCATTCCAGCCCATCCTTTCCCACCCACCAGACCACCCTAGACAGAAAACATATCCAAATCATCCTTGGCCTTGCTCCGAAAGGAAGAGTCTAGTCTAAATTTCCAGGCCAGATGCCCCCAGATTGGAAGACAAGCAACTCTGGAGCAGTTTTGACCTACTTATGCCTCAACAGTGAGGTTTAGCTCAAGTTCTGTGGCACAGACGGCATAGGATGCAAGTCTGGTTATACCTGTCGCACTTAGGGTGTGTACTGCAACAAACAATACAGTGATGGAAGGAATGCTTGCATTAATCTCAGACACTCTCAATCACCCGGGCTGCAGTCTGGTAACTTTCATGTTCACTATGTCACTCTAAAAGGAAACCAGCCATACGAAAATCAGCAGATTCTCTACTCCACTGGAAACAATCCTGTCCGACCTACCAGGACAGGTGCTTTTCAGATGTGGGGCCATAGTGACCCCACCACCCAACCATAGCATCATAAGCTAAAGCTACCCTTGCTCCTCATGGGCTGCTGTGCTAGGTTTGGCTAAAACATTAATGTGTTGATTGTGGGAGAGCGTCCTCTGTCTTCAGGTGTGCAAACAAAATGCTCATAAATAACACAGTTAAGGAATACAGCTGACATGTACAGTGAAGAAAACAGATAGAGTAATGATGAATATATGGCAACGATATATGGATGTATTGGTGGGAGGGGGCTGGTAGGATATATGTATGCATGAAATGTAGGATGGATGGATCCATCTCCTTCCTCACTGGCCGAACCCAGAGAGTCAAGCTCCCACCTTTCTCCTCAGAGTCTATAGAGATCAGCTGCACAGGTCCTCAGGGCTCATCTCTGAGCCCTACCCTCTTCAGCATCTACACGGCCCCACTTGTAACCATCATCAGAAACCACAGACTCAACATCGTCTCCTCCACCGACGACATCCAGCTGATTCTCTCTTTCACTGACGAACCCACAGCCACTAAGAAAACTTTCACAACAGGATGAAGGCAGTCACCGCCTGCGGATGAAAGACAGCTGCCTCCAACTCAACTGCAACAAAACTGAAGTCCTCATTCTGGGCACCAGTACCTCCACCTGGGATGACTCCTGGTGGCCCGCAGAGCTCAGAATCCCTCACACCTACAGAAAATGCACTCAAACTTGGCATCATCCTAGACTCCTCACTCCCAATGAACGGCCAAATCAATGACGCCTCATCATCCTGCTTCCACACGCTCCGCCTGCTATGGAAGATTTTCAAGTCGATCACCACCAAGTCCAACAGGATGGTCCCGCAGGCGCTCGTCAGCAGCAAGCTCGACTACGGCAACACATTCTACACCGGTGGCACTCAAAAACTCCAAAAGAAAATGTAGAGCCTCCAGAACACCTCCCCAGACTTAACCTGGACATCCCCCACCACAACCACATCTCGGGTCACCTGAGATACCTTCACTGGCTTCCGATCAACAAAAGAATCACCTTCAGGCTCCTCATGCATGCCTACAAAGCCCTCCACAACACCGGACCTGCATACCTCAACCACCACCTCTCCTTCTACCCACCCACCAGATATCTCTGCTTCGCCCAACTGGCCTTGGCCACTATCCCACGGATCCTCAAGACCTCGGCCAGAGGCAGATCGTTCTCCTACATCGCTACAAAGACCTGGAACTCTCTAACTCTACATCTCAGGCAATCACCTTCACTGACTCAATTCAGGAAGGACCTCAAGACCTGGCTCTTCGACTGAATTGCATAACCCCCACATCCCCCCAATGCCTTGAGACCATAACGGGTGAATAACCGCACTCTAAAAGAACCCTGATTGAATGATTGATGGATGAAACCTTGGTTAAATAGGTAGGTGGATGAAGAGGTCGAAGGGTGAAAAGATGGATGAAAAGAAGATGAAAGGGTAAATGGAACTCTTCTGAAGAAAGTTGGCATACTCATTGTCATTAGAGATACTGTTCAACTTTGGGGTATTTCAATTTTCTGACTCCTCTCTTGTGCAGATGAGAACACAAGCAACCTCAGACCAGTTTTGGCCAATTTAGGTCTCATCACTGAGGTATTGTGTCTATCCTTCCATGGCTAAGAAAACCTTTAAAAAGATATCTCCAACCAACTAAATCCAGCCATTACTGTAGAACAATTGCTGGTGAACTATTATTCCAACATACCACCATAATGTCAGTATTGAAAAAGATAACCTTAAACTTAGGGACAAACTTAAACCCTTGGGGAAGGTGGTTGTGTAAATTGAGGTGTTGCAACAAGGTGGTGAGTACCTGACTGATTCTGGCTTCACCTAAGTTGGAGATGTGGTGAGGGCATGAATCGGTTGGGGCCCCTGAGTGGACCGAGTTCATGATGGATGCGGTGTCCTGTGGGGCGAGCTTGCTACATTCTGTTAGCCGATCGTTTGTGGTGGTGGTAGAAGGGTCATTGTGTTGCATAAAGAAGTTGGTGGCCTGTGGCTGGGGTTTGAAATTTCTGTAGATGTTGGCTATCTTGTTGTGGAAGAAGTTGGCAAGGTTGTCGCAGGGGTTAATGTTATTTGTTGAAGCTGAGGAGTTGGAGAACTCTTTGAGGGTGTTGAAGAGTTCTTAGCTATTATTGGAGCTTATTCAGTGTGTGAGGCTAAATCCTTCTTCTTCGAATCTCTCAACCGTTTGTGGTAGAGGTTGTGGGCTTTCTTGAAGGCAGTCTTGCAGGTCGTGTCCTTGCTGGTGTGCCATCTACTTTCCACTTGTTAACAGTGTCATTTTCTGGTTCTGAGGTCTTCAGTGTATCAGCTAGCCTGCTTGGTGGACTTTCTGTGGATGTTGTTGCAGATGGGAGCAACGCTATTGACGCAGTTGGTGATACAATTCTGGTGTTCTGGTCTAGGTTGTTGGAGGAGATGGGGTGCGTGGTGTTGAGGGCTTTTAATTCATGTGTCCTTTGAAACTTTGTTCCAGCTGCAGTGGGGGGCGTTGGGAAGACTGGGGCCGGATGTCCGTGAGCTGGTGATGGTGAAGTGGATGATGGAGTGGTCAGGCCAGGTGAGCTCCGTGGTGAGGTTGTACCTGATGCAGTCACTGGAGGTTAAGGGGTCTAGTCTGAGGCCTGCGGTGTGTGTGGAGTCATGGATAAATTGGGTGATTTCGATGTTGTTCATGCTGTCAAGGAGGCTGGTACTGTTGACGTCATTTGTGGTCATCAAGGTGGAAGTTGAGGTTGCTGAGAAAAATTTAGTTTTTAGGAGTCTGTGGTGAAGAGGGCGATGAAGGCAGTGATGAAGTTGCAGAAGGCTGGATGTGGCCCTCGAGGATGGTAGGCAAGGGTGCTCTTCATGGAGGTTATGCTGTCTGTTTGGAGTTAAAAGCTGAGGTTTGCCATGGCTGGGGTGATGTCATTTGTAGTGGTACATTTGATGGATTCCTTGTGTATTATGGCAATCCCTCGGCAAGGCTTGCAGATGCGCATGGGGTAAATGTAAATTGTAAATCCAGTATTTGTAAAGCACGAACAATTGCCCGAAGGCGTCATGGCGCTGAGGGCCGTTGGGAAGATTAAGTGAGCTATTGCCCACAATCACATGGTGCTGGGCTGACCTGCCGCCGGCGATCAAACCGTGAGCCCTGTGTTCCGGAGTCAGTCGCCCTGGCCGCTGCGCCACACCTCTTCCCATGGGTGATCTTGTATCCTTCGGGTATTGTGATGGCACTGTCGGGTGTGGAAGTGGGGTCGAGCCAGGTCCCAAATTTTGGCAGTGTACTTGCATAGTGAGGGTATTTTGAGAAGGGTGCATACGAGTTGGTGTTTTTGTTGAGATGGTGTCTGCAGTGTGTTCAGGGTGGGATTGATAGGTAGTCTGGTGTGTGTGCTGTGGCAGGCGAAGTGGCAGTGGGGGCAGGAAAAAGTCCTACCGTGGAGCATGGGTCAGCACAGGGGCAGTGTTTGTTGCAGCGTCTGAGGGTCAAGGGTATAGACCTCGGCGACGGTGTATCTGCTGGGGCGGAAGGGACAGGGGTTATGGCACTGGGTGTGGTTTGAGTGCGGACGGGCAGCCACTACTGACTAGAACTTTCTACCCCTCAATGTTAGAATGAAGCCCGCCTTTTGTGACTTCATAAAACATCTGAGAAATCATATGTTTGGCCTGTTCCTAAACTATTGTCTACACTCAATTTTTGCACAATTTTTACGGACCTTTTCTCACCATTATATTTCTTTGGCTCAATCTCGGCCTTGCCTTACAGAATATTGTAATGAGTTGTATGTAAAACACCCTATTAACCTGCATTCCAGGCTGAACTATAAAGTAATGTGAAACAAAGAAACAAATCGAAATAGAAAAACATTTATTTTGCAAAATAGAGGAAAAGCTAAGTGAGTTGATGTGGGGGAGAAAGATTGTTAGGGTAGGGCTGGGACAACTTTATCTTCCATGAATGGATGGCCTGCTCAACATCCAACATTATTTCTAAACAGAGCAACCTTTGGTAATAAATGATTGGCTACATATTCCAAGCAACCAACTCAGATTTATAGAGCAGCCGCAAGGGTATCCATGCGCTGGGCTCATGCTAGGATCAGTCAAAAAGCCAGGTCTTGAGTCTCTTTCAGAATTCTGGGAGTGAGGTTGACAATCGGAGGTGGAGGGAAAGGTTGTTTCAGGACCTGGTGGTGAAGTAGGAGAAGAAACATCCTGCACTGTGGCTTTGGTGCATGCAGGGAATGTGTGCAAGGGCGAGGAAGGCAGAGCACAAATGTCTGGAGGGCTGGTGGAAATTCAGGCAGTGGTTGATGTATGATGGTCCTTGGTCATGGAGGCGTGTGTCAGCATCTTGAATTGGCATCTTTTCTGCATGTGGAGCCAGTGGAGTTTCCTGATGTGGGGGTAATGTGGGTTTGTTTGGGGAGGTCGAGGATGAGTCAATCAATCAATCAGGAGAATTATACATGTGCTACCCACCCGTGAGGGTCTCAAGGTGCTGGGGTGGGGGGGTAGAGCAGCTCTAGGCAGTCGAAGAGCCAGGTTTTGAGTGTCTTCCTGAAGATGTTCAGGGAGGGAACGCGGCTGATGTCGATCGGGAGATCGTTCCTGGTCCTGGCCGCGATGTAGGAGAAGGCTTGTCCACTTGTTCTGGCTAGGCAGATGCATGCGCGGGGTTTCGGTGAGGGCGAGGTCTGCGGATCAGAGGATTCTCCTGGGTATGTGGAAGGAGATTGTATTGTTGTCTTGTTGAGCTATTGGGGTCTGGTGTTGTGGAGGCATTTGTAGGCATGGGTGAGTATCTTGAAAGTGACTCTCTTCTTGATGGGGAGCCAGTGGAGATTGGACAGGTGTTGGGTGATGTGTTTGTGTCGAAGGATGCCGAGGACGAGTCTGGCTGCGGTGTTCTGTATGGTCTAGAGTTTGTGGAGCAGGGACTTATTGATCCTGGTGTAGAGGGCGTTTCTGTAGTCCAGTCTGCTGGTTATGAGTGCATGGGTGACAGTTTTCCTTGATTCAGGTGGGATCCATTTGAAGGTCTTTCAGAGGATCGGGAGGGTGTTGAAACAGCTGGAGATGACGGCATTGACCTGTCGAGTCATGGAGAGGGAGGAATCGAGTACGATGCCGAGGTTTCGGGCATAGACCATGGGGGTGTGGGGCTTCAGAGGGCAGTAGGCTACCAGATGTTGTCCCACGCAGAGGGCAAGGGTCTGAGGATGAGGGCCTCTGTCTTCTTCGAGTTCTGCTTCAGGAAACTGCTGCTCATCCAGGATGCGATGTTCCTCATTTCTTCCTGGACGTTGAGTCTGGTGGTGACGGGGGTCTTGGTGAGGGATAGGATGAGCTGGGTGTCGTCTGTGTTGGAAACTATGCTGAGTCTGTGTTGTCTTATGATAGTGGCGAGGAGGGCCATGTAGATTTTAAAGAGTGTGGGGCTGAGCAATGATCCCAGGGGTACCTCGCAGTTGATTTCCGTAGGTTCAGAGAGGAAGGGTGGTAGCCTGATTCTTTGGGTTCTGCCGGTGAGGAAGGAGCGGACCAAGTCTGGCAGAGGAGTTCTGTATCATCTGGAGTCTCTTCAGGAGTTGAGTTGTCAAGGATGATGCAGAAGTTGGGGGTGTGGTCTGTCGGTGTGGGTGTGAGGTCGAGTGCGAGGGCAACCAGGTGTCGTTCCAAGGGGAGGTGTTGTTCACAAAAATCAGCACTTTGGTCTTGGCCATGTTGAGCTTCAGGCATTTGGTCTTCATCCAATCAGCAATGCTTGTCATGCAGTTGTGGAAGATGGCCCTGATGGTGGGGTCCTCTGAGAGCGAGAGGATGATCTGGATGTCGTCTGCGTAGGATATGATATTGAGGCTATGGGTTCTGACAATGTTTACCATAGGTATCATGTAAGAGTTAAACAGGTTGAGGCTGAGGGATGAACTTGAGGGACACTGCAAATGGTGGTCTTGGGTTACGAAGTGAAGAGCGATAGGCGGATTCTCTGGGTTAATCCTGTAAGGGAGGAGTAGATCCATTTGAGTGTGTCTTCCTGGGTCCCGCTGTGGTGGAGTCTCTTGATGTGTGTGTGGTAAGATATGATATCAAATGCTGCTGAGAGGTACAGGAGGATCATGGCCGCTCTTTCTCCCCAGTCAAGGAGGGTTGTGAGGTCATCAGTGGTAGTTATCAGGGTAGATGCTGTGGTTGGTGCGGAAACCAGTTTGGGAGTGGTTTAGCAGGTTGTTTCTATCCAGGTGTTCGGTGAGTTGATGGTTGATGGCCTTCCTGAGGACTTTGGCAGGGATAGGGAGCAGAGATGGGCCGGTAGTTCTTGAGTTTGCTGGGGCCAGAGGAGGGTTTCTTGAGGATGGGACTGACCTCTGTGTTTTTCCATCCATCTGGAAAGGTGGCCACGGTGATGGATGCATTGAGATTGGAAGTGAGTTTGCAGCTGATTTCCTTGCTCCTGAGGTTGAAGAAGCTGGTGGGGCAGGGGTCTGTGGGTGCTACAGAGTAAATGCAGTTCATGATGGCTGTGGTGCTCTGTTTGTTTAGCTGTTCCCATACGGTGATCGGTGGTTGTGAGGGGCATCAGTTGGTGTGAGGAGGTTAGAGAGGTTGGTGAGTAGTGGTTGGAAGTTTCGGTAGATGGTGGATATGTTGTTGTGGAAGTAATCCACCAGGGTGTTACAGAGTTCCTTGGAAGGGGGGTCATGTTCTTGGTGGCTGGCGGGCTGGAGAATTCTCTGACAATGCTAAAGAGGTCCTTGCTTTGGTTGAATTGTTTTGATGTGGTCTGCCAGGGCACTACTTTTTGTGTCTTTTAGGGGTTGATGGTATTCATTGAGGGCTGTCCTGAAGGTGGCTCAGTCTGTGGGATATTTGCTAGTGCACCATCTTCTTAATAGCCATTCATAGTTGCATTTCATTGTTCTGAGTTCTGTGGTATACCTACTGACTTGTTAGGTGGATCTGCTTGTCTTGGCGGGCTTGATAGGGGCGACACTGTTGGTGCAGCTGGAGGTCGAGGTGTTGAAATTCTAGACAGCCTGTTTCAGGTTGGTTACAGAGTCGGGCTGGGTGGTGTTGAGGGTGTACTTCCAATGGGTCTCTGTCACTTTGTTGAAACAGTGATGAGAGGAGCTGGAGAATTTTGTGGTGGTGCATGGGGAGCTTCTGACGGTGAAGTGGATGAAGGTTTGGTCGTTCCAGGTCAATTCAGTGGCATGACTGTTCTTCACTCTGTCGCTGGCGGTGAAGATTCGGTTTAGTGTGTGTTCAGCGTTGTGTGTGGGGTTGGTGACCCGTTGAGTGAGGCCATTGTTGCTCATGCTTTCAAGGAGATTGATGAAGTTTGTGTCTTTGAAATCATCAAGGTGGAAGTTGAGGTCACAGTGGAAGATGTAGTGCTTGGAGTTGATGGCAAGTGGGGTGATGAAGTTGGGGATGGTGTTGCAGACGCAAAGTCATGGTTCTCGTCGTCTGCAGGTGAGGGTGCCTCTGATGCTCATTCTACCGTCAGTTTGGAGTTGGATGTCGAGGTGTTCCATGATCGCTATGGTGTCGTCTTCGGTGGTGGTGCACAGATGCTTTCTTTGTGGATGATGGCGAAGTTGCCTCCTTGCTTGCTGGTGCACCACTGCACAGCCCTGATTTAACATTTTGTAGCCGTTGGGCAACGCAGTTGTGATGTTCGGTGCAGAGGAGGGGTTGAGCCAAGTCTCTGAGTTGAAGGTAACATCGGGGTGAGGCTGGTTATAGTAGCCCAGATTTCGGTGCCATGTTTGTAGAGTGATCTGGTGTTGAGCAAGAGACAGCAGAGTGGTTCCGGAGCCGTCATGGTTGGTAAGGTGGGTGTGGTGGAAGTTTCCGTGAGGGCACGAGGTCCAAATTTGAAGGTGAAGAGGCAGGGTCGATAGGTGAAAGTTCCTACCATTGAATGAGCAGAAGCGATGTGGCAGTTGTTGTTGCGGCATCTGTCGTTCAGGGCTTGGAGCTCAGCGGCTTAGTATCTGCAGTTGGCCAGAGGGCCAGGGTTCCTGGCGCTGGGCGCGGTTCAGGCATGGACGGGCACTGACAGGCTTGCCTTTGTCGCGTCCATGCTGCAGGCCTCCATTAAGTAGGTCCAGGGTGGGGCGCTACGCGCTGGGTGGCCGGAAGTGGGAGCAGCCGGAAACAGCAGCAAGCGGCGTGGTGAGCCAGCTCCTTTGCAAAAACGGTAAAAAAACAAGCGGAACAACAAAGGTGGGCAACTAGAAGATCACAAGAGAGATTAGATTAGCTATACTCTTAACTTGAGAACCAACGGTTTACGAGGTATTTTGAATGGGAAAATTATCCAAGAGAAGGTGGTACATGCACCCAAGATGGCAATTTTCTATAGAGAAAGCATCCAAGACAAACGTCTGCAAGTTGCCACGGTGGTACTAAGTTTATGGGAGAAAGTTAACAATGCTTTAGACTTAGGAAGCTAGTGACCTAGGAAATCCAGCTCTAGGTGGCAATGCTATTTCTAAAGTGGAGTGCATTTACCAAAAAGGGCTCATGACATAATTTACAAATACCCAACTCGAATATGACCTCCATAAAAACTATTTTAAGTACCCAAAAGTAGCTCACACATAACGGCTGATCTTAAGGAAACTATGACTTTCGGAGTAAATCACTAGAGACAACAGAATGTGAAGTTAGGGAAGAGGTGTGGTGCCGCAGCCAGGGCGACTGACTCCGCAATCTGGGGATCACGGTTCGATCGCCGTCTGCAGATTAGCCCAGCACCATGTGACTCTGGGCAATAGCTTGCTTAATCTTCCCGACGGCCCCCAGCATCTAGAGAACCTTACGGGTGATTGTTCGCGCTTTACAAATGTGGATTATTTATTATTAGCTGACAGACTTGATAATAAGCAGATCTCACACAGGCAGAACATTAAGCATGCATGCATCAGGCAGACAAAAACAAAAGTGACAACAGTAAGAGGAAGATGTATGGCCCAAAGAAGAGAGGAAATGAGAATAGGCTATGGAAAACCTCACAAGGTGCTGTAGGTGCACAATACAGAATAACTAAATATCTACACTAATTATACAACACAACAGAAAATGTATGGAATATATGCCAAAGAGGGGAAATGTGTGTGGGTGATGTTGGGTAGACAGGGAGTGTGGCAAGTACCAACTAGAAATCTCAGTTCTGTAAGGTAAAATGCTGGTGGCATTACACAACTTAATGTGAAACAGGTTTACAGCTGAAATTGAAGAATTTAATTACACTGCACTGAGTAGCAGGTAACTACTTTTTTTTGGGGGGGGGAGGAGTTGGCTTAACGGCTAGGGCGATCAACCTCGAATTTGGGGAACCGGTTCGAGTCTTGGCAATGACGCTGAAAATCCTGTGATTCTGGGCAAATCACTTAATCTCCCCGTGCCTAACAAAAATCAACGTGTCCTCATGTAATGCAACTGGTGCTATGTAAAGAGCTCTGATACCCGATACCTTTGGGTCAAGTTCGCGCCATATAAAACTCCATAAAAAAAAAAAATTATCAAGCCCTAAAGGGCAAGCAAATGAGCCTCTTTGTCAAGCTGGGAGAGAGTAGGTTGTATGGACTGACTCAAGGTACAAGGACATCGAGATCTTGGATTATCGTGTGAGCTCTAGGACCTGGTAAGGTAGAAAATGGCCACTTGAAGGACAACAGACAACAGAATGACTTTTTATCGATTAACTACCCCAGTTTTACCCTAAATGTTGGAAGGGCGTTCTCCGGGGGGCTTCGGAATACGTTCCTGACCACACTTTGACCCACCTCTCCCAGGGTTAGGCCGAGCAAGGGCGGGGAGGCCCTTCTGGAAGGGTCTCGTTCCTAGGATCACACACACTTAGCTTACACTATCTGACAGAGGGACACCACACAGTAGTTCTTCGTAAGACAGTATACTTTATCGATAGTTTCAGGGGATCTTTATGATCCGAGATGCAGTTGTTAAATCAATGCAACAAGCGGCGACGGTTTCGTGATGGGGGGTATTGGGGTAGCGGGACAGTCTTTGAATTCAGTGTCTCTGCGGAGTATCCTTCGCACAGCTCCCAATCCTCGAGCTGGGGGATGTGGTTTCTCTCGGAAATCTCTGCCGATTCTCCTGGAGGGGAGCGCCGCGAGTCACTCAGCAGGCACAGGTGGCTTCGGAGTCGGGGAGCCGCGACAGCGTCAGCAGGGCTCCGATGGTCCAGCGTTCAGGGAGCCGTGACAGCGTCAGCAGGGCTCAGATGGTTCAGTGGGTCAGGTAGCGTTCTTGGGTTCAGAGATCGATCGAGCCGCGACCAGGTCAGCAGGGCTCTCGTAGGTCCAGGTCTTCTCTGCCGCCTGTCCCTTCAGCACCCCTTGTTATACTCCCCCTCCTCTTTGAAGTCCGGAGTCCTCGCAGAGAGGGGTCCCCACGCCTGGGGGCGGTGTGTCGGGATTTCCTGTCGCTCGGCCCTTTGATCTGTTCAGGTGGGTCTGGGAGGGACTCCAGACGCCCAGCATGCGAGGCGCCCGCTCACCGGGGGCCTGGTGGCCGATCGAAACCCTCCTTGGGGAGGAGATCAGGAGTATGACCGAGGCGGCGTCCCCCGGTCTGGCTTGGGGGGTTTCTCTCTCCCTCGGCTGGGCATGCGTGGTAGTGTCTTGGGTTTGGCTAGGGCCAGGCCGGCCATCGAGTTTGTTGGGCCATGGTGGCCGGAAGTCTGTGATGCTGGGGATCAGGTGGAGTTGCAGGGTTGCTTACTGGTCGGGAGGGCCCACGCCACAAGGCCGGTCTCACACGTGCCCCCCCCCCCCAGCTGAAAGGCGGGGAGAACTACCCCTCCACTTGGGGGTTCTCCTCGCTGAAGCGGAAGAATCGGGACAGGCCGTCAGCGTTGGCATGGTCAGTCCCAGGGCGATGCTCCACAGAGAAGTCCATCCCCTGGAGGGAGATTGACCATCGTAACAGCTTGGGGTTCTCTCCTCTCATTTGCATCAGCCACCGCAAGGGTCGATGATCCGTTTGAACTCGGAAGTGTGTTCCGAACAAGTAGGGCCGCAGCTTTTTGAGGGCCCAGACTACGGCGAAGGTCTCTCTTTCAATGGTGCTCCACCGTTGCTCCCGAGGTAGTAGCCTTCGGCTGATGAAGGCTATAGGCTGATCTATGCCTTGGTCGTTGAACTGTGAGAGGACTGCCCCGATGCCGTGCTCCGAAGTGTCCATTTGGACCACAAACTCCTGAGAGTAGTCGGGGGCCTTAAGTACTGGAGCAGTACATATAGCGGCTTTCAAGGCGTCGAACACTTTTTGGCACGGGGGAGTCCACTGTACTTTCTTCGGGTGCTTTTTGGAGGTTAACTCTGTGAGGGGGCCTTCGATGCTGCCATAGTTTTTAATAAACCTCCGGTAGTAACCGGTGAGGCCCAGGAAGGCCCGGACTTCCGTTTGGGTCGTGGCGGGTTCCCAGGACAAGATGGCGTCGATCTTCGGCTGGAGGGGGGCGACCTGCCCACTCCCCACCTGGTGTCCCAGATAGATCACTGAGCCTTGTCCAATTTGACATTTGCTGGCTTTGACTGTTAGGCCTGCCTGGCGCAGGGCCATCAGTACTTGTCGGAGGTGCTGGAGGTGTTCTGTCCATTGGGAGCTGAATACCGCTATGTCGTCTAGGTACACTGCGCTGAACCCCTCTAGCCCGGCCAGGACCCTGTTCACCAGTCGCTGGAAGGTGGCCGGGGCATTTTTCATCCCAAAAGGCATGACTCTGAAGCGGTAGTGCCCATCCGGGGTGGAGAAGGCGGACTGCTCCTTGGCTCCCTCAGTCAGCGCAATTTGCCAGTATCCGCAGGTTAGGTCGAAGGTGCTGAGGTAGCGAGCGGCCCCGAGGCGGTCGATGAGCTCGTCTGCGCGGGGAATAGGGTGAGCGTCTGCTCGGGTGACCGCATTGAGTCCCCGGTAGTCCACACAGAATCTCAGCTCGGGGACGACACCAGGGGCTGCTGCCTTCGGGACCAGTACTACCGGGCTGGCCCATGGACTGTCGGAGGGTTCAATCACCCCGAGGGCTAACATCTTGGCTACCTCGGCCTGGATGCAGGTCCGGACCCGGTCAGGGACTCGGTAGGCTCGGTGTCTTATCGGCGGGCTGTCTCCGGTGTCTACGTCGTGGACACACCAGTCGGTGACCCTAGGGGTGAGTGAGAAGAGGTCTGTGAATTGTCTCAATAGCTGGCGGCAGTCGTCGGACTGTTGGGGGGTGAGGGTGGATGACAGCCTCACCCCCTCTACGGAGCCATCTTTTTCTTTAGCACACAGGGGGTCCGGAAGGGGCTCTGGGTCTTCTTCAGTCCCATCGTCGGTGGCCAGGAGCAAACTCAACTCCGTCCTCACAAAGTAGGGTTTGAGGCGGTTCACGTGGAGGACCCTGAGGGGGTTCCGAGGAGACTGAACATCAACTAGATACGTGACTTGACTCTTTCGCTCGACCACTTTGAAGGGACCAGTCCATTTGTCTTGGAGGGCGCAGGGTTTCACCGCGGCCATTACCCGGACCTGTTGGCCCGGCTGAAACTCGACCAGCGTGGCATTCTGGTCATACCAGCGCTTCATCTCTTCTTGGATAGCCTCGAGGTTTGCCTCGGCGAGCTCCCGGAACCTCCGGGTCTGGTTGCGAAGTGCCAGGATATAGCGGAATACATCCGGAGGGGTTCCTCGGAGAGCCTTTTCCCAGCCCTCTTTGACCAGGCTCAGGGGTCCCCGGATGGGGTGTCCGTAGAGTAATTCGAACGGGCTGAACCCCAGAGATTTTTGGGGAACCTCCTGGTAGGCGAACAGGAGGCAAGGGAGGAGGACGTCCCATTTCCGGCGTAGGGGTTCTTCAAGGCCCATGATCATCCCTTTCAGGGTCCGGTTAAATCGCTCGACTAGGCCATTGCCTTGGGGGTGGTATGGGGTGGTGAATTTGTACGATACCCTGCATTGTTGCCATAGGGACCTCATGTACTTGGAGATAAAGTTTGTGCCACGATCACTCACGACTTCGCGAGGGAACCCTACGCGGGAGAAGATCCCCATCAAGGCCCGGCCTACCACAGGGGCCGTCACGGTGCGGAGGGGAATGGCCTCTGGGTAGCGGGTGGCATGGTCCACCAGGACGAGGATGAACCGGTGGCCCTGAGCGGGCCTGGGATCCAGGGGTCCCACGATGTCGATTCCCACCCGCTCAAAAGGGGTACTAACAACAGAGAAGGGTTGTAGCGGAGCCTTACGCTTCCCACCACTTTTTCCGCTGGCCTGGCACGTGAGACATGACTTGCAGTGGGCCTCTACATCCGCTCGCATTTTGGGCCAATAGAAGTGGGTAACCAGTCGATGATAGGTTTTGTCTTGGCCTAAGTGTCCTGCCAGGGGTACATCATGGGCTAGGCCTAGGAGGAAACTTCGGAAGCGCAGGGGTACCACCAGTACCCGGGCCGATCCCAGCTCGGCCGACTTCTGTTCGCTGTACAGGAGGCCGTTTTCCCAATATACCCAGTGGGTTCCGGACTGGTCGCCTGCTGCCTGGGCTTCGGCCTCCTGTCGGGGTCCAATGAGGGAAGGGCAGGTGGCTTGTTCCCTGCAGAATTCTTCTCGGGAGGGACTCCCTCACATTGCCAATGGGCCATCTCGGGCAGGTCCCCGAGCTCGGTCAGTTGCTCGGGGTCTGGAAGCACTGACCCGTCATCAGGAATGGGTTCTTCTTCCGGAAGAGGGTCGTCGGGCTCGGGTAGCGCGTCCCGGTCCTCGGGGACGGCGACTGGGTTCAGGGGTAAGGCCTCAACTCCCTCGGAGGAAGGCGATCGGGTAGACATGGAGCGCGTGGTGGCGCATACCCATTCGGGTAGGCCCATCATTTCCAGATGGGCTCTTCGTTCCACTTTTCCCCACAGGGAGCTCTCGAGGTCGTTGCCCAGGAGGCAGTCTACTGGTTGGGATGTTCGGACTGCCACTCTCAATTTACCGGTGACTCCCCCCCCATTCGAAGGGTACCAGGGCCATCCGGCAGAGGCTCTCGGAATTGTCCGACGATATGACTGGACAGAAGGCGTCGGGCAGGATCTGGTCTTCGGAGACCAGGTGGCAGTGGACTGCTGTGACACTCGCCCCGGTGTCGCGGAGGGCCTCGACTCGGTGACCGTCACTCGCTGTCGGTACTTTTTCGTGTTGGCGGGTAGGGGTGTTCCGGGAACCATCTCTCGGTCTCCTAGGGAGACCAGGGCCATGGCTGCTGGTTCCCACTCTTCGGAGTCTGCCATCTCTTCTCCTAGGGCTACGGAGGCCATTTGTCAGGCTGGAGGGGCTGTCGTTGCGGGTCGTTGGTACATGGGACACTGGGGGTCACTGGCATAGTGTCCGGTCTGTTGGCAGCGAAAACAGGTGATCTTGACTCAGGGTCCCTGCCTCCCCGGGGGCCCGGTGCTGGCTGGAGGTGGGGCTGGAAAGTGCGGAGGTTGGCCTCTGGGGGGACTGTGCTGGGGGCCCACCTGGGATTCCCTCGGTCGGCCTTGGTTCCCTCCGCCCCTCTGGCGGGGGGGTCCCTGACTGTGGCGACCGTAGTCTCCCACGGGACCCCGGGAGGCCCGGGTGTTCACCCATCTGTCAGCTTCGACCGCCAGTTTCCGAGGGTCAGTGAGCTTGCTGTCCAGGAGGTGCTGGCGTAACTCCACAAAGCAATTTGCAGACAAGTGTTCCCATGCTATTAGGTCAAACAGTTCCTCAAAGGTGGAGACCTTGCTGCCCTTGATCCACCCGTCCAAGGCCCGGCTGTAAAAGTTCACGTATTCTACCCACGAAGTACCGGGTATCTTTTTGCAGTCTCGAAACCGTTGCCGGTACATTTCGGGGGTAAGTCCATATCTGGCTAATAGGGCCTCTTTCACGTGGCTGTAGGAGTTCAGCACCGTGGAGTGCAGGTCCAGCAGGGTATCTCTCCCCTCGCTCAGGAACCGGCCCCACAAACCAGCCCCCCAGTCCTTCTGCGGAACTCGGTGGGAGGTCATGGCGACTTCGTAGGCCGTGAACCACTGCTGGATATCGTCGTTCTTGTAGTACTCCTTCACCACATCCTTGGGGATGTGGACCTTTGGTTCCACGGCGGTGGAGGGTGGTTGATTTCCCGTGGTTCTGGACTCCTCACTTTTGGCCTTGAGTTCGATCTCTTTTAGGCTGCGTTCGTGTTCTAGTTGAAGTTTTATCTCTTCGTGCTCTCTCTGGCGTTTCTTTTCCTCGAGTTAACCTTGTAGGCGTAATTGTTCTACGGCTAACTTTTTTTCAGCCAGTTTTAGCTCTCCTTCTATTTTTAGTTTGGCTAGTTCTAGTTCGTGGTTGCGGCCCCTCTCTCGGTCCACCAGCTCTTCCGGGGAGAGGCCCCCCTCTGGGGCGCTGCTCCTTACCGGGATGCTTTGTGGTTCGATTGGCGGCTCTCCTTCGGTTTGGGCCAGGGAAGCTCCTGCCTCGACCCAGGTCTTCAATGCTCCCTGGAAATCTTCTTTAGTGCTTAATCCGGTCGTAGCAATTCCAAGGTCTTTGCAGAACTGTTTTAGTTCTAGATGCGTTTAATATTCCAACTGGTCCTCTCGGAACGTCGGGCTTGTGTTGGTTCCTGCGGTACCTATGGAGGGTTCTCCTTCCATCTCTTTTCGGTAGTGCGTCAGCCGTTTACTGTACGATCTCTAGGTGTCGGCTCGGATCCCATCGCTGCCACCAAATGTTGGAAGGGCGTTCTCCGGGGGGCTTCGGAATACGTTCCTGACCACCCTTTGACCCACCTCTCCCAGGGTTAGGCCGAGCAAGGGCGGGGAGGCCCTTCCTGGAAGGGTCTCGTTCCTAGGATCGCACACACTGAGCTTACACTATCTGACAGAGGGACACCACACAGTAGTTCTTCGTAAAACAGTATACTTTATCGATAGTTTCAGGGGATCTTTATGATCCGAGATGCAGTTGTTAAATCAATGCCACAAGCGGCGGCGGTTTCGTGATGGGGGGTATGGGGTAGCGGGACAGTCTTTGAATTCAGTGTCTCTGCGGAGTAACCTTCGCACAGCTCCCAATCCTCGAGCTGGGGGATGTGGTTTCTCTTGGCAATCTCTGCCGATTCTCCTGGAGGGGAGCGCCGTGAGTCACTCAGCAGGCACAGGTGGTTTCGGAGTCGGGGAGCCGCGACAGCGTCAGCAGGGCTCCGATGGTCCAGCGTTCAGGGAGCCGCGACAGCGTCAGCAGGGCTCAGATGGTTCAGAGTTAGGGGAGCCGCGACAGCGTCAGCAGGGCTCTGATGGTTCAGAGTTCGGGGAGCCGCGACAGCGTCCGCAGGGCTCAGATGGTTCAGAGTTCGGGGAGCCGCGACAGCGTCAGCAGGGCTCAGATGGTTCAGAGTTCGGGGAGCCGCTACAGCGTCAGCAGGGCTCAGATGGTTCAGTGGGTCAGGTAGCGTTCTTGGGTTCAGAGATCGATCAAGCCGCGACCAGGTCAGCAGGGCTCTCGTAGGTCCAGGTCTTCTCTGCCGCCTGTCCCTTCAGCACCCCTTGTTATACTCCCCCTCCTTTTTTAAGTCCGGAGTCCTCGCAGAGAGGGGTCCCCGCGCCTGGGGGCGGTGTGTCGGGATTTCCTGTCGCTCGGCCCTTTGATCTGTTCAGGTGGGTCTGGGAGGGACTCCAGACGCCCAGCATGCGAGGCGCCCGCTCACCGGGGGCCTGGTGGCCGATCGAAACCCTCCTTGGGGAGGAGATCAGGGGTATGACCGAGGCGGCGTCCCCCGGTCTGGCTTGGGGGGTTTCTCTCTCCCTCGGCCGGGCATGCGTGGTAGTGTCTTGGGTTTGGCTGGGGCCCGGCCAGCCATCGAGTTTGTTGGGCCATGGTGGCCGGAAATCTGTGATGCCGGGGATCAGGTGGAGTTGCAGGGTTGCTTACTGGTCGGGAGGGCCCACGCCACAAGGCCGGTCTCACACTAAATATCTGAACTTGCATTGGTGCCAGCAAGTCTTACTGTGGCTGCTTTTAGTGCACACCCTAACATGGACAGTGAGACAGCTGCCCATTAACCTACTTCCGGAATACCCAAAGGTAAAGGGCTCTGCTTCCGACCCTCATTCCGTGAGGCCGGGTCTGGCCAATTTCACTACAAAAGGGGCTTGGCACCCAAGTAAGCATTATCAATGTATTCCCTGCACCAGGGCCGGCTTTAGGGCAGTGCGACAGGTGCAGCCGCACTGGGTGCTGACCTGTGGAGGGGGCGCCGACCTCAGGGGGGGTGCTGTGTTTAGCAAGAACATATGATTGGAGAGATGAGGGGCACTTTTGCCCAGTGGTAGGGAGAGAATCCGAGGAGGTGGTCATTGGGTGGGGGGCGCCAAAAATTGTCGCTCCAGGCGCTGTCAGCGCTAAAGCCGGCCCTGCCTGCACAAATTTTACCCGGCAGCACCTGATGAAAGTTGTGTAAAGAAAGTGCAAGATTCTGCTGTTTGCAGCCCTGGAGGGAGGGAAATCGTGCGGTATTGATGTGATTTCCCTCATTCCAACCTGCAGAACTTGTGATGGGGGAAGAAATACCACACCAGGGAAACCCTTCCTCTGTATTGCAAATTGTAAATGTATTTATATAGCGTTTAAGAGCCCTGGCGAGACATCGAAGCGCTTTTTTCAATATTTCCAACTCCAAGTGTCCGAGCTGTGGACTTCCCTCTCCATACCTTTTCTTTGTATCCCCAGCCGCCCCCGTGCCAATATATATTTTTATTCAATTTTGCCCACTTGAAGCTGCAAAGACAACATTCAATTTCGAAGTCATAGCCATACACGGGAATATAAACGATGCAGCCATGCTTTGCCAGAGCTCATATGCATATCACGTAGTCCCATGAAACAAGAATTTGCATACAGTTAACACACCTGCTTTCATTCTCATCTGAGTTCTGCACCTCTATAAAATGCACATAATGAACCAGCAGAAGAAAATAATGAATTGTTCATACTGGACTGCAGAGAGCAGGGCTGTCTGTGAAAGTGGTGGTCACACTTTATAATTATTTGTTGGCATGGACAGCAAATTTAATCGTGCCATTGCATATATAATAAAAGACATAGCGGAGGCTTCATTTATTTTAAATTACGCGTGGCTATTCTAATGATATTAGTCATTGCGGGGTGGGTTGGGAACGAGGAGTGACGCAGCAGGGGCCTGCGTTACGTCACTGACCACTAGCCTGAATTGAGCGGCTGGTCCCCGCCATTTTCGTGTCTACCAGGGAGGGCTTCCCTAAGGAGTAGCCACTCCAACCCCTCTTAGTAGGAAGGCGAGGCGCAGAGGCGAACCGGTGCGACTGTTTTCTGGTAGAAGTGCTTTTATCACCCTCCTCTAAATCACATTCGCCTCATTTCCCTCGGTCAGTCCCCAGATCTATTTTTTTAAACTTTGCGAGAACACCTAGTACCGAAGGACCCTCGCACCTTTCCGATGACGTTGCGCATCAATAAATCAATACCTGTAAAATTCCGCTGTGCCAGTTTAAGTGCTAAGGTGATAATGGCCTTGGAGTTTTCAGCTCCTACAAACACCAAGGAAAAAGAATCAATGTGAATGTCTTCCAAGCAGAGCGATGGCCTGCAAACCAAAAACAAGCATTTGCCATGCACAAGGTCTCGCATTTGCGAGAGTTTGAGCTATTGGCATTGTAAATGACAATGCCTTTTATTGTTTGTGTTTTGAAAACCTGCAAGCATGCGTAAACATGCACTTTGTACTTATACCCTGGCTTGTGAGAAGCAAGGCTGGCAGTAAAAGAGGTCAGTTACTGTCAGCCTCGCTTCTCGTAAGCAATGGCTATGACTACAAAGTGCGTGTTTACGCACCTCTTGCAGGTTTTCAAAAGATATAAATAAAAGGCATTGTCAATTATATAATGCCAGTAGCTCAAACTTTCCTTTTACAGACAATATGCTGTGGTTTTGCGCACATTAGCCCCCTCAACTCATGCATGATCGAAGCACAGTAGAGTTGGGTGTGGGCGCAACTCACCTCACCCCCAGTCTCATCCCCCCAACCCCCTGGAAAGGGTCTCTAATTGCGCGCATTTCTACGGGAGACCCAGGGCATTAAGTGGGATGAAAAAACTAGGGGGTCTCTTATAGGGGTGTGGCCGATGTAATTAAGGGCGTGGCTTAAAACAGTTAAGCTTAAAATGTGCACTGCCCCACTGGCCTTTTGCTGCTTCTGTCCATACAGTCAGATATATGATGCAACAAGTAACATTACACCTACAAGAAGCCAGGACTTTTGGCTTTGTCAATGATTGTAAGTGGCATAGCAGAAATAAGCAACAGTTATGACTTCGTTGTATATAATATTGAAAGTGCTTCAGCTCTTGTGGGCGAGGTTGTGGTGTAAGTAAGGCTAAAGCTGACGACTTTTAAGCGGAGAGAGCAGGTTTGAGCCTGACATGGGCTGTCATTCAAAAAATGAACATGTCATTGTGTAATCTAACTGGTGCTTAGGCAAAGCGCACCAATATCTTCAGCCGAGGTTGTGCTATATAAAAGTGGAGAAAAGAGTCTCTTTCAAGTTACATAAAAAGCAGTGAAGGGTGGTACTGCTGCAGGTAAGTTTTCTTTTTTTTTCACACCAAAGGTGAGGGCAAAAATGAAGTGTCCGATTGGGACCCGTTTCAGCCCCTACTTTTAAGAACTGCCGGTGCTGAGCACGGGGGAGACCTGTCGCAAACCGCATCCCACCGCCTGTGAAAAGCAGCACAGGGCGGACAATCAGGGCTTTAAGTGGGCCGGGGCTCTCCGGTGCTGAGCACCGGCAGTTTTTTAAAGGAGGCCTCGAAACGGTTCTCTATCGGGCTCTGTTTTATGCCTGGGCACTGGGGGTCCGTTTTTTCCCCGACTGCAAAAAATCGATGTGCTCTGCTCTCACTGCTCACTTCTCGTTAGTGGAGAAGTTACAGCATGCCGTCATGCCAGGAGAGCGTTGTAGGGGAAGTGAATTCCAATCCATATCCTCAAGCCATAGTTGCTGCTTATTTATCGTATGTAACTTAACAACCACTGACAAAGCCAATAGTCCTGATTTCTTGTAGGTATGATGTTACTTGCTGTATCATATATCTGGATGCAGTGACAGAAACAGCAAAATACAAGTCGAGCGGCACACTATGCTAAGCACAGATTTTTAGCTTACCTGTTTTTAAGCCACGCCCTTAATAACATTGGCCACGCCCTTTGAGAGACCCCCCAGTTTTTTCATCCCACTTAAAGCCCTGCGGACAATGTATGGTTAATGTGAATCTTGAGGCACGAGAAAAGCGTGCATTTCACCAGAGCACTTTCAGTCTTAAAAATCAGATAACACGGTTATCTGTAAGAGCAGCTGCGAGTCAGCAGCCATACGCGGCCTGCAGGGCACAGAGGCTGCCGCACCCGCTCTCCACATGTATGCAAAAAATGACCCTCACGTTCAGTGATTCCAGCACAAACTTCCTCCTCGACGTGTCAGCAGTTTACAATCTCAATTGATTTTTTTATTTAATTTTCAACATGGCTAACGATGAACATAGTCCAATTTTACAGGTATTTTCCCCTTCTGAAGAGAAGCGATTATGTTCATAATCAGGAAACGCGCGGAAATTCCCCACGATTAACTGCCCATACTTTGTTTAAAATTGCTTCTATAAAATTCAGATCAATTTGGTTGTAATGATTATGGACAGGGTTTATTTTGGAGGTGGATTAAAAGTGGCCATAGCATAAATTATCCCTTAATTATACACCGAAAGCGCGAGAATGAGGAAGCACTGGGACAAGGCTGCACAGCACCATGCCTGCAGTGAATAAAGAAAAGATATCTCAAAATAAACAGATAAAGAATGAAATTGCAAAGAGACTGTAATCGGCCGGTGCTCCTCTGTCTTGAACGGAAGTGAGCTATCGACACTCAGCGAGTCAGGATGCAGCAATTAAGAGGGGCACTGAAGGGAACCTATGGCAAGCAGCAGGCGGGCATTAACATGTTGTAAGTAATTACAAAAGGTCTTACAGGCAGCGCATGCGCTGTAGGCTTGACCTAATAATAAGCTAACTGGGACAACACTGTCTTTTCATAGAGATGCAAAATTGCTTTCAGTTCTTCACACTGCAACTGAGTGCATGCTACACAAACACTTATGTGGATTTATATAGTGCAGACCTAACTACAGGATAACAGAACACTGTACAGGGTGAAGTTTTTTAAATATAGTCTGAGGGTAAAAGAGAAGCGGTAATGGGGTAGGCAGCAAGAAGCAAGGTTGCAGCAGGATTGTCTAGTGGTTGGAAGGGGGGGGGGGCTCTACCTGAGAGGGGGGAATTGTCTTCTGGGGCATGTGGGGTCTAGTGACCACGTGCTCAAAGTCTTTACAGTGGCCGACATCATTCAAAGATGCTGTGAAGTTAATGTTAAGGTTGCAATTAGGAAAAAATAAGGTAGATCTGTATGAATAAATTGATGTTTACATAGTGCAAATCTATATGTACATTACTGCCGATTTTGGCACAAGTGGAGGGTGACGAAGATTAATATCTTTGAATGAGAATTGAGTTTCACATATTTAAATTTTTTGGGTACAGGGAGGTGTTAGACTTGGGGGTCTCTAGTTGACACAGGTATGCACTTGTGACAAATAGGGACCCTCGCCTCTAGTCAGGGTAAGGGGGTGCACTCCTAAAATAAACCCTGCTCACCCCCTTGGTAGCTTGGCATGAGCAGACAGGCTTATCTCAGAGGCAGTGTGTATAGCATTTGTAAACACATACAGTAACCAAGTGACAACACTACAGATGGACACCACACAGGTTTTTATATAAAAAATAAGTATTCTTTATATAGATTTACCACAAGACCATTAAACGACAAAAATACACAATACTGTTACTTTAGATGGGAGAATTTTGCTTAGTTCTCTTAAGTTCCTAGATGCGACACTTTAAGTCAATGTACCTTTTAGATGCGACACGCAGGGCAACGAAAGTGTTGCAACGATATGGTGCGATGAAGTTTTTGGTGCAAAGAAATAAAGACGTGAAGATCTTCCAGATGCGGCACGCTTCTCCGATTGTTGCGAGAAGACTCGATTCGATGCGTCAGCTGCATCGGTGACACCCCTTTACGCGATGCAACGACAGCGGCTTTGGCAGCGACACTCTTCTCCGACGTTGCGAGACGCTTCCGCTCGATGCGACAATGGCAGCGGCGACACCCTTTATGTGATGTGACGACAACAGCTCTGATGGCGGCACGCTTCCCTGTGGATGCGAGGCGCTTTCCTTGATGCGGTGCAATGCATCAGCTACGATGGCTGCGATGGCGACACGCATCTTCCTTGATGCAAGACTCTTCTCTTGATGTGGTGCAATGTGTCAGCTACGATGGCTGTGATGGCGACACGCTTCATTGGCGTTGCGAGACACTTCTTCGAAGATGCGAGACGCTTCCGCTAGATGCGACAACTGCAGTGGCGACACCCCTCTACGTGATGCGACGACAACAGCTCCGATGGCGGCACGCTTCTCCTTCTTGAGTTGCGCTTCCAGCTCCTTGCGACATGCAGTCCCTCAGAAGGCCCCAAAACAGCAGCAGGCACTTCCAAAGAACTCTAGGGAGCTGGTGGTTGAAGTCTGTTGTTCCTGAGACTTCAGCAGGAGGCACGCTGTTTTCCAAGCCCTTGGAGATCCTTCACAAGTTGAGCAAAAGTACACACACAGTTCCTTTTTCCTCCCTTTGGCAGTAAGGCAACCACTACAGGCCAATCCCCCAGTTTCAGGGGTAGTTTATCCTCAGCTTCTTCTTGGTTCCTCTCCTCAGCAGAGTTTTCTTCTTGTTTTCCCAAAGTGATCTAAATTCTTGGGATCAGGGTCCCAATACGTATACCCCAAAATCCTCTGTCCTCTGAGGGCAGAGGGGCCTTTGCCTTGTTCAAACCAGTTCTGGTCAGTCCTGGAGAACTTTGTTTACCTGACTCCTTCTTTCCTTTCAGAGTGCAGGGCAGAGACATCAGACGCACCACAGGAGGTGGAGACAGCATTGTGGAGGGAAGGCACAGCCCTATTCAGGTCCCAGATGCAACTCCTCCCACCCATCTAGATGTAGATCTCTCTATTCACCACTGGGACACCTCACCCTGTTTCCTGGAATTCCCCAGCCCTGTCACTCAAACTCCAGACAGGGAATACACAGCCTAGCAGAGGCAGGTTTGAATGGTTAGACAAGAAAATGCCTACTTTCTAAAAGTGACATTTTCAAACACAGAATGTTGAAACCAACTTCACTAAAAGATGTATTTTATCATTCTGAGTTCAGGCATACTAAATTCAAATTTCTACCATGTTCCCTGAGTCAGTTAGGATTATAAGATGTAATAACCAAACTGCCCATTCTGGCCTATGGAGAACAGGTAGCCTTGCAATAGTGAAAAACGAAAATGGCTGTAATTCACTATTCGAACATGCCACATACACCAGGGCATGTTCTACCTTATCCTTACAAAGCACCCTGCCCTTGGGCCTACCATAGGGGTGTCTGATATGAAGAAAGGGGAAGGTTAAGGGACTGGCAAGTGGGTGCACTTGCCCAGTCAGCATGACAGTACCAGACTGCACGCAGGCTCTGCAATGGCAGACCTTAGACACACTTTTACAGGCTGCTTCTGTGGGTGGCACAACCAGTGCTGCAAGCCCACCAGCAGCATTTGGATTTAGAAGCCCTGGGCACTCCTGGTGCACTGCACTAGGGTCTGAAAAGTAAACTAAACCAACCAATCATGGAATCACAAATCATACATCAATTTACAATAGGGAGAGCATATGCACTTTAGCACTGATCAGCAGTGGTAAAGTGCCCAGTGTCATAAAACAGCCAACAACAGGTCAGAAAAAATATAGGAGGAAGGCAAAAAGTTCAGGGATGACCCTGCAAAAAGGGCCAAGTCCAACAGGAGGTGACCTGATTTATCTTATATGAAATATTTTTCAATGAAGCGCCGGTCATGGCTCAGCTAGGGCACAAACGTTGGGCTGCTGCAATATGAGTTGGCTTTGCCAATTTGGAGGTGTAACACACCTGAAAACAGTTGAAATAAATCCAGGAAAAATTAAGGATTTGGACCTCTTCCTCAGAAGAGATTAATGAAAGCGCCCTGCTTCCATCTCCTTAGATACCGGGCATTTAGGCACGTAATACACCCCACCAAGCATCCTGAGATCTTTGCGGAATAACAAAAGAGTCAATTAGAACAGCACTCCAGGATCTACAGTTATCCTTAGCGTTTCAGTAAAAAACATGCAATTATCTGATTTATCTGGGAACTGGGAAGATACCGCCAGCTCTTCTGTATTGTACATAATCCTGATGACTTTTCTAGGATGCTTTGGTTTCTGCTGTGTTCAAACTTTCCCTATAGTTCGCTACGATTTCTAAGATGAGGTAAAACTAGAACACAAAAAGGCCTGTTAAGAAAGCCTTATACATTGAGGGGTAACACCCAGATATAGAAATGTTTCCGCCATCATAGTGTGCAGTATTACCTTTGGGTGTAGAGTTGTCCATTTATAAATGGGGAGCAACCTATACAAAATACTTATGGAAGTATTTCTGAATAAAAGGAAAATACTTTGGATATATGTGTACTGAACATGTGCGCAGACAAATTAAATACCCTAACGGGTCATCCTTTGAAAAATCCAGAATTCTATTTAGCTAACTCTCCTTTCCGATCTAGTGTGAGCTATCGCTGAATTGGAATTTATTACATGCCCCATGTCACAAGGGCCTAAAGGGACATCTTCTGTCCCACATAAATATTTTTAAAAATCCACGTTGATGACTATTTACTGTTCAACAGTTATTGGGTAATTCTGTTCTACCAGCATCAGTTTACAGAACAGGAAACCGTGGGATTGTGCTGGCATGTTTCTTTGTCTCTCTGGGACAGAAAATAACCTGTGAGGCATCTGCAGCAATCAAAAAATGTTGTTGAATCTTCAAATGCCAGGAGACTGGCACAGATGTGATAAAGTGCTTGCACTTACTAGAGGAAACTTCAGGCTTCTGGAATTCAATGCAGCCTAAACCCGTTGCACGGGAAATTTGCTATAAAAGACAGTTTAGGAAATATTTAAGAAAGGGCCATTAGAAATTTGCAAGCTAAGGACACTTTGCATCTCTCTTCTGTAGTAGGCAAGGCTCAGGCTACAATTGGACAATCTTCTTTGGGACAATTTGGATCCCTAAGACAGACCGAAGCCCAAGAACGCCACTGATTTAGCTCCAAAAATGCAATTCTTGTTTGGCATAAAAACTGTTGGCATGGAGAGCTGGTAAACGTTCCTTTGGTTGTCCCAGCGGCATCGTCCTCAGTCCTTAAACATATCAGAGTAGCATCAATTTAGACAATGTAGCAGATGTCAAGATAGTCTGATATATAACCTAATTAATGTTAAAAAAACTGCTTCAAAACCTGAAATTAGGATATTTTATAGACCCCTCTAGTGTCTGAGATTTTAGGGTATTTTGTCCATCAAGTCAGGCCTTGACTATTGATCACGCTGTGAATGTTCGACAGCTAACAGCTGCGTGCAGGGCCACGACTGTTAGCTTTTGAACATTCACAACAAGTAGAGTCCCAAACCGGAGATGATCGGTCTACCAGGTGGAGGGCGTTGAGTCTTATGGATTTTGGGCAGAACGTAAAAATAAGGGGTGACCGGATGTTCCGTCACCAAAAATTCTGCTTCTCGTGCTGAAATCCAACCCTCTAGTTTAGCCTCATGTACGAGTTCCAAAATTTCTTTTTTGATGCGCGGTGTAGGGTCCTGAGTGAGGATTTTGTAAAATCTCTCGTTACTGAGCTGTCTTAAACATTCTGTCTTGTAGTCCAGGGCATCGAGAATCACAATTGCCCCTCCCTTATCAGCAGGTTTGATGATAATTGTGGAGTTTCTGGACAGAGAGGTCAAAGCCTGCTTCTCTAGGTTCGGGAGATTGTGATATTGACAAGTTGGTTTAGTCAACATTAAGGAGGTTTCTTTGGTGACGGCAGTTTCAAAAGCAAGAACCTGAGGGGGCAAGGAATGTGCGGGTGGATTAAATGTGGATTTATTCCTGAGGCCGCTGTCAGTAACACCCTCTATCAATGTGGTATCCTCATTGGTCTTGTCTTTGAAGAAAAATTGCAGTCTAATTTTCCGAAAAAACTTAGCTAACTCGCAATGGAGAGTAAACGGATCACCCGTATTAGTTGGAACAAAGCCCAAGCCTTTGTTGAGGACCTTCTCTTCCATAGCGGTTAGAGTGTAAGAGCTCAGATTGACCACTAGCTGCTGCTGGGTCCCGCCCCTGCTGGGCCCTTCGCCGAGCTGCGAAGGTGCCGGGGTGATGTTGGTGGGGGTGGGCTCCAATGGACCCTCGTTTGGTTTGGGGTTTGTTGACCTCTCCTTCGTCCCCTTGAACGTCCCCGGCCCTGGCCTAAAAAAGGCTGATTGTAAAAGAACTGTGGGGGGGGGGTGTTGAAAGGCACCATGTTGGGGGGAAAGGGGGGATTTGGATATTGCCACGGTGGAGGTTGCCACCATTGTGGTTGTTGATTCCCTCGCCAGTTCCGCCTGGAATTTCTACCCCTCCCTCTGTTTTGTGTTGGCTCTTGAGTAGTGGAATCAGAGTCACTTGACCAACCCTCTGATCCAGAAGAAGAATAGTTGGAACCAAATCGTCTACCCTTCCTATTGAACTCAGGTGGTATGTAGTTCTCTTGTGTGTAGGGATAGACTTTTTCAAAGGAAAACTTAGCTAAGTCTTTCTTGAATTTTTCTATCTTAGAAGAAAGAATACCATCTCGAAAATCTTTGTTAGATTTGTTGTTATCATCGAGGTTCTTCTTGTAGATGGAATGGGACAAAGTTGTCTTAATTTGTCCTTCTAGTACTTGGATCTCGATCATGATAGCGTCGGCGATGCGTTTGGCAGTGCTAATGATCAAGATTAGCCAATCGCGAGTGCATCGCCACGCTATCATGGCCCAATCTTTGAGAAAAAGTTTATCCTGTAAAAACAAACGGGGTGTGTTGGTAACGATTAAGCCAGTAGGTGCGCAGTTGCCGCGCAAATACTCAGTCATAATCGCACCATGGATACTGGTGCGAGTGTGCGATTTCTTCAAGATTAGAAGTTTCGCCCAGTCGTCGCCAGTTGCTCCTGCCGGATTGTCTACATTATCAAAGATACTTGGAGTGGTGGTCAATATGAGGCGGGCCACTTCATCGTCAAAGGCCAAGCCTATAAGTTCTGTCATGTTGTTGAAGGAGAGTCAGATACACACACCTAGTCTATAAAGAGGCTAGGACACAACCTAAAGAAAAAGAGCACAAGAAACACGGCAGCACTGCTGGGTGTATGACGTATGAAGACCCGCAGCCGTAGCTGCACACAATATCAATACAAAACAACTGGTCACAGGGTCTAAGGGAATTTTAAAGACCTGCGCAGACAAATCCCCAAATCACTTGAACAAACACAACAAGTAGAGTCTGCGGGTCTGAACCATTCACTTATAAGAAAAGAAGCGACATGTCAGCACGTTCAAACGAACAAAGAAAGAAGTCCTCATAAAGAGGGCCAAGTCCCATCACCCACCGAAGTGGCATGCTTCATCATCTGGGACCTCCCATAACTACACCTGGTGTAGTTATAGAGCTACAACTCCTTCGATTACAGTAACTTAGTCTCTTTAATGAACCCTATCGTAGAGATTAGTCTTCGAGTCATCTCTGGTTGTATTTGACCACATGATTGATGTTCGCCTGCTGTTGGTGATTTCAATATCATTCTAGTCATGGACATGCTCACTCAAGCTCCTGGTTGAGTCAGTTTCCAGGACATTAGTAGCATGGTTTTAAACATTATATAGTCAGTCAACACACCTTTGTCTGTTTATAGGTTTTTTAGTTTCTATGGTTATACAGCTTTTTGCACGCACAGTTGAATATACTATCTTCTGTTGCTTATGGCACTAGCTAGTTCTTTCTCCCCCTTTCTCTTGTCTTCTAGAGCGTTGCCTCACGCCCTGAGTTGTAACCAGGAGTGTAGGTGCATCCCTGACTTTTTGCGGGTAAGAGGACAATGCAGTCTGTACGCTTGACGAATGTTTATGTATGAGACATTTGGACTTTGTTTAAGAGAATGTAGTAGACATGTTCAGCACATTTATGTATTATTATTTTGTTTTGTCTCCAGGTGATTGAGTTACATCACTACGGTGCCACATATCCACGGATAAGTAGGTACTCTGTTAGGTTGTATCGTTCCTTTTTATCTCACTTACCACTTATTCACATTTTTTGCAGTATGGTTACCTTTTGGTCCTGACGAAAGCCACAGTCATTGGGTAGACACAGGTTGGCTGAAACATGTTGACCCACGAGGGCGCGGCCCTATAACGTTTGTGGACGCGCTCCCCTCATAATTTCTGCTGTTTTTAGTTTGGTGTCATTGGATACAGAATAAAATTTATTTTCCAATGATGATCAATTTTAAATCACTTTCTTATTTCACACACTGCATCTAGATCCTCCACACTTAGGACAGTCTTCCTCATGCTGAGATAATCCGTCCTCCCAATCATAGGAACTAAAACATCCCTGAGCTCCTCCTTATTACAGTAATCGAAGGAGTTGTAGCTCTATAACTACACCAGGTGTAGTTATGGGAGGTCCCAGATGATGAAGCATGCCACTTCGGTGGGTGATGGGACTTGGCCCTCTTTATGAGGACTTCTTTCTTTGTTCGTTTGAACGTGCTGACATGTCGCTTCTTTTCTTATAAGTGAATGGTTCAGACCCGCAGACTCTACTTGTTGTGTTTGTTCAAGTGATTTGGGGATTTGTCTGCGCAGGTCTTTAAAATTCCCTTAGACCCTGTGACCAGTTGTTTTGTATTGATATTGTGTGCAGCTACGGCTGCGGGTCTTCATACGTCATACACCCAGCAGTGCTGCCGTGTTTCTTGTGCTCTTTTTCTTTAGGTTGTGTCCTAGCCTCTTTATAGACTAGGTGTGTGTATCTGACTCTCCTTCAACAACATGACAGAACTTATAGGCTTGGCCTTTGACGATGAAGTGGCCCGCCTCATATTGACCACCACTCCAAGTATCTTTGATAATGTAGACAATCCGGCAGGAGCAACTGGCGACGACTGGGCGAAACTTCTAATCTTGAAGAAATCGCACACTCGCACCAGTATCCATGGTGCGATTATGACTGAGTATTTGCGCGGCAACTGCGCACCTACTGGCTTAATCGTTACCAACACACCCCGTTTGTTTTTACAGGATAAACTTTTTCTCAAAGATTGGGCCATGATAGCGTGGCGATGCACTCGCGATTGGCTAATCTTGATCATTAGCAC
Source organism: Triturus cristatus (assembly GCF_964204655.1). Taxonomy (NCBI): domain Eukaryota; kingdom Metazoa; phylum Chordata; class Amphibia; order Caudata; family Salamandridae; genus Triturus; species Triturus cristatus. Next base: position 224,644,937 of record NC_140589.1, on the reverse strand, counting down.
TGCCAAACGCATCGCCGACGCTATCATGATCGAGATCCAAGTACTAGAAGGACAAATTAAGACAACTTTGTCCCATTCCATCTACAAGAAGAACCTCGATGATAACAACAAATCTAACAAAGATTTTCGAGATGGTATTCTTTCTTCTAAGATAGAAAAATTCAAGAAAGACTTAGCTAAGTTTTCCTTTGAAAAAGTCTATCCCTACACACAAGAGAACTACATACCACCTGAGTTCAATAGGAAGGGTAGACGATTTGGTTCCAACTATTCTTCTTCTGGATCAGAGGGTTGGTCAAGTGACTCTGATTCCACTACTCAAGAGCCAACACAAAACAGAGGGAGGGGTAGAAATTCCAGGCGGAACTGGCGAGGGAATCAACAACCACAATGGTGGCAACCTCCACCGTGGCAATATCCAAATCCCCCCTTTCCCCCCAACATGGTGCCTTTCAACACCCCCCCCCCCACAGTTCTTTTACAATTAGCCTTTTTTAGGCCAGGGCCGGGGACGTTCAAGGGGACGAAGGAGAGGTCAACAAACCCCAAACCAAACGAGGGTCCATTGGAGCCCACCCCCACCAACATCACCCCGGCACCTTCGCAGCTCGGCGAAGGGCCCAGCAGGGGCGGGACCCAGCAGCAGCTAGTGGTCAATCTGAGCTCTTACACTCTAACCGCTATGGAAGAGAAGGTCCTCAACAAAGGCTTGGGCTTTGTTCCAACTAATACGGGTGATCCGTTTACTCTCCATTGCGAGTTAGCTAAGTTTTTTCGGAAAATTAGACTGCAATTTTTCTTCAAAGACAAGACCAATGAGGATACCACATTGATAGAGGGTGTTACTGACAGCGGCCTCAGGAATAAATCCACATTTAATCCACCCGCACATTCCTTGCCCCCTCAGGTTCTTGCTTTTGAAACTGCCGTCACCAAAGAAACCTCCTTAATGTTGACTAAACCAACTTGTCAATATCACAATCTCCCGAACCTAGAGAAGCAGGCTTTGACCTCTCTGTCCAGAAACTCCACAATTATCATCAAACCTGCTGATAAGGGAGGGGCAATTGTGATTCTCGATGCCCTGGACTACAAGACAGAATGTTTAAGACAGCTCAGTAACGAGAGATTTTACAAAATCCTCACTCAGGACCCTACACCGCGCATCAAAAAAGAAATTTTGGAACTCGTACATGAGGCTAAACTAGAGGGTTGGATTTCAGCACGAGAAGCAGAATTTTTGGTGACGGAACATCCGGTCACCCCTTATTTTTACGTTCTGCCCAAAATCCATAAGACTCAACGCCCTCCACCTGGTAGACCGATCATCTCCGGTTTGGGTTCGTTATTGGAACCCCTTTCAACATTCGTTGATGTTTTTCTGAGACCCTTGGTCAAAACCATGCCGACATACCTACAGGATACCAAGGAAGTTTTACAACTGCTTCCAGGTCTAGACTTCAATACTGACACAGACTTTCTCGTCAGTTTTGACGTAGAATCTCTGTACACTTGCATCCCTCAGACTGAAACTCTTGAAGCCATCAGAGGGCTCCTTGAAGCAAACAGTATCGGGCTCAGTTCGCCAGTGGAATTTATCATGGAGTGTGCCAGGCTGGCCATGACTGAATTTTTTTTTCAGTTTGAACACCAGTTGTATCTACAAACATCAGGTACATCTATGGGCAGTTTTTTGCCCCCAGCCTGTCCAATCTGTACATACACCTGTTCGAACAACAATGTGTATTGTGCAACGACAACCCCTTCCGTGACTATATTGTCATATGGAAACGCTATATTGACGATATTTTCGTCATATGGCGAGGTGACTTTGCAACCCTTGAGACCTTCCACCTGTGGCTCAATGAACGGAATACCTTCCTCAATTTCACCATGGAAGCAAGCAAGTTGAGTTTACCATTCCTAGACCTTCTCATCTTTCCCACTGCCAACGGACTAGGGAGCTATATACAAAACCTATGGCAAGGAATTCTCTCCTGTCATATGAAAGTTTCCATCCCAAATCACTCAGGTCCGGTTTACCATTTGGGCAATTCCTCCGCTTGAGACGTAACTGTACTGATACTGTCAAATTCAAAGAACATGCTGACGTTCTCTCGAGGAATCTAAGGGCCAGGCAGTACCCCTCGAAACTGATCAAACAATCCTACAAGCGGGCTAGTAACAACAATCGGGATGCCTTATTAGAACCATCGGTACCCAAGGCCTCTCTGGATAGACTGACATGTGTCCAGACTTTCAGCACTTACTCTAATCAACTCCAGAAAATCATACGAAAAAACGGGCGCATTTTGAATGTGGGACAGATACACCTTAGCCCTCCACTTTTTTCGTTCAAGAGAAGTGCGAATTTGCGAGACACACTAGTACACACGCGCCCACAGAACAGAGTGATCTCTAAGACCAACACCTTGTGGAACTTGCCACCTGTCCAAGGGCATTATGCGTGTGGCAATTGTGCAGTATGCCCCAACACCAGACATACTACAGAAGTGGATATAGGGACAAACAAACCCTGGAGGCAGATTAAACACACTAACTGCATTAGTGAGAGGGTGATCTACTTGATCACTTGCCCCTGCGATTTAAGATACGTGGGTATGACCACGAGAAAGATCAAACTCAGGATAATGGAACACAAAAGCACCATCAGATGTCAAAGGCAGGCAACCCGCATGACTAGACACTTTGTGGAATCCAAACATAGCCCTGATGACATTAGGTGGACGATCATAGAACAACCCTTTATTCCGTCCCATATAACTGATGTGTCCACTTTTTTATTCAGAAAGGAGCAACGCTGGGTTTTTACACTCAAAAGCGACACGATAGGGCTCAACGAGTCCATACCTTGGACTTCGTTGTGACACTTCTGGGTCCAAGCCCTTGTTGCTGACGATGGGTCTTTTCCATTCTTAACTCAGTTTCACGACACATCACTCCGTTGGTACTTTAGTCAACTAGGAGAAGCATGGGAGAGCGGCATGATCCTCCTCCACTCATAATCTTTAGAGCGTCATGCTACTTAATTACCATTACCTCAGACGCGTCTATCCCTAACACATACGTACCTTCCTTGATTCCGCTTTCACGTGATGCAAGAACGTGGGGTTTCACTATGGGGACAGATGGGACTGGGATTCCATTCTTACAATACACTTCTGCCCATTACATCGTATAATTACGGCCACAAGCGCGCCACATAATCCGCGGAGACTACAATCCCCAGCATTCATTGCGTTTCCGACGCACGTTTGCTTAGCGTGTTGCGTCATCACGCCTCCGCACGTTGATTGGCCCGATGCCCGGAACTCCATACAGATGATCGTTATGAAGGGCAGGTTTACGATGCTCCGGTTACGCTCGGTACAACTAGGTAGAAGGTCCGGGGTAACGACGGACAGGTAAGCCTGCTCTCTCTTCATCTGTATACAGTAACTTAGTCTCTTTAATGAACCCTATCGTAGAGATTAGTCTTCGAGTCATCTCTGGTTGTATTTGACCACATGATTGATGTTCGCCTGCTGTTGGTGATTTCAATATCATTCTAGTCATGGACATGCTCACTCAAGCTCCTGGTTGAGTCAGTTTCCAGGACATTAGTAGCATGGTTTTAAACATTATATAGTCAGTCAACACACCTTTGTCTGTTTATAGGTTTTTTAGTTTCTATGGTTATACAGCTTTTTGCACGCACAGTTGAATATACTATCTTCTGTTGCTTATGGCACTAGCTAGTTCTTTCTCCCCCTTTCTCTTGTCTTCTAGAGCGTTGCCTCACGCCCTGAGTTGTAACCAGGAGTGTAGGTGCATCCCTGACTTTTTGCGGGTAAGAGGACAATGCAGTCTGTACGCTTGACGAATGTTTATGTATGAGACATTTGGACTTTGTTTAAGAGAATGTAGTAGACATGTTCAGCACATTTATGTATTATTATTTTGTTTTGTCTCCAGGTGATTGAGTTACATCACTACGGTGCCACATATCCACGGATAAGTAGGTACTCTGTTAGGTTGTATCGTTCCTTTTTATCTCACTTACCACTTATTCACATTTTTTGCAGTAGTGTTACCTTTTGGTCCTGACGAAAGCCACAGTCATTGGGTAGACACAGGTTGGCTGAAACATGTGGACCCACGAAGGCGCGGCCCTATAACGTTTGTGGACGCGCTCCCCTCATAATTTCTGCTGTTTTTAGTTTGGTGTCATTGGATACAGAATAAAATTTATTTTCCAATGATGATCAATTTTAAATCACTTTCTTATTTCACACACTGCATCTAGATCCTCCACACTTAGGACAGTCTTCCTCATGCTGAGATAATCCGTCCTCCCAATCATAGGAACTAAAACATCCCTGAGCTCCTCCTTATTACAGTAATCGAAGGAGTTGTAGCTCTATAACTACACCAGGTGTAGTTATGGGAGGTCCCAGATGATGAAGCATGCCACTTCGGTGGGTGATGGGACTTGGCCCTCTTTATGAGGACTTCTTTCTTTGTTCGTTTGAACGTGCTGACATGTCGCTTCTTTTCTTATAAGTGAATGGTTCAGACCCGCAGACTCTACTTGTTGTGTTTGTTCAAGTGATTTGGGGATTTGTCTGCGCAGGTCTTTAAAATTCCCTTAGACCCTGTGACCAGTTGTTTTGTATTGAGCTTTTGAACATTCACAGCTGTGAAAAGGGGCTGAAGTCAGACCCTGGTTCTCCCCGGCTTCGCTAAACTGCTTTGTGTTGTTCACCCAAGCCAGTTTGACCCAGGAGCTAAGCAGCATTGCCCACCATACTTTCCCTGCTCACGTGATTCTGAGCTAGGGAGGAGGGAGTGGGAAGTCTCCGGTGTGCCCTGCAGCACAGCCTCTTCCTTTCGTTTCCCCTGGCCACTTTGTGTGTTTTGGAGAGGCAGGGAAAAAGAAAGGCAGAGGTTGTTTATTTGAACTTTGAAATGTTGAGTGCAGCCGGCCTATACGAGTTCATGTAGACCGCTGCTGATCCATTGTCTTCAACAGTGGCGGCTGCTACCAAACAGGGGTGGTGAGGCGGGGGGAGGGAGGGAGCGGGTGGAAAATTAAAATACATTTTTTAAAAAGCACTTACCTTTACAGCTGGCCTCCACCTCCGCCTCTTCTTCCTCCGTCCTTTAGGTGCTGCCACCACACCTCCCCCTGTGACGCGGGGAGCCCAGCCCAGCCAACCTGGCTTCAGCTGCAGGTTGAATACAGAAAACAAAATGATAATAACGAATGTTACTATCATTTCATTTTTGGGATTCAGCTTGCAGTTCTTGTAGTGGGGTGACGCTCCTTCGCCTTGGCAGAGGAACCGCCACTGGTCTTCAATGGAGCTCTCAACATTCCAATGTTCTAAAAAACCCTGTGTAAATATTTCAGTTGAATGAGCCACAAGCACATGAACACAGCGAGGACCCTGGGGGCCACCTTGCCCTCCGTCAGGTCCACAGCATCCAAAACACCTACATCCTGGGACCGTCTACTCCTTAATTGCAGGAGGGGATCTGGTGTGTTTTTCGCTAATGTATTTTATATCCAAGATATACCTTTATCAGCCATATGGGCCATCACGACTCTAGACTCCAGTGGGGTATGGTTGGGTAGGTTGGCGTGTTCCTCGACATGGGCCTCTAAGGCATGTTGTAACTGTAAATAGTGATAACATTGTGTCTTCTGCATATTGCATGACTGCCTGAAATATGCAAACAAAAGTATGTGATCCTTTTCCCAGACATCACTGAGATGAGAATAGTAATCAGGTCCCATGCCCGGAATGCCAGTCAATTGTACTGTGTTTAAGTCATGACCTGTGCCACATAGGGGTCACAGCTGCCAGCATCCCATCTCATCCAATTCACTTAAGTGCTGCTTTTCACATTTTAACGTAATTGCAGTGACTGGGGTAAGGTCCTGTCCTTTCTTTAGCCCATGGAGTAAGTAGAGTTGTTAATGCATTTCAGCTCCAACACAGTACAGGGGTACTATTCAGCATGCAGCTCATCATTAATTGGTAGCACCTGACCTATCGAATACTACAATCACACATTGGGGAACACAAAGTCATCGGGACAGCACACACTTCATGAATGCCATTCTAGGTTGCTTCCCTGCTCAGAGAAATGTCGAAATTGCTGAGTGCAGGAACCGCAGGGAAGCATCTAGGGCATTCGGAATATCATAGGGGTAATTCTGCAGGACATATAATAGATATGGTAGGGATATCATTTTGAACAGACTGCTCTGCCTGCCACTGAAAGACGCATCAGCCCCCATGTCCTCATCTCTCACTTGACTTGGTCGAACAATGGGGTTCTATTGAATTCCCAAGCCCACTGTTCATTCCATGAAAGCTGAATGCCCAGATACCTGAAGTAGTCTGTGGCCACTTGCAATCCAGTGGAGGTCACCATATTCCACAGTGCCAAACCAGCAGCCCATATAACAATTTACTTCAATTGACAAGAGGCCGGAGGGGCAGAGGCCTCCCTGTAGATTTGTGGCATCTGCATCAGCATGCACATCAATGTCTCTGGTTCTTGGACATAAAGATGGATGTCATCGGTGTATAAGAAGATCCAGAGCTCTGTAGGTGTCCCCAGCTAAGCCTATTCAACTGGGTATCCCTGCGGACCCATTCCACCAATGGCTGGATGGTCAAGGCAAATAATAGGGGTTAGCGGGTGTAACCCTGCCGGGTTGGGGTGGACAGGACCCCATTCAACCTAAATTGTGCCTATGGATCGACATATAAAATGTGTATGCAACAGTGGTGCACTGGGCCGAAGCTCATGTCCTCCAACAGTTTGAAAATAAAGGCCCACCACACAGAATTGAAGCCATGCTAAGGTTTCACTCAGTCATCGAAGGCAGATAATGCAATATATAAAGCGTTCTTATCTTAGTCAATTCAACTAAGCGCTATGCCAGTACTTTAGCTCAGTCAGAAGACTGCCGCACTCGCATTCAGGCCCATAGTCTATCATTTGACCTCTGTCTCTATCTGAAGAGCAGCAAATGTGACAAGATAAATATAGAATTTAAAGGCATCTTTATTTATTGCTTGGACTTTCCCGACTCGCCAAAAATTGATTGACGACCCTCCTGTGGGTTACAACCAACAGTTCTGAAAAGCACTGGTCTAGGGAGTTATAACGCTTCAGTGATAGGGCTGTCATTGACCCCTCGTGAGGGGGCCCTAGCACCACACAGAGACCTATACTAGAAGTAAACTCCTCAACAATTTGGTCCAAGTCTGTAAGTACCCTCTCATCTGAAGCATTTATTGTGTTTACCAACTTCAAATCCAGGTCCCTGTTGGCAAACCAATTTAGCAGCTTCCCAGCTTTATCTCCAAAATCATATAATTTGTACTGCCGGGCTATATGTGGTAGAGCCTATCAGCTTCTGTCTTACCATTTGGGAGGAGAGCTCAAGTACCCTCTGCGTATCATCATCTGTCTGTTTAAGTTGAGATGGCAGTGACCCTATGTTTTTTTCAAAATAATTCACAATTATGTCCTGCGTATGCTCCATGAACTCGGTGTCACAAAGCCACCACCTGCTCAGTCTCCACAACCACATTCCTTTCGTCCCCCCCTTTGTTTGATACTCATTTGTATGGAGGCATGGTCCATTAGGGCACCCTGTAGAATGGGTACACCATCCATATAACCATTGTTAGCCGCGCGCAAGAAGAAATGGTATAACGACTGACCTTTGTGCTGCTGAGCAACGTCTGAATTCTGGGTGCATCACTTCCTAGACTTAGCCTAGCAACCATGTCCAATCAACTAGTGGATGTGATCTGCAAGAGTTAGCTGTACCTCAGATATCCTGATCAGGATCCATCCTGCCTTCTATCATATCCCCACCATTAGTTGGAGGAACAGTGTGGTAAGTGCCTGCAATGCCTTCCACAAGAGTGGGTGGTGCATTAACTAAGGCAGATATCCATTTAGTTTTCTCAAGGGTACCCTCCACTTTGGTGAATCTCTCCTATCTATCAGTGTGAGTCCTGATAATCTGTATTGGGAAGTGTTTGTGGATGAGGACATTCATGCCATGTGAGTTAGTGGTGCAGCCTGAGTGACAGGCTCAAGTGTATCTATTGCGGGTTAGGATGTTACAGCTGTTACCCAATAAGTGTGTTTCTTGCATTAGGATTACCTATTTTGTATGCTGTTTAATATACTGGAATACAGCCCCCCATTTACTCTTATTTTTTAAAACATCTTTTTTATTGATTACGCTCAGTACAATTATACATTAAACATAAACACGTTCTTTTCCTCTCGTAAATACAGCATACTATTTGTATTTAAACAACCCCATATCAGCTGTTATTGGTGTACCCCTGAGAGACGGCACTCCTTATCTTCATATAAATTCCATTGCCCACCTTAACAGTCCCTTGCAACGTACATGTGGTCCATTTACTCTTATTTATCAACCCCTTTACATTTTAAAGCCTGGAGGTGTCATGTCAAACCATCCTGGTGGCCCTTTACCTAGGTGTGGTGGTGCTGCATAACAAAGTGAAATAAACACAATGAAACAAAGTAAAATCTGATACCCAGCATTCCTCCACCCCACAATCCCCAAACTGAAGCATCATTTGCTCCTTTCCAACTCTGATCCATTTGGAAAAGAAGTATGCTCCTACATGGCCCCTCAAATGTCCTATCAAAAGAATAACTGTACCCAACCTATCAATGTAGAGTAATGCAAGATCAATTTTAATGACTCCAACACGGCATGACCCCAGCCCCGATCTACAGTCATCATCTGGGGGAATGAGCCCCCAGAATTTGCAGAAGAGATATGAAAGGCAGTCCAGGTCCTCACCATCCAATTCCAGGCGGCCAACTGGGGCATCTGGATTCGAGGATTGTTCAATGCCACTGTCCTCTGTCCCAGTAGTAGGCCTGTCACTTTCTCATTCATTGTTCGTCTTCCTATCGGATCTCAGTCTGCATCGGCGGACTCTCCCCTGGTCTTCCTAAGTGGGAAGGATGAGTTTCAACCCCCTGCCTGCTCCGGCCCACCAGCCGTGGGCCTTCTGGACACAGGTCATGAGAGTTGTATAATTCAAGCCAGTCCCAAACATCCTGTGGCCGTTCAAAGAAGTGAGTTGTGCCATCATGGATGTCCTTCAATTATTTTATCAGGTATAACTGCATATATGTGAGCTGCCTGGTTCTCAACTTTTGTTTAATAGTGAGAAATTATCTATTCAGTTGTTGATCTTGCAGTGTGTAATCCAGAAAGATCGGCTACCTGTTAGTGTAGTTTTGAAAATGGGTCCCAACAGGATTCCAAGAGGGGGCCTCCCCACAAGGGATCAGTGAGCCTGTTTGATGATGAAGCACGAGGACAGGGCATCTGCGGGTATACAGGTATGCCGCTAAGAGCCCAGAAAACACTCAGGGGAAGAACCTTGGGCACATTTGGTTCACAAGGCTTTTGCATAGAACCTTAGAAGCAACAATTGAATGAAGGAATAAAAAGCATTATTCCAGCTTTTAGGAAAGGCTCAGTGCGGCGTGGTTTGGAGTCATATATCTCTGAGTGCAAGAGAACTGGCATGCAAGAACACTTTGAATATTGAGAGTGTCTAGCAACTTAGCAAGTACACATTTAAACTTCCTTTGGCAGTGGCTACAATCGATGCAGCTAAGGCGTTCACTAGAGAGTGTTGGGCTTCTCTCTGGGAGGCCTTGGTGATATTTGGTTTTAGACCTTGTTTCATCTAGGCTCTCCAGAGATTACATACGAACACGTCTGCCCAAATTCTATTCAGCGGTTCGTTGACAAAGAACTTTAGAATTGGTAGAGGGGTAGATGTCCCCTGTCCCCCCTCGTTTTCGATATATATATATATTGAGCCATTTGCCTAACTGCTTAGGAGTGATCAACAAGCAACTTAATGGCAGCACTACAAACATAACATAGCGCTATGTGCCGATGACCTCATACGTTATACTTTGGATTCCACCCAGACCATCCCAAGAGTAGAGAATTTGGCAAACGAGTTTGGGGCTTTATCAGGATACTCTGTGAATATATCAAAGTCAGAGATTATGTGCTGGAATATCATTAATTGGGATGGAGAGGTTAAGTCGGAGATCAAATACTTGGGTATTTCTATAGTCCATTACCTGAAGGCTCTCCCGGTGTTTAATTTAGGGATGGTGGCAAAGGAGGTTGAGTCACTGCTTTCTAGATGGAGGAGTTTGCCATTAACAGTATATGGGTGAGTGAACTTGATTAAAATGTCAATACTCCCTAAGCTGACATATCTTTTTAATTGTATCTCGCTCAAGTTTCTTTAACCAGGTTTAGCTAAATTACAGGGGAAGATCAAAGTTTTCTTTAGAGCTCTGCTGGAGCCAGGCTGTAAGAAATTGAGGCGAAGGCCAAAGAAAGGTGGCCTGGTGCTTCTGAATTTGTATTGTATGGTCTTGCAATTTGAAAATTGCAGAGTGCTTTTTGGGGCTCCCAATAGCTTTTCTTGGGGGAAGATGTTTGCAGAAATAACTGCAAAATGGGGAGCCACTGGGTTTCTTTATACGCTTGGTGCACTGAACTTTTTTTAAAAGTCAGATTAAACGTTTTAAGGGCTGCACTTATTTTTTGGGTCAAAGTTAGGAAAAATTTGGGTATAGGCTACTATTCAGACTTTTCACCAATTTGGGACTCCCCTGGTACCCTAGAATGCTTATTCGACAGATTAAGTTTTCCCTTGAGGAGAGATACTTACAGCACAGAGGTTAATACCTTGGGAAATACTTAAGGCTAGGGCAGCGGGTTCCCTATCAAGATACAAATATGTGCTGCTCTCTTCCTGGTATGCAAGTGATTCCTATAGAGTTGAATAATACCTGGGAAGATGAATTAATTATGCAGGATGTGAGGCCTAAGAGCAAAGAAGTTGGTATATGGTACTGAAAGCTTTTAGATGGTGAAGAAAGGAGTATGGTGGCACCACAGAAGATATGGGAGGACCTTATTCCAGGGCCTGAAATGCTGTATGTGTGGCATACATCCTTAAAATTTCTATTCTCCACAGTTAAACCCCCTAGCTTAAAAAAATGTTTTTGAAGATCTCAAAGTGTCGCCAGATTTGTAAAGGATCTGACCCCCAAGTGGAGAAGATGTGGCCATCTTGAAGCACGCGATGAACATGTATTTGTGACTTGCTCAATGGTCGAAAGATTTTGGGAGACTGTGAGCAACATCATATCGGAAACGCTGAGGGCAAACATCAAGATGACCTCAGTGTTGGTTATGTTTAGGGTTGATATCACAACAAGTAGTCTTCTCAGCAGACTTCAGCTGTGTTTGTTGTTTTATTTAGTACTGCTAGTTAGAAGGTAAACCTGTATACACTGGCTGGATCCATGTCCTCCCTCAGCCGAAAGCTGGTTAAAAGCAATATGCCAGACCTGTAGGCTGAACATAGGAAGCACTCCAGTTAGGGCAGATACAGTATGGGCCGATTTTATAAAGTGGAGTGGCATGTTGGTAACAGAAAGCTCAGGGATTCTATGATTACACCTAAGCACTAAAATGGGTATGGGCTTTTAGTCAATACAAAGGTGCTGGGGTCAATGCAAGTGCAGCAGGCTGATAGCCGGTCCCCGAACATAGTATTGCCTGAATTTGCAGCAGCTTTGAAGATATGAGGAAATAAGGAAAGGAGGTACAAGGGCGAGAGAGTTAGGAGTACTGCGAATGTAGTAAAACAGGTAATGTTAACAGTGAGGTTTTTACTTATGCTTGTTTTATTTGTGTGTCAATAACGACTCCGGAGAAAACCTGAGATTGAAGTGATCTGGAGCCTGAGAGAAGTCTAGTAACCAGAACTGCTCACTTGGCCGTAAGAAGACGATAAATCTTTGTCTGTCGTTCCCATTCTAATTACCCAGGCCCCTTTCCCCATAGAATTACTGTCAACAGTTCTGTTTTTGCATATTTAGGGTTAGTTTCAGAAGGTTAGGGTGGACGTTCTTTGCTCCTATACACCCCTGTGTTTCAGGTGACTGGGGTCTTGCTAGAAAGCCGAGCCCAGGAAATATTATCTGCCCGAGTGAAGATGGAGCAGGGAGACCATTTCAGTCCCCTGGATGTGGCCCAGACCCTTCACAGTGCTTTGTCAGGGTCAACTGTTGGTGATCTAGCTAGGGCTCTACTAGCTGTGCAATCTGAATTGCAAGCATTAAAACAAGAAAATCAGATGATAAAGTCTGAGTTAGTTAGATATAAACCCAGAAGTGATCCTTGGGGAAAGAAATCAGGAGTCATTCCTAGGACCCACTCACCACTTGTTCAGCCTGCCAAATTTAACCCCCACTGGCTAGTGGAATATCACCTGATAAACCTCCCGTAGTCTGTTTGTGAATCTGACAGTACTAATTCCTAATCCTGTACCCTTGAATGTCCCTGAGCAGTTCAACGGAGACAGGACACAATATAGTGTCTTCATGAACCAATGCCACAGCCTTCCCTGCAGACGCTACAGTAGCGTTTTTCATCTCCTATCTCATGTGCAATGCTGCTTCCAGGACGATACCCCTATTGACAAAGATTATCTGGTGCTATACAACTTTTCAGCATTTAATGTAAGACTGCAACTTATTTGCGAACACACGTTCATGCTGGCTAGTGATAATGAGTTGCTTAATTTGAGACAAGGCAATAAGGATTTGTTATCATACATAGCAAATTTTTACAGGTTAGTCACAGTGACGCACTGGCCTGAGGATACAAAAACCTACCTCTTTTATCCTGGGCTCCGTGATGAAGGCAAGGGCAGACTTTCCCAGATAGTTGATCCTCCCCATGAGTGCTCCAATTTATTGACCTTGTTTGAAATGAGAAAAAAGAAAAAAATCTTGACAAAAAATTAGAAGGAAGTGAACCCATGCAAATAGGAAGGGTCAGAGGACCTCTCTCCAATGAAATGAGAAAAAAGAAAAGAGATAAAATGTAATCTGTTCCTCTATTGTGGCAAGGGTGGGTAATTTGCCTATGAATGCCTAATTAAACCCCGAATTCCCAAGAAAACCATCTCCTTTATCGGCTCATATGATTCTTACAAATCCTTGACAGAAAACTAGGATTCTCAGAAAGGGAGGAGATTGCCTCTCTGAAAAAAAGACCACTTTTGATGTCTCCCAGTATTTGGCCAACACTGTCACTTTAATCCCAAAACACTTTACCATAACTATCACTTTTATAGTGTCAAATCAGCTGTGTAAAACTCCAAACATTTATAGAGCTACCAGAAACTTTATAGCTATCACTATTGCCAGGCTTTGGAAGTCTCCTTTGTGCCTAAGGAACAGCCTGAACCAGTAAAAGCAGTAGATGGGTCTGAACTCTCCTCTGAATTGCAGTAGCGGTTCCTCCGCTAAGGCGGTGGGCCCCTTGTCCCACTGAGCATTTTGAAAAAGGAAAAGATTAAATGATAATAACTCATTGTTATCGTCATTTCATTTTTCACCTTGCTCAGCTGGGTCGGGGTGGGGCTACTCTGCTCACAGAGCAGGGCAGGGGATGAGTGGTTTGCCCACTCCAAGTGCGCAGGACGCTTTGACCGGCCATCTTGGGCCAGTCATACTGTCATGCTCACTTTACATGTTCTCCATGCAGGCTGCATTACAGCCTGCATAGAGAACATGTCCAGCCTCCCATTCTCTGGCTGAGCACCAATCCACGGTGCTCAGACCAATCACATTGCTTCATTGGAGCATTGTGATTGGCTATAGGGAGGCTGGGGGCCGAGTGCTTCCTGCTGCTACCTGCCCTGGAAGTGGCAGAAGAAGACCCAGAGGATGCGGCAGCCACAGCAGGCGGCAGCGGCAGACAAGTAAGTGAGTATTTTAATTTTTAATTAATTCCCCCAACCTGTATTTAAATTTTTAATTAATTCCTCCTCTGCCCCGCGACAAGCCCCCCAATCGTCTTTAAATACCAGCTGCCACTGCTGACTTGAAACTATCTATCGTCCGTGATAATGGCCATTCGGGGGGAATACAATTTGATATAATAGATGCACCTATTTTTACAGCAATTTTTGAAGTACTTTGGCACCGGCTACATAATCCTCACATTGATGGGTCCTAAAGAACCGTACATTTAGATTCACAATTTTGTTTGCTCCATTGTTACCATTAAGCTTCAGAGTGGGACAAGCTTCCAGCTTGTGCAACTAGTCAAGCCATGAGTAGTTTTGGTTTACCTACATAGAACTTTCAGTTTCAGGATGTGTTTGATAAAGTCAAGGTCAACAGCCTCCCTGCTCATCGCAGAATTGATTTAATCTATGGAGCACAGTTGCCAAGTAGTCTAATTTATGCCTTGATGGAACCAGAAACCAAACATCTAAAATAATATCTTGGTAAACTTTTATCCTATTGATTCATTCAGCATTCTATGTCACCAGTTCCTTTTCCGTTCTTTTTTATTCATCAAAAAACAAAACTGGGAGCTCCACAACCGCATTGATTACAGGACACTGAAAAAAGTATCTCTGAAAAACAAACTCCGATTAACACTTATACCCGTGCTTTTGGATCAGGTGAGAAGGAGAACTATTTATTCTAAGTAGGATTTATGTGGAGCTTATTACCTGATTCGAGTGCGTGAAGGGGATGAGTGGAAAACAGCACTTAGAACCAAAAACAGTCTATTTGAATGCTGTTTTATGCCGTTCGGTTTGTGCAATGCCCCAGCGGCATTTCAAGTTTTTATTAATTAAGTCTTACAAGATTTTCTGGACATCTTCATCATAGTGTATATTTATAAAATTGTCATCAATTCCCAGACAGGAGAACACATGACTCATGTAAAAACGGTGCTGCAATGCTTACGTGTCCACCAGTTATTCGCAAAATTAGACAAATGTTGTTTTCACACTACCCCTGTCGAATTTTTAGGTTTTATAATCACTCCATCTGGGATCCACATGGACCAAAAGAAGATAGAAGCTATCTTACACTGGCCAAAGCCAAGTGACATGAAATAAATTAAATCATTACTTAGATTTGTCAATTTCTACTGGCATTTCATTACCCATTTCACCAATTTTTAGCTAAACTTTTCTGAAAAGGGGTGAACTTTGTTGGGAAAGAGTAGGTGGAGCACACCTTTTCCTCACTTAAGGAGCAATTTACAACTGTCCCATGCTTGAGACACGTAGACCTAACTCACCCTATTTTGTCAAGGCTGATGCTTTGCAATTTACCGTTGGAGGGGTTCTCTTTCAAAAGGATGATAAGTCGCATGCACCTATAGCCTTCTTCTCCGAGAAGCTTTTGCCGGCAGACTAGAACTACACCAACACTGAATGCGAACTCCTGGCTATCAAATTAGCCATCTAGGAATAGAGGCATTATTTGTTAAGTGCCCGTCACACCATAATCATTTACTCAGACCATAAAAAGCTTCAATTTTTTAGATCAGCCAGGGCATTTACCCCTGCCCAATGGGAAGTGTGTTATTTTTTGTGTGAATATGATTTTGTGATCACCTATCGTCCAGGAATAAAATAGGCTACATCAGAGACCCTCTCTTGGCTAGACAAAGCCTCAAGTCCACCCACAATACTGCAGAAGAATTGACAAAATACTTCCACATGAAAAAATTATCGGGTGTTGTGACCTCAAAGAAAGTGAATCCAAGTTATTATTACTTGACTTTAATTTAGTGTAAAAGATGAGTAACTACTTTTGCAGATGTGGGAATCCCAGCACAGACAATGAAATGAGCGATCTTTGATAAACAGTCAACAACCACAAGAATTGTGTGTTTGCCCTGGTCTTTGGATAATGCTTCAATAAAACCCAATAGAAAATCTTCCCAACTCTGATTTGGCATTGAAAGAGGGAGGAGAAGCCCTTTTTTTGCAGACTTTACATTTTTCAATATACACGGCTACATCTGTCTTCCAAGTTGGCCACAAAAAATATCTGCTGATTACTTCTGTGGTCTTGGTGTGAACCAGGGGTCTTGATAGTGGTTGGTCGTGGCACCACTTTATTACTTTATTACTTGCCTTTGTAGTTCCTGTGTAGGAACATGCAGGAGTTTACCTTGGAATGGTACATTTTCACGTAAGGAATAGTCTTTGTCTTTTTTTTTTGCCATTGATCCAACTGCGGCAAGAGCATTGATTCACAAATTTGGTTAAAAAAAAGTATCTGTGATAAGTGGTATAACTCTGATTATTTGATTTTGTGCAATGCTATATGGAGGGTTGAAGTTAGTATTGGTTACAGCCAGGTCGGATCATGACCAAGCGTCTGCTTTGTTATTTGCCCTCGCATGATGGAATGTGATCTGAAAATGAAATTCAGCAAAAAACAGTGTCCATCGTAGTTGTCTAGGTGTTAAGGTTCTGGCACAGAGCAAAAACTTTACGTTTCGGTAGTTGGTATACACCGTTATGGGAAAGCATGCACCTAACTAATAATTTCGCCATACTTTCAATGCCAGATAAATAGCTAACATCTCTTTGTGTGCTAATGTGTAGTTCTGTTCTGCTGACATTTGCTGCCTCCTGTGGTGTTGTCTGAGGTGTCTGCTTCCAGAATAAACAGTTGCTCAGTGTTAAAATATTTCAGGACAGATGCTGTGGTAAAGGCTTGTTTGAGATGAATAATGGTCTGCTCAGTTTCAGAAGTCCAATGAAAGTACACACCTTTGCGCAGTAATTTGTTAAAAGTGATTACTTTAGTGGAAAAGTTCTGTATTAATCTCCTGTAAAAGTTCACAAACCCCAAGAAAGGTTGTAGGTCTTTCACGTTTTGGGGTCTTGGCCACTCAGTGATTGCTTGAACTTTTCGTTCTGCCATGTGAAATAGCATTTAGATGGTTTACAATATAGACTGTTTTATTGCAATGTCTCTAGAATTATGCTCATGTGCTTTACATGGTCATCCAGGATGTGGAATAGATAAGAATATCGTCAACTACAAACCAATCCAAGTACTCATGGAGCGCATTCATTCACGAAGAATTGAAACACAATTGGCACGTTGTACAGACCAAAAGGCATCACAGTATACTCAAACAACCCATAACAGGCATGGAAAGCAGTCTTCCACTCATCCCCTGCTCAAATACGCACTAGGTGAAAAGCACAACAGAGGTCTAACTTGGTGTAACTTGTGGCTGTTTTTACCTGGTTGAGCAGGACTGTTATCAGTGGTAGAGGATATTGGTTCTTAATGGTGAAGTTGTTAAGGGTCCTGTAGTCTATGCAAGTTCGTATCCCGCTGTTGCTCCAGTGACAAAGAAGAGTGGTGAAGCCGCAAGATACTTTGAGGGTCGGATTAATCCATATTTAGATACTTGTCTTAGTAGTTTCACAAGTGCTTGTTCTCTTGCTTGGTTAGGGCATAAATCCTACTGCAAGGGATTCTGGTACCTGGTACCAGATCTATCTAGCAATTATAGGCGTGGTGTAGAGGTAGGATTTCCGCATTACTAGCATACATCATGAGAAGAGTCGTTTTCCTGCGGCAAGTGAGTGTGCTGGTGGTAACGATGAAATGCGTCTTGGTACGTTCTGCTTTTTGTATGGAGGTGCAAACTGGAATTAGGCAGGCAGCTGAACACCAATTGGACTCTCTAAGTTTCCCTGTCAAATGGTTACAAGTTAACACTACATAGCCTTGTAATGGGTTATCAAACCTGAGATTACCATGGTTCTATCCACAGCTTGAACTGTTTCTGGCTGGTTTTCTTTAGAATGGGTATTTTTAGCTGAGAACAGTATTTGATGTCTATGAAATTTCTGGTTGCTCCGGAATCTATCATTACCGCCACCTCCTCCAGGAGGTGCCCCACTTACAGTTGTGCATGAAGGGATGCTATTTGAATTATATTAGCAATGAATTGCTCAGGAACCATGGGGTTCTCCTGTTTGTCCTGAGCTCCTTAGTTTTCCTGAGTGTTGTTGTTTTTCCCTGATGTTTTGGGGTGAGTTGGGCATTACCTTACAGAGTGTCCTTTCCTTCTGTAATATAAGCATTGCACACTCTTTCAACTTAAATCATTTTCCTCTTGAGTGAAAGGTCTTCTGATACCCCCTAGTTCCATTGGATCACTTGTTTCAGATGAATTTGGGGCACTTTTGTCTTTGAGTTGAGTTGATGGATATATGGCTCACCATTTCTGGTTCCCCTTGCGGTCTGCCAGCCTGTGATCCAAGCGTAACATGAGGGCTATGAGAACTTCACAACTATCAAGTTGGGGTCTATTTGAGCTAAGAGATCTTTGATCTCTTCTTTCAACCCATAGTAGTGCAATGCTGCCCTCTTTTCTTCAGGCCAATTGGTTTCTGATATCAGCCGCTTAAATTGTGTGAGGTAATGTACCAGGTCCTTATTACCTTGTCTTAGTTCCAGCAATTCGTGACCAGCTGAACCTGTGATAATACGCCTGTTGAATATTTTTTCAAATTCTGCTTTCAAAGTTCTCCAATTATACAATAATCTAACATCTGAATTGACTATTGGTACCTTCTACATGGCGGCATTGCCACTAATGTAAGAGATTCAGAAGGCAATGTGGAACTGGGCATCAGGGAAGGCTGTGGGGTAAACCATAAAGTATAAGTGGAGCTGAATGAGGAAGGTCTGAACTTGGGACAGATCACCAGTGAAATGTTCTGGGGATGCTAAGGGTACAGGCGTGGGCACAGTCACAGATATTGCTGGAGCAGTTGGACCACTAGTGTCCTACATGGGGGGAAGTGCAGTTTGAATCCCTGTTTCCACCTGAGTCTGTAACTGCGATACCTTGCCAATCAATGAGTCTGTTTCCAGACTCGCTGCTTCTACATCTTTCTCCATGTGTGCTACCATTATCCATACATCATCTAAGGAAGACATCTTGGTGACACTGCTCAGGAGGAATGTAAATTGTAAAGGCGTGCAATTCTGTCAAGAGTGTTAGTTCCTCAGGAGCAGTACCGTCAATATGTCCACCTTCCGGCAGCACTGACTCTGAATGTAATAACAGGGTTTCTGAGCGGCCAGACAAGGGTAAGTGTATTGGGGAGGGTCCTGTGGGAAGGAAGACCTGGAATGAGATAAGGGTCTGTGTTAGCTGAATATTGGTGTTGCAGTTGACACAGTTCACTCTCTTATTGTGGAACACAGAGAGCAACTTACATATGTAATGTTGTTTCTTTCCTGTGGAGAAGACTGGAAATCTTCAGAGTCACAAACTTGGCATACTATCCACAGACATGAAAGAATCCTGTTTTCTTGCACAAGAATCAAGGAATGGGGATCAGTGTCTTGGTCTACTTCTGAACTTGAAAATTACATCAGCATAGGCATTAATGTTTTTGATATTCAGAACTTTGCATTAGTGCAATCTTAGCACAAACTTTTTGGAAGGTTACATCAAGGCAGAATCTCACATATGTGCATCCTGCAAGAGCCTAGACACCCCGAGTATTTGTGAGCTTTAGAACTTCCCCTAACATAGAATAGCAATTAGGGCCATGAATACGTAGAGTTTGCCATACAATCAAAAAGTTCTTTGTTATAGCCCAAGAGTCCCTCAAGAGTGAACACATATCCTCAGTGACCCACTACTGCATTACATACTGTTTACCAGGATTTTAAATCAAACACTAGTACAATCTTGTACAATAAAGGCATCAGCCTCTTACTGTGATTCTGTGATGCAAGGCTTTGTGCGCATTCAGTACTTCCTTTTCTGGGTTGTCGGACGGGCCTCTGAGCACACAGGAATCTTTTCTGCTGACAGGAACAACTGCAACCACTTCTTCTAACAAGCATTGGCGATGCAGTCGGTCTCGTCTTTGGGACCTTATATGTATTTAGATATGTAGCACATTAGCCTGGGTGCTGAAACATCTAATGTTCTTTAACATGGAGGGAAAGTAAGCACCAAACTGCGTGACACGCCAGGTATGGGAACACATGAAGAGAAATATTGCCTTTCAGCGGAAAAAGTTATAGTCCAAAGCTCTGTTTTTAATATAAAATCAGGGCTGTTGGTGGTCATATCACTGAAAATATAAGATTTGAAAAAAATATTATTGTCTACGGGTGCTCGTGGAAGACAATTTCTATGGACTGAAATCTAGAGAATGCTAAAGTGATTCTGGTATTTTACTGACCACTGCTGGTCGTTTTCTATCAAGAAAGTTAAATAGAGGCAGTTGATAGAAAAATAAAAAGAAGAAAGTTCCTCAGCAGAAAGCAATTCTGTTATTTTACTGACCTCTGCTGGTCGATTTCTATCAAGACAGTTAAATGGAGGCAGCTGAACAGAAAAAAGTCCCTAAGCGGATGCAGACAAGTCCTAGGGATGATCTCCAGAGCCCACAAAGTACATACACATATATAATAATAAGTATATACTAACGTATATACAAGAGGTCTCGAATGCTCGACCTAAAAACTGCAATTGCAATTGGTTGGCAATGGGTGGGGCCTCT
The DNA here is from genome assembly GCF_964204655.1 of Triturus cristatus. Classification (NCBI taxonomy): domain Eukaryota; kingdom Metazoa; phylum Chordata; class Amphibia; order Caudata; family Salamandridae; genus Triturus; species Triturus cristatus. Next base: position 224,624,418 of record NC_140589.1, on the reverse strand, counting down.
ACTTAAACAGCCGCCATACCCAAGATGGTGGCTGAGATCTTGACGGCACTCGCTGTACTTCGCTGGGCTGTGTTCAGCCATCTGGGCGAGTGTGATCCCGATCTGTGGATGACTGCTACAATCACCAAAATATATAATCAAGCAATTATGATCACTTGCACCCCAGAGCAAGATGGGCTTTTATCTTAATGGCACAATGTTTCCTGTTTGTTGTTTGTATTAATGAAATGCATTCCTAAAAGTAATTTGCAAGGAACATTTCTCTTCTTTAGCTTAGTTCATTGTGTATGCAGTGAAACATTTAACATTTAAAAGGCCAATCTGCATTTGATGGGAACGGAGAATTATGTTTCCAGAACTTAACTACATAAGAATGTTTGCAGCTAACTTGTGATAAAGCTTTGCAATTCACATGTATTTTGATGGGAAAGGAAGAGCAGAACTTGCTTACAGAGGAGAGCTGCCATGCGATTGGTCCAGAGAGGAAGAAGGTTGCTACAATGTCTGCAACGTGTACTCATTTCTTTTATAATAATGCATATTCCTAGTTAGTTTCAATGCTCTTTTTCCTAATGCTTTCAACCTACCTTCTTATCCTAGGTTGAAGGTTGTGGCTTTTGCTGTTTCTGCTCATCCTTACTTTATTTTGATGTTTTATTTTTACAGATTGCCTCTGCATTGTATGATTTTTCATCCGTTCATGAACTACTCTTTAGGGGAAGTTCTGCCTTAATGTGGCTTTGCAGTTTATGCTCCTTTGATCTCACTCTTTTCCTTTGAAACTTGAACTCTTCTTGGGTTATACCAACACTGAAATTCTTATCTGAGCATTTAGTAGAGGGTTTTATTCCTTTATGGAATGCACTTGATGCATTATGTTTCTATTTGATTCTAACCAAACCTTGAAATATGAGATTAGTATAAACTTACTAAAGATTTACTGACTAATACAAATAAAAAAGATAATTACTAATCTCTTAATGAGAATACAGCTTTTAAAATGTGTTCTAACTCTCATCATTGAGTGAACTTGGAACTGATTTGAAATTTGCTTGAGATACCAAAGTAGTTCTTTGACTCAAAATACAGTGGCAAAGATCCGTCGCCTTAAGCAAGGGGAAACCAGCGCAGGTACGGGGATTACCTCTGTAAGTGATAGGCAGTGGCGACCTATGCAGGTAAGCATGGTGAGGCAGGGCAGGGTAGAAGTGACAAACGACAGAATAGGGAAAATAAAATAAATAAATAAATAAAACCACATAACTTGCGCTCGCCGCATCGACGAGTCGGTGATGCGGTAAGAGCGAGGTAAATGGTTTTATTTATTTGTTTTGTTTTTCCTATTCCCTCCACTCACCCCCTGCCCCACCACCCCACCACGCTGTACCTGCACAGGGCCACAACTGGTGACGGCAATTGAAAAAGTAAACCATATTATTTAATTTTGGCCACAATACACGTATCAGTTATATAAATCAATCTTATGCCCTTCACAATGTCTTCTCCCATTCCAAATTTTAGGGGAGTTCCTGTATCAGGTCCCGGTCTTGCTCCAAGTCTTTGGGTAACTCCAAATCCTAGTGGTGTGATAAGTGCAAAAAAGCCAAGCAGGATTCATTCCCCTCTAACTACCCATGCACAGGGTAACAGCCACACGTCTAGAAGACTACTCCGCAGACTGTCATCTGAGATTGAGCCGTTTTCTGAGGTGGCTACAGCATGCCCGAGTACCTGAGGCAATTGTCTAACTAGCAGCAGATATCAGCATTTAAAGAGGCCATGCTGCAGATCTTAAGGCAATGTCGGCTATAATTAGAGTGTCTCCAGGCCCCAGGGAGCCACGGTTCCATCAGTCACATTTCTGCCGGCAGGCCCTTTGTAGAATTCTTCTGACCTTGTGTTGCCTTTTTCTGGCTTCTTACCATTGCTGGCGTATGCCTCCATGCTCGCCTTGGAGGCCATGTCTATCCCTATCGAACTGACGGTAACCCTTCTTCCAGAGATACCCATTCCAGCTCTTGGACTGATGTCGATTTCTAACTCAGAACTTATGTTGCCCACACCAGGTCCATGTTGCTCTCCAAAATAACCAGAGTGTAACCTCAAAGATCAAATGATACACTTTCTCTGTCTCAACACCAGTAGCACAGGAGGCCTTCTTTGGTGCAGAGTAGGAAGCAGTCCATGGGCTTCAAAATGTATGGTATGATGAAGAAGGAGCCAACTTGCTTCCCACCGCCCCCCCAACTATACTGCTGCTGGATTTTACCTGGACTTGCAGAATGCTAATGGTCTGGGCACTTTTCCTGAGAATGAGGGGCCCACACAAAAGAGAGTGCCTCATTTGTGGTTGTAGTCTGAGGAGTGGCAGAAATACTTGATTCACTACTACCAACTATTAAGACAAAATCCAACTTCATGAAGGAGATCATGCTGCATGGCCCTGCTATGTTGGAGCTCTTGATGCCATTTAATGATGCCCCAATTGACACTTTGATGTTCTCATGGACAAAACTGTAGTCTTCTCCTCCAGTTAGTTTATCACTGGAAAATGACATAGGCTTGACCCCGAATATGCAGCCTTTCTCACTGAACATCTGACCCCTAAACGTTTAGTGGTACAAGCTTCCATGAGCAAGGTAAACCCTAATGTATTCCCTTCTGTGCCACCAGATAGGGAGTCAAAATGCATTGACACATTTGGCAACACAATATTTGACCAGTGTCATCATTATGTATACCCGCCACAGACGTCTCTGGTATCTTACAAGTATCCATCATGGACATGCCTTTTGACTATTTTAGGAATAGCCATTTGCAGTCTTCTTTCTAGGACTGATTTTAGCGGTCCACCAGTTTCACCAACAATACAGAAAATTCAGGGGTTACACAAAGGCCATGCTTACTGTGGCAGCCCTTGCAAACTGTGCAAACTGTGCAACAGCCAACCTAGACTTTTCACAGATGTAGAGGACTTGGTGGTGGCCAAGGTTGCGGGCGTCACCATGGACAGAAATTTACAACCTCCTCCACACTTGCTGCAATAGCTTCAAAGCCGCATTGATTTCTCATTCTAAGAACAAGCACAGCCAATAGGGGGGCATGATTTAATATTTCCTACATAGCTGGTGATCTATAACTTCCGATCTGTGAATGCTACAGATTGTTCAAAGATGTTATGCCGTACTAATGACATTGTCACCACTTTGTATTCTACCAGTCCATACCTAGGTTTTAGCAGATCATGCCACCAACCTCCTGCAGAGAGTCTGATTGCTTTTGGCAAAAGTACCATAGAAAGAGTTCCTCAGCAGAAGAGAGTAAATGGTGTTTCTCTATCTACCTCCTGTTTCTCATGAAAGATGGAGTGCTCAGTTCGATGTTGTATCTTCACCTCCTGAATGCCTTCCTTCCCCAGTGCCCCAGGTTCTTCTGCATTGGATCCTGGTGACTAGATGGTATTTTTCGACTTGCAGAACTCCCACTTTCATATCCGCTTCCTGCAGTCCTCCATTTGCTACTTTTGGTTTGTTATGAGAAGGGACCATTCACAATTTACTGTGCTATTATTTGGCCTCACCTTAGTCCCTCAGGTGGTCCCAAAAGTCATACCATTAGTTGTAGCACACCTACGTAGGTTGGCGATACATATATTTTCATACCTCAATGACTGGTTGCTCAAAGTGGGCTCTCCGCAGTCAGTTGTAGACCACTTTCGGATGATGGTCACCTTCCTTTGATTCCAGTTCCTGGAGTTTCCATCGGTGACCAAAGTGGTGTCTGATGTCTGTAAAGATGATTCCCTTCATAGTTGTCATCCTGAACACTTAAATTCAAAACCTTTTCACCCCTACAATGAGTCCAGGACATTCAGGATATTATCACGATGTTTCAGGTTGAGTCCTGCATCACTGTAAGGATGGCTCATAGGCTTCTTGTCCTCCTTACCTCATGCATCTTCCTGATTCCTTGTGCTCGCTGCACATGTGGGCCAGGGCTATCTGTGGGCCAAATCTGCATTTTGAGCGACACAGAAGAGTGATGGTAGGAGGACACAAACTTATCAGAAGGCAGGCTGTTCTCCCTGCTCCAATCAGACCTCACAGTAGTGACTATATATTATCTCTCTGTTGGGCTGGTCACCTGGGAGAGGTGGAGATTAGAGTCACTGGCTTCTAGTGGCAGGAAAGCTCCGCATCAATCTTCTGATGCTACATGCTAATCAGCAAGCACAATAGCTCTGAAAGCCCATCCACCAAAGGGAAGCCTGCACAATTCCTGCCAACACGACTACCATGAGGTAAAGAAACAAGTAGGGTAGAGAGGGGTCTTGAATCTTGTGCAATGCATCTTTGGTTATGTGTGGACCATCATCTGTTAGGGTCGCTCAACGTTAGGGCACACAAGGTTAGCAGGTGTTAACTGGCAGACCACAAATGGCTTCTTCATCCAGGAGTGGCTTAGGATATCTTTGACCAGTGGGGCGCACCCTGGCTGGATCTTTTTGCCACCACTAAGAAAGTGCAGCATCATGACTACTCTACATTGGAATTACCATCAAGAGTTTCCTTAAGGGACTCAGTCTATCTGTGATTGGATGTAGGGCCCCTGTACATCATCCCACCACTTTCTCTTCTACCTCATGTTCAGAGGAAGATCAGGACAATCTGAGTTCAAGTGATCTTGATAGCCCTGGACTGGGCCTGGAGAGTGTGGTATCCTGACCTGTTGAGCATGAGCATTTCCCCTTCCATCCTTCTGTCCCTTCAGGATGATCTGCTATCTCAGCATTGAAGCCTCCACAATCTGCACCTTCAGGCGTGGAATTTGAGCTGTGGCAAAAGAGCAGTTTTGACTTACCAGCGTAAATCATGAGTATGATTCTTGTGACTAAGTGCCCCTTGACTAAGGGCCTGATTTAGAACTCAGCAGATGGTGATGGATATCCCGTCCGCCAAAGTATAAATGCCATAGGAAAGAATGTTTCAAGTTTTATTTTATTAGCGTAGTTACTTAAAACCATTGCTAAAAAAATTATTATGAAAATTTTCATTATAAATTACAATTTTAAGAAAGATAAAAAGAGAGATTTAATAAAACATCTGTTAGATCAGTTCAAATCAGTTAAGTTGGTTGATCTGCCATGCAAGATTTTGTGATAATTTCAACAACTTAGCGGCGTTTACCCTTTTTACATTTAGGCAGTAAAATTGCATTGTCCAATTTAGTGCTGAGGCATGACTGTAGCTAATGTGGCATTTTTTCTCCACTGGCCTCAGAAACTTCACCAGGCGGCAGTTCAGCTGTGTGTTCTCGGGTGCAAATCACGCCAGCACTGCTTGCCTCCGTGTGCAGATGCCTCTGTAGTAAAAAATTGGTTTTAAAAGATGTTCTTGTGTCATTTCTTTACAGATGCAGAGCAGGTGCAGCATGTCTTCCTGCGCTTTGCCGCACAAGCGGCAGATGGAATCGAATTGGTTTTTCAGCCAGTGAGGAAAGAGTTTTGTGCATGGTAGCAGGCAAAGTTGGTATTTTCAGAATTTAATTTTAACCCCTTCGCCGCGGGGGTAATTCCCCCACGGCGTGGGGGGGGGAGGCGGGTGTGCTGCGCCGTGGTGCTCGTGACGAGCCCAGCTCGTCATGAGGCACAGTGGAGCTGTGCTCATGACGAGCTGAGCTTGTCACGACCCCGCCCACTGATTTATTCTCCCGCACAGGTGGGGAATCAATCGCGCGTGGGCAGCCTGCGACCGTTATGACGAGCCCAGCTCATCATGAGCACAGCTCCACTGTGCCTCATGACGAGCTAGGCTCGTCATGAGCATGCAAGCAGTTAATAGATCTGGCAAATCCCAGGGCTAAGTATTTTTGGGCAGCAGGGGTGGAATAGGTGCACAGGGTCATCCAGCCATGTGACCTCTTGGATAATGCTGCTTTGTCCTCAACCCAGGATAGGCGCTTTACAGTTTTCTTTACTGTTTTTTTTAAAAACACAGCGACTAGTAGGTGTTTCCCAGAGCTCGGTGAGCCCCAGGGTGTTCAGACTTGCTTGTAGGTATTTTGCAGCAAGCGACAACATATTATGGGGTCGATTCAGATCCTGGAGAAATATTCCCCCTACGACTCGTATCCGGATTTTTTTACGTACGAATCGTACAAGTCCCGTACAAACTGGCAAGTACGATTCGTATGTAAAAAACACCATACAAATCGCATTGCAAATATACCCCGACACGTCCTCGGGTCGGAAAAAGTGTCCGACACATCCCCGGACGTTTTTACGTACGACTCGGTAAACCGACGTCCAAACACGCTAGTACGATACGTCCCGTCCATCCGAATCCACAACCGTATGGTAAAAACACCGTACGGAGTGAACCTCCACAGCAACCATGGAGACGTCCAAACATGTGCCCGCATACGTGCCAAACACCCCCCCATGTCCGCATCGTACCCCCAGCCCCCCCGTATGTCCGCGACGTCCCCCCACCCCCCGTATGTACGGTGCGGACCCCCACCCCCGCCCGTATGTACGGTGCAGACCCCCCCCCCGTATGTACGGTGCGGACCCCCACCCCCCCGTATGTACGGTGCGCACCGTACATACGGTGGGGGTGGGGGGTCGTACTTGCTGGTACGTAAAAAGCTGCCTAACTCTGTCCGCATGTCGCGTACACGCCGTCCCGGATCACATTTGTATGTGTTTTTGTGTCAGTCGGTGTTTTGTACGAATCGTACTTGCATGTTTGTATGGTGTTTTTACCGGGTACGAGTCGGACGGAGAAAACGCTCCGATCGACGGTTCGTACCCGGTTTCTCCAGGATCGGAATCGACCCCTATATTGTAGTTCCTTCTGACCACAGGCACCAGTTGAGGGTTCCTGGGTTTGATTTCCGTAGGAAAGAATGAGATTTATATTTTGGCGGACGGGATATCCGTCACTGTTGTGACAGAGTAACCTGTCTGCCGAGTTCTAAATCAGGCCCTAAATCCATCTATTCGGGGTGTTTGGAGTCATTTGTATTCTGATGGAGAGACTGTCAGCTTTATCCTCCACATGCCAAGTTATCTGACATTTCGTTATTTGTTTTATTGGTCAATTATAGAATACACCAAGGATTTTTGTTAAGTCCGACACTTTTTAACATATATGTTACCCTCCTTGCCCATTTATTTTGAGCATTTCATGATGAAAAAGGATGACATGGAGCTGATTATATGAATAGATTGGCACTTGAATCAGAACAGCTGCACATTTAAAGTGTCTATCTGGCACAGCCAATTGGATGTACAAGAATGTGCTGAAATTAAAATGTGCTATACTGGAGGTTCTGACTTTTGGGGAAAAACATCTACCCATGTCAGATAGCTGGTGGTCCATTAAACTTTGCTTTCTTCCGTTGCCATGTGGTGAAGAATTTGGGATCTATATTGATGATAATCTATCTTTAAATGACTAGATAAATGAAATGGTGTCCAATATACCTTAAATTGTTGAAAAAATGTCCAATTCCTCCCTCAGGATGGGACCCTAACTTGGTCCTTGTGTGTCGGATGTGCATGCCATTCAAGCTATGCATAGATGCTCTCTGTGGCTCCTCACCAATTACAATGTTTTTCTTATCAGATTCACTTAAGAGTGCTATGTCGGCGAGTTACTGGTGCTGTCAGCGCAATCTCTGTAAATCACTGACATTCTTTCCTGAAATTGGTGCTAGGAACCTGGACTTCTTTTCTTCTAAAGGTTATATGGCCTTTCCATGTGTGTCCATTCATCACCCTTTCTGCTTTTTTCTCTCTGCCACACCCCTCAAAAGAGGAGAGGCTTCACCAACTTGATTGAAATAGAGGTCTGAGCTTTTACATCCAGCGCACAAAATGATAGAGCTGATGATCAGCTTTTTGTGGGCTTTGCTTATGCTAAGAAGTGGAAGGTGGGGCAAAAATTGACGCTCTGCAGGTGTATATTCCTGTGCACGAGCACACACTATGCTGTGGCTAAGCTGGAGCAGTTGTAAAGATACTACTGATAAAATACCTTTGTTAAGGGCAAGGAGTTGTTAACTTACACAAAAGTGTAAGTTTAACTTTGCTAATCATGCCTCAAGCTCCTAAATCTGAACCATAGAAGCCAAACACTTTTGCTTATTTAACCTCTGTTTTTTAGACAAAGCATCTGATAGCAGCTTATTCCTTGCTTTATAATATTACCCAGGTGGTAGACTGGATTTGGCAAATCTTGAGCAGTACCTCTGCACGCTGAGAGGTGTGCCGATCGGCTCCACATATATGTCGTCTGCGCTGAATGTGACATGCACGGTGCCTGTATAGGTGCCACCCCAGAGCACCATCAGAACTGATCCGGAAGAGCTACCGCAGTAATTTATTACTGCTTTTTTCTACTTTTTGTTGACCTTTTTTCAAGCAATTATGCTCCCAGTGTGCCTTAGAGATGGCCCTAAGAAACCTGTGTATTTGAAACCCTGTGGAGCCTGCCACTGGAAGATGTCTGCGACCGGCCCCAACCTGGTCTTCTTATGGTACCTAAAGCCAGACCACGACTCCAAGGCCTGCCCTGACTGCTGTGAGATGAACCACAAAGCAACCTGGGAGCATGCATTGCACCTACTGGTCGCTCACACTGACGACTCTATACCACTCCAAGGCCCAGTCTCGTGAAAGGCCATAGGCGTGCTCTCAGAGTCATTCCTCTCAGTCGTCGTTGAGGTTTAAACCTTCGTTGGGTAAGACCCACAAGAAGCAGAAGTCCAACAAGTCAAAGCATTCTTTGACTTCACCACGCTGGTCCAAGTCGTTGGATGGGGCACTGGAACAAAACCACAAGTCTGGGACCTGCTCCCACACTTCCCTGCAGATCCTCTGCCATGGGTCCTCTCAGCTCCTCCCAGAATTTCCCAGAACTGGAGCGACCCTATCCAATTAAAAGAATTCCATGAGGCTATGCACCTCATCTTTTGGCAAGCTGACCGCTCTGTTGGACCCCATGGGTTTGGATGGTGCCCCGACTGGATTTCTGCCAGGTGTTTGCCCTCAGCAGCAGTTGGGCCTTCTGGATCAGTTCCTGGATCCAGACAGGCTCCAGTCACAAATCAACGACCTTCACCGGAGTCCGGGTGGTGCTGACTTGTTTGTCATTCCTGACTCAGATACGAAGTCTGACATGCATCATTCAGCTCTGGCTCCAACCGGATGAAGACCCTCCAGGTCAGAGACAGGGCCTCCATGTTTTGACAGGCCCTGTGAGGAATATGCTTGGGGTAAATCTGAGGATCCTTATGGTTATTACCCCCTTGAGGAGCCCTTGGCCTAGGTTAACTGGAATGAGTAACTGGCTAATGCCTGGACACCTCACCAGACACTGACCTAGTCTCTCCTCCCATTGTGGCGGTGGAGGAAGGGACTTTTTTTTGCCATGGTGGTGTGAAGGGCAACTGAGGTCCTGGACCTCGGTGACAGTCAAGACCAATCTCTTGGCTGAGGTGCTTCAACCCATGGTATCCACAATGACCAGCTCCTCCCCTTCAAAGAAGGCCTCAGTGACGTCCTGCTCGGGGCTTGGACCAAGCCAATCACAGGTGCTTCAGTGCACAGGACAATCACCCGCCGCCACCATCCTGCTCCTGGGGATCCTGCTTTCCTCACCAAGCACCTACACCTTACAGACCGATCATGCAGGCCTCAACATCCAAGGTTAACCCTGGTAAGTTCCCTACCACACCACTGGATAGGGAATCCAAGAGACTAGATACCCTTGGTAAGAGAATTTTCTCTTCCGGCAGCGTGCACTGTTGTCAGTGAACACCACACGACTCTTAGGCTGGTAGACCTACACAGTGTGGAACTCAGTTGCGCAAGTGCTGCCCATGGTCTCGGAGGAGGCACAAGCCTTGCTGACCCAGGATACTGCTTTTGGCATGGATGCAACAAAATGCATGATACATGGCAGATTGGACACACAAACTCTTTATGCAGAGCTGTTGCTTCATCTGTGCTCTGCCACCATGCCCGCTGTGGTCAAGTGGCTTCTTGGGGTAAGTCCTTATGGACATTCCTTTTGATGGCACTCACCCGTTCGGTCATCGTGGCAGATTCAGAGCTCGAGAGCTTCAAGGACAGTAGGGCCACCACCAGGTTGTTGGAACTCACCATAGCCCCACACCAGCCTAATTCTGCCTTTCACTACTTCTGTGGCTATGGTATGAACTAACAGCCACATCCATTTCTACCCAGCCACAAAAGCCAGCTGGCTCTTCAGTCCTTTCATGGCCATGGCTCCCAAAAGCCTGGTGGGACCCAAAGTCTGAGATCTGCATCGTTCCCCACCCCCGGTAGCCACAGCCTCCAAACGTCTTTAACATACTCTCGCAGCATTACAGGCAACCGGTTGGCGGCAGAATGAATCACCACCTGCCCCACTGGCAGTCCATAACTTTGAACAAGTGGGTGATCCACTCATGCCACTGTCCTTAGATCAGCTGACGGAGGAGCATCTCTTCCAGCTGTGTCAGGGAGTGCAGGCTCTTTTGGCCACAGCAGCCATAGAGAGGGTGCCAACATCAGAAGTAGGTCGTGGTTGCTATCGCCACTACTTTCTGGTGCCAAAGAAGGATGGAGGCCTCTGCCCAATTCTAGATCTGCACCCTCTCAACTACTGAAAAAAGAGAAATTAAAAATGGCCATGTTGGCTTAGGTCCTGTCTTCCCTTGTTTTTGGAGACTGGATGGTAGAGTTGAACTTGCAAGATGCATATTTCCACTCCCTGTCCTGCCAGCCCACAGATGTTACCGGCTGTTCGCGGTGGGCCACAAGTACTTTCAGTTCGCTGTGCTCCCCTTTGGCCTTACTAGTGCCCCTCAAGTGTTCACAAAAGTTCTTCCAGTGGTTGCAGCCCATCTGTCGAGGTCGGGGTCACAGTCTTTTTCTACCTCAATGACTGGCTGTTGAAGGCAGGCTCGCTCAAGGCGGTTGCTAACCAGCTCCAGACTACAGCAAACCTCCTGCATTCGATAGGGTTCACTATAACTGTGCTGGAGTCACACCTGGCTATCTCCCAGATGCCCCCTTTCATCAGAATTGGGGTCATTCTGGACACAGTGCAATTCCCCACCTTTTCTTTGGGAGCAGCAAGTCTAATATTTTTAGGCTACGATTCTGATGTTTCAGCCTCTATCCTGGATTTTGGTAAGAATGACATTGAGGCTGCTGGGTCTCCTGGCCTCCTGAATCCTGCTAGTAAAACACGCCTGCTGGAATTTCAGGCTCTGCAGTCGGACCTGAAGGCCCAGTGGGTGCAGCATCAGTGGGATCTTTCTGACCTGGTCCTGATATCAGGGGGAACTGCAAAATACCTGCAATGGGGGTTTACGAACCGTGATTGGGTCAGCGGCACACCTCTCACCTTTCACCACCCGGATGTCACAGTGTGGACGGATGAATCTCTTCTAAGTTGGGGCATCATTTGGGAGAGGTGGACATTGTAGGACTCTGATCTCCAACGGAGTTGATCTAAACATCAACTTGTTGCAGATGCCAGAAATTCACTTGACATTGAAAGCCTACCTTCCATTCATCAAGGGGAGGCTGATTCAGTTGTTAATGGACAACACCACTGCCATGCAGTACTACAACAAATAGGGCGAGGTGAGGTCTTGGACTTTGTGCCAGGAGATCCTGCACCTCTGGACATGGCTTAAATTCCAGGACATATTCCTGGTCGTACAACTCCTGGTGAAATATCTAAAACCCAGGGTTGACAAACTCAGCAGTTGATACCTTGTGGATCACAAATGGCGTCTTCACCCAGAGATGGTGCAAGGTCCATGACTGGGGGAAATCTATTCACCACCACAAGAATGCATAATGTCAGCACTTCTACACTTTAGAGTTTCCAAAGCAGCTCTCACTCAGAGATGCATTTTGTCTCCAGTAGGTTTGAGGACTCATATTTGCCCTAACACCGATAATACTCCTGCCCCGAGTTCTGAAGAAGATCAGGATGGACAGGGCCAAGTCATCCTTTCGACTCTGGATTGGGCACAGAGAGTATGCTATCCAGAAATCCTGAGCATAAGCATTAGCATTAGTCCTCCAACCAGGCTACTCCTTTGGGTGGTTCTCCTGTTGCAGCAACAGGGCAGGGTTCAACTCTCGAATTTGCGCATGCTCCACCTTTGTGCATGGAGATTGAGCGGCAGCTGCTGAGTGTCTTCGATCTCCCTCCAGAAGTCTGTGAGGTCATCTTGGCAGCCAGGCATCCCTCCACTAAAACTGTATACATCTGCCACTGGGACAAGTTTGCGGCATGGTGCACTGAAAAACATGTTGATCCACTTACTGCACCCTTGTCTGAAGAGTCGCTGTGTGTTTTGTCTTTAGCCCGCCAAGGCCTTGTTCTGGGCACAGTTAAGGGGTATCTTTTGGCTATTTCAGCTTTCTTGCAGTTGCCAGATCAACCCTTTCCGTCCGAGTCATCCGCTGTAACTCATTTTCTGAAAGGTCTTCATATATTCCCCCCCAACCTTTAGTTATGCCCCAATAGGGCCTTGATTTCATTGTAACCTTCCTATTGTGTTCACGCCTTGAAACCATGCAAATATGCCCTTTAAGACTTCTAATGATGAAGAAAGTCATCTTGGTGGCCATCACATCGGCAAGGTTGGTCAGCAAGCTACAGGCGTTTCTGTTCATCCTCCATACACCAACTTTTTCCCAGACAAACTGGTTCTCTGTATCTGTACCTTCTTTCTGCTGAAGGTGGTGACAACCTTTCCATGTCAGCCAAAGCATCACGCGGCTGACTTCTTTGCTCCACCTCACCCCTCCAAGTAAGGGAAAAGACACCACTCCTGGACATTAAAAGAGCGTTTTGCATTCTACATCGATCCCACCAAAGAACACAGGGTGGATGTCAGCTCTTTGTTGGATTCACTGTAGCAAAGAAGGGGAAAGCAGTGCAGAAATGGACCATCTCCAGATGGATTGTAGCCTGAATTAAGGCTTGCAGGCTCATTCCACCAGAGCCAAAGCTGGGACCACTGTGTTAGCTCGTGGAGCACCCGTCCAGGCCATCTGTCAGGTTGTGACATGGGCATCCTTGCACACGGTTACCAACCACTACGAACTGGACAGTTAAGTCCATCATTCTGGGCCCGCTTGGTCCTACATGACTTTTTCATCTAAGAAAGTTTTCAAACCCACCTCCATATAGGTATTGCTTTGGTATGTATTCTAAGGTAAGAAATCTGCGGCTAGAAGCCTCTATCATATAAACATGTTACTTACCTTCAGTAAAGCCTTTCCTGATAGAGATGCTATCTAGCCACTAATTCCTTACCCATCCCCTTAGCCTCCACATTTCTTTGAACTGGTCTTTTCTAAAAATAAAAAAAAAGTCCCTGTAAGCCCTTAGTTTCTGCACACTTGCAAGTAGACTTCTGACGTGGCTCTGTGCTTCTGGCTCAGAAAGAGACAAGTAAAGTAACTGATGTCAGTGCACTGGGGTGGCGCCTATATAGGCAGAATGCATGTAACATCCGGTGTGGATGACGCAGAGCAGATTGGAGTCACCAACCAGTGCACAGAGAAACTGCTCAAGATTTTTCAGATCCAGTCTAACACCTGGGGAATGTTATAAGGTAACAAATCTCTTGCTAGATAGTCTCTAAGAGATAAAACATTACAGAAGGTAAGTAATTTGTTCATATTGGCTACAGGAAAAAATTGACTTGTTCCATTGTTATGGTTATGAGAGGAATTGCATGATCTGCTAGCCCATTTAGTTGAATTTCGTATATTGTTTTAGGCTTACTAAGATGGTAGTCAAGCTAAACTGTTGAATCACAGAGCATAAAAATGAAAAAGGAAGTCAAATTCCAATGTCATCATTGTGTGAGCTGATGCCAAAAAATCACTATATCCTGACTCTTCAGGGTATGAGTATTGCCGCACTCTTGTACCCTTGGTGATTCTTGATTTGACAGTAACTTGACAATCTCATAAATGTGATATCTTTCAACAGAGGGTACTGCAGCCCCCGCCAGCCTTATTAACACTGTAGAGTTACCGCTATGCCTCTTGTAGATCAATCACGCTGTGAATTGAGCTAACCGGATGAATACTAAGGTAGCAAGAACTTGAATGTGGTGCACATAGATGTGCAAATTTATGAGCGCAGCAACCATTAAGATCTAGTAATATTGTACTTACATTTTTTGATTCTAGACAACGTTTTTTACTACAGTGGACCGAAGGTTAAGCAACATTTTTGCATGATTCACCGGGGTGACCCCTGTCTTTACACCTTTTTTTTTTTTCTTACACACTTTTACATTCTCACAAAATAAATTCGATTTTTCTTCACCCAACAGTTTATCCAGTTCTATGTCCTGAAGAGACCCCAAATCCAAGTGGGTCAAAATGCGTCTACAAATGGGACTAGGTTAGTGAACACAAGATGTTTTGAGAGGAACAGATTCCCAAAACGTGGCCGTCTCCCAGACAAAGAAACTGTCCCCTTCCCTGGTTTGGTATCAAGGATAGAGTACGGGCCTTGAGTTATTGGACTATGGACATTTGAACATACTATTTGTCTGCAATGAACGGAACTGGAATCAATGGTTTTTATGTTATTGCAATTTGTTTTATCTAACCAAACATTTCTTACTCAGAGTGGTGTTGGGATAGTACAATTTCAGTATGTTGTCTGTTTGTGCCCATTCAGGTTACGCAAATGTATGTTTTCCTATCAATGGATAATGTTGTGTACGAATTAGCTGTTTTTTTGCATTTTATGTTTTACAATGAATTGAATGAAACAGGAATAACCAGTGCGATCATGAAATTAAGTGTCTTGATCTTTATATAAAGTTACTTTTGCAAGTGGTTCAGGCGAGGTATTTAGTTTCTTTTTAACTTTCTAAAAGTGGCATTTGTACAATTGTAATAAAAAAATCCAGCTTTACCTTAACAAATGTAACAGTTTTTCACTACAAGGACATGAAATACTTTAAAGTACATGTGTGACTTTTTAATTACACTGCACCTTGCTCTCTGGACTGTCCAGGGCCTACCCAAGGGGTGACTTATATGCATTAAAAAAGAAGGTTTGGGCCTGACAAAAGGCTTATTTTATCAGGTCAAAATGGCAGTTTAAAACTGCAGACACAGACTGCAATGGCAGGCCTGAGACATGTTTAAAAGGGCTTCTTAGGTGGGTGGCCCAATCAGTGCTGCATGCCCACTTGTAGCACATACAATTTACAGGCCCTGGCCACATGTAGTATTACTTTACTAGGGACTTATAAGTAAATTAAATATGCCAATTGGAGATAAGCCAATGTTACCATGTTTTGAGGAGTGAGCACACACACTTGAGCACTGGTTGGCAGTGGTAAAGTGCAAACAGTCCTAAGGACAACACAAAAAAGATTGGAAAAGTATAGAGGAGTAAGGCAAAATGGTTGATTGAGACAACCCTAAGGCTGAAAGGTCTAACACCGGTCTCCAGCACAATTATCTTCAAAAAACTAGGCCAGAGTGAAATAGAAATTAAGCTGGCATCATTTGCGTAATTTTGTGTTATGTATCTTATACGAGGTTTCAGAAATTATGCCATTGCACAATGCTGTGTTGGTACATCTCTGTTTTCAGCATAGGAGTGCTGAAGCAACACAAATAACTAGAACGCGAGAAGCTGTTATTTGTGCCAATTGTGTTTTCTTGCTATTTTTGTGCACAAAATGCATCCTAGCCTCATAGATTGACAAGTGGATGTATTTCATTTTAAAATATAGCGCTCAATGATGGATTCACATTTTGTGTAATTCTGCATAATTTTCCCAAAAGTTTAATTATGCAAAAGCAATTATGCAAATGTCACACACCCCTAAATAAAATGCAACTGCTTGAATAACATATTGTCATTCATTTATATTCTTCAGTTCTTAACAACAGACAGCACTGACAAGTAGGTGTTCTACTTATGACTATACCAGTAAAGGTAAACTTGAATTAAAATGAAGGAAATGTTAGATTCGGGTGCCACATGGAACATCTTGAATATCCAGTATGCCAAAGATTTGGGGCTGTCCACCACACAAACACAAAAACACTGGAGGCTGTTTCAATTATGTAAATAAAGTTACTAACAATGTTTTTCCAGTTTCAGACTGCACCCAACGAAATATCCTTGAGGAATGCCAATGACAATGGGATTTTGAATGATGCCTGCCATTTAGATTCACGCAATGATTCCAGTGTTTGCTCCAGGCACTGTTTCCCACTCACGACATCTGATATGATTACACCAATACAGCACGGTTGCTCAAATTTGAAGGAAAGAGGCCAGGGCATTGTTATAGGAGATGGGCTTCGAGTAGAGAACCAGAAAGTCTGGAATTTCTTTGATGAAGCTAAGACTAACACTTTACACCACTGAGATTTTGGCTAGCAAATTTACAACTTGATGCCTCTTTCCTTGAACTTGGGCCAGGTTTATCTATTAACAAAAAATAAACACTTCTGTTAGAATAGATAGAAACAGTTAGGCAATAGTTTAATTTGCCAATCAAAACCCATCATTTCTTCACCTCAATTTTTTTCCAAAAATGGTGTGGAACTCTGGATGTGTATTAACTATAGTGCAATTAACAGTGCCACAATCAAAACTGATATCTTTTACCTCTTTCCACTGCCTAACTGGCATAAGTAAGAGACACAATTGGTCCCACAACAGGTTGGGGAGAAATCTATGCTGAAGTCATGTTTTTCAACATAATTTCATATTAGATTATGGAACACGCTCCCCTATGTCCTCAGAAGTGATCTTGAACTTCTTAGTTTCAGACGTCAACTTAAGACCTGGTTGTTCCATCAATAATTCTGACCTGTAGGAATGATTGCCTGTCGGATCTCGAGGTATTACTCCAGCATCGGGACACTCTTTTTGAGTGGCCGTGCGCTCTATAAATCCCCCATAACATAACATAACATAACATAGCCAACAATAATTTGCACGCCTTAATGGTTTTCGGTTTTATACCGCTACTTCAAGTGTCTATGTGTCCAATTTTCAAAACATAAAGTCAGTATATTGCAGTTGTGGAAATCCCACCAAAATTTGGTTAGAACTCAGAAAAAATGTGAAAGTGGAGAGAAAGCACCTCACTGTAGTAACACCAAGGGGGGCTTGCTAGTTGGTACTCGCTAGCACACCCACTTATAATCAGTTGCTTTCTCGCCGTGGAAAGGAAAAGTGTTCGAACGTAAATTTTCAAGGAAGTGAAGGAAAAAAATAGTGAAAGAAAGTGGAATATGCACTATTAGTGCGAATGTCAAACAAGTGCCCAACTGGTCCCCGTGAAAAAGGAAATGAAAATGCAATTCCCAATATTAAAAATGAGGTCCTACTCACTGGCTAAATTTAGCTTTATTCGGTGCTGTGTGCGTCCTCAGTTAAAAAAATGGTTCAACTCAGGTGACCTAGTCCTAGGACACCCCTGCGCCGCACGGCCACCAGCTGCTGCGTGTGCCTCCCCCTCCATTGTGCCTCGCTGCCCGACTGCCGCCTCGTGACCACGCCCCCTCCTTCGAGCGGCGTGGTCCGTGTTCAGCGCTCCTCTCCCTGTGCCCCTGGTGTTGTTTTACTGTATGGTAATTGTAATTGTGGAATTGTAATTGTATTTGTCAGATTTGTTGTATTCCGCCGTATTGCCCGTTTTTTCCCGCCTGTTGTCGCCCTCCGTCTTCCCTCCCCGCTCCCCGCTTCCCGCCACCACCGCTGACCCCGCCCCTTTCTTCCTTCTGTTCCCTCCCCGCTCCCGCCTCCCAGCTGCTCCGCCCACCCGCGCACTTGGCCATATATGGCGACCGTGCGACGCAGGTGAGTGTGACCTAGTCCTAGGACACCCCTGCGCCGCACGGCCACCAGCTGCTGCGTGTGCCTCCCCCTCCATTGTGCCTCGCTGCCCGACTGCCGCCTCGTGACCACGCCCCCTCCTTCGAGCGGCGTGGTCCGTGTTCAGCGCTCCTCTCCCTGTGCCCCTGGTGTTGTTTTACTGTATGGTAATTGTAATTGTGGAATTGTAATTGTATTTGTCAGATTTGTTGTATTCCGCCGTATTGCCCGTTTTTCCCGCCTGTTGTCGCCCTCCGTCTTCCCTCCCCGCTCCCCGCTTCCCGCCACCACCGCTGACCCCGCCCCTTTCTTCCTTCTGTTCCCTCCCCGCTCCCGCCTCCCAGCTGCTCCGCCCACCCGCGCACTTCGCCATATATGGCGACCGTGCGAACGCGCAGCGGTCACGCGCAGCGGGCGCGCCGATTGTGCGCCGAAGGCGCGCCAAAGGCAAGCCCGTCTACGCCCGTCCGCGCCTGGACCGCGCCCAGTGCCAGGACCCCTGGCCCTCGAGGACCCCGATCGACCCGCCTGACGTACACCGCCGCCACCCTCATCGCACTCAACACCGGCCGCTTCCCAGGTTGCCACCAAGCCACCCCGAGACGCACCTACGGACCCTTCAGTTGTCACGCCTGCAAGTTCACCTGCATCCGGACCTGCCCCACACCAGCACCCGCCATGCCGAACACCAGCAGCAACCACCTCAAGTGCATCCTGCTCAACACCCGCTCCGTCCACAGACACGCCACCGAACTCTGGAACCTCCTAGACGCCACAGCCCCTGACGTTGCCTTCATCACGGAGACCTGGATGAACGCCTCCTCAGCGCCCGACATCGCCATCGCCATCCCAGAAGGCTACAAGATCACCCGGAGGGACCGCAACGCCAACCAGGTGGGAGGAGGCATCGCCATCATCCACAAGAACACCATCCGCATCACGACCAGCACCGACAACACCCCACCCTCCGCCGAACACCTGCATTTCCAGATCCACACCGACCCGAAGACCACCCTCAGAGGCACCCTGATCTACCGACCTCCGGGACCACGCACTCAATTCAGCGAGGACATCGCCGACTTCGTCAGCCCGCACGCCCTCCCCTCCGCTGACTACATCCTCCTGGGGGACTTCAACTTCCACCTGGAGAACAACAACGACTGCAACACCAGCACCCTGCTCGACAACCTCGCCAACCTCGCCAACCTTGGACTCAAGCAGCTGGTGTCCACCCCCACCCACCTCGCTGGACACACACTCGACGCCATCTTCTCATCCAGCAAAGACATCGCCTTCAGCCACGCCACAGAACTCCACTGGACGGACCACAGATGCATCCACTTCACCTTCAGAAGAACGACGATCCACCAGCAACAGGTTGCTCGAAGAAGCTGGAACAAGATCACAGCCGACCAGCTCGCCGCTTCCCTGAGCCAGCACCCTCCGGCCAGCTCAGCGAACCCCAGCCAGGCCGCCGACAACCTCTCGAAGTGGATCAGCAAATGCGCAGACGAACTCGCCCCTCTGAGGATCCCGCCCAGCAGACCCGGCAGTAAGAGAGCCCCTTGGTTCACCGACGAACTCAAGAGCTCCAAGAAGAACTGCCGAGCCCTCGAGAAAGCCTGGAGAAAGGAACCCACGCCGGACAACAGGACCACCCTCAAGTTCGCCACCCGGAAACACCACCAACTGATCCGCATCGCCAAGAAAACGGCCTTCAAGAACCGACTGGACAACAACGCTCACAACTGCAAGGAACTCTTCAACATCGTAAAAGAGCTCTCCAACCCCAACGCCGGAAACAACGACATCACCCCATCGCAAGACCTCTGCAACTCCCTCGCCTCCTACTTCCACAACAAGATCGCAGACATACACAACAGCTTCAGCACTCAACCGACGCACGCCACGACCGCAGCAACGCCTCCCGCCACCACCCTCCGCGCCTGGACCCCGGTCAACACCGAAGACACCGTCCACATGATGAACTCCGTCCACTCCGGATCTCCGACCGACCCCTGCCCTCACCACGTCTTCAACAAAGCCGACGCTGTCATCACACCCCACCTGCGAGACATCATCAACACATCCTTCGACACCGCCACCTTCCCCGAGAGCTGGAAGCACGCCGAACTCAGCGCTCTACTTAAGAAACCTACAGCAGACCCCACCGAACTCAAGAACTACCGCCCCATCTCTCTACTCCCGTTTCCAGCCAAAGTCATCGAGAAGACCGTCAACAAACAGCTGGCCACCTTCCTCGAGACGAATGGATCCCTCGACCCATCGCAGTCTGGATTCCGTGCCAACCACAGCACCGAGACCGCCCTCATCGCCGCCACTGACGACATCCGAGCCCTGATGGACAACGGAGAAACAGCGGCCCTCATCCTCCTAGACCTCTCCGCGGCTTTCGACACGGTCTGCCACCGCACCCTAGTGCAGCGCCTCAGCAACGTCGGAATCTAGGAGAAGGCACTGGATTGGATCGTCTCCTTCCTCAACGGAAGAACACAAAGAGTCCGCCTACCACCGTACAAGTCAGAGGCCACCGAAGTCATCTGCGGCGTCTCTCAAGGATCCTCACTGAGCCCGACTCTCTTCAACGTCTACATGAGTCCCCTCGCGGCCATCGCACGCCAACACAACCTCAACATAATCTCCTACGCCGACGACACCCAGCTGATCCTCTCCCTGACCAACGACCCCGCCGCCGCCAGAGCCAACCTGCACGAAGGGATGAGAGAGGTAGCCGAGTGGATGACGACGAGCCGCCTGAAACTGAACTCAGATAAGACGGAGGTCCTCATCCTGGGCTCCTCGCCCTCCGCCTGGGACGACTCCTGGTGGCCCCCCGCCCTGGGCACCGCACCCAAACCGACAGACCACGCTCGCAACCTGGGTTTCATCCTGGACTCCTCCCTCTCCATGACCAGGCAAGTCAACGCCGTCTCCTCGTCGTGCTTCAACATCCTGCGCATGCTTCGGAAGATCTTCTGGTGGATCCCGACAGAGACCAGGAAGACCGTCACCCAGGCCCTCGTCACCAGCCGACTGGACTACGGCAACGCACTCTACGCCGGAACCACCGCCAAGATCCAGAAGAGACTCCAGCGCATCCAGAACGCCTCAGCCAGACTCATCCTCGACATCCCACGACACAGCCACATCTCCGGACACCTAAGAGACCTGCACTGGCTCCCGGTCAACAAGAGAATCACCTTCCGCCTCCTTACCCACGCACACAAAGCTCTCCACGATCAAGGCCCGAGCTACCTCAACAACCGCATCAACTTCTACGCTCCCAAACGCCACCTCCGATCTGCCAGCCACGCCCTCGCCGCCGTCCCACGCATCCGCAGAGCCACTACAGGAGGAAGGTCCTTCTCCTACCTGGCCGCCAAGACCTGGAACTCCCTCCCGGCCGACCTGCGCCTGACCCAAGACCACCTCTCCTTCAGGAAGAAGCTCAAGACCTGGCTGTTCGAGCAGTAGCGACACCCCCCCCCCCCCAAGCGCCTTGAGACCCTACGGGTAGGTAGTGCGCTCTATAAATGTCCTGATTGATTGACTCAGACCATTATTTCGTCCAAAGCGTCAACATGTTTCGTTGCTACGAATTTGCGCAACTTCATCAGTGCTAAGGGGATAACCAGTCTTCACTTCTTTTTAAAACGACCACTTAGTCTGCAAATATATGACAATAAAAGACAAAACACGTGCCAGGAGTAAATACCCCCAATTTCCACTACACTCCATATTTATATTACTGATAATCCATAATATTTAATTACCGAGTTGTTGCCAGTGTCCTTCGTACCTGCACCCAACTCATTAGGCAGCATGCGCCAATTGGTCACGTATTCGCCAGGTGCCCACGCTCATTTGTGGCACCTGCAGGTGAATAGAAACAATGAAGTATTCATTATACCATGAATCAATACTGTCCCCCACCCAACACAGAGACATTTTATGTGGATAGAGTCTCATTGCCACCATTGCCGCCTTTCAACACCACCATGTACTTCCACACTCTCCTCGCATCTGAAGGAATCCATTTTAACGCAGTAAATCACTCATGGCCCTTCACGTGTACCAATGTTATCCTCGGGTTCAATGTTAATAACCCACCAAGATGATGCTTTAAAAACGTGTACAAGCGCGTCCAACGCAAGTCTTGCATTATATTAACATATTGCTCAAAAGCCCGCTACTCTCATAGCGACCCATCAATGCAGAACCAGTTACATGCTCTGCCTGTATTCTAAAATCCACGCACCAGCCTAGCGTTGAAACGCCTTACCACTACCGGAATCTGCTGGCGGTCAAAAATCTCCGTCGATGCTGCGCCGGGAGTTGCAGGCGTTTAAGATTGACCCCACGCAGCCACCCAAACGTCATTCCGTAGCGCACAGTGTGACGTGACCCCGCCTACAAGTCCAACCTGAATTCAAGGGGCCGCCATGTTGGAAGGATGTAAAATCCATTATTGGCATTCACTACTCTGGTGCGTATACGCGCAAAAGGGTCATTAAACATATCCGCGTGATCATTTCTAGGAATTCACATTAGGGAGTTTGTTTGGCTATATTAACCCGTTAAATGCTTTGTGTTTACAATAAAATTAAACTGTAGATGAAATAATTTACATGTAACGGCTGCTGCATACTCATGGAAGGACAAATTGCTCCTTCATCCTTGCCTCAAGATGCCACGGACCAAGGGTGTGACACAAGGGTAAAAATAAATAAAATGTAAATAAAATGTGACAGCTGGACACCACTGGTGAGGTCCATTCATTCTACACCCTTCCTGGTAGCTGCCACCTACCCGGGAAGTTATACTAGGGTGAGAAAGAAGCTGGGAACTCTAGGGGGGCAAAAATGGTATACACAAATTTGCCAACCACACATGCCCAAACAGTACAGAAGAGTCAGTGTTATAAACCCCCCGGATAAGCCAAAATTAAAGAAAGTACACCATAATAATTCATGGTGCCAGGGTCCCAGAACACCCCTCATGAAATGGCTACAGATTGGATTCAGCGTCTGCTAATTATATTCCATTCTATGGATTCATTCAAACCAAGGCGATCCACTTGTTCAGAAAAAATCCATTTCGCCTTTTTTCTTGCTAAAATTGTGTCAGCGTTATGAGTTTCTGCAATCACCCTTTCCAACACCGTCCACTTCAGAGCCCTGAAGTCATGTTTCATCTCTTGGAAATGTTGGACCAGGCGGGCTGTTCGTCGGCCTGCTTTGAGGGTGCTAAGATGTTCTTGAATGTGCACTTTCACCTTGTGGGTAGGGAGTCCTATGTAATGCAACCCGCAAGTACAGGTCAGCCTGTAAATAACATTAGCAGTGTTGCAATTGCTAAATTTATTCAAATGCCATGTTTTGCCATTCACCAAGGAAACACTTTTGGTGACTTGTGTCAGATCGCACACTGAACATCCACCACATGGGTAATGGCCAGATGGTAGATTCGATGGTTGTTGTGTTAAGGAAGAGCGCGTATGGACTAATTTATCTTTTCAACAATTTATCTTTTAAGTTGAAGGCTCTTCTAAATGGAAACCGTGGCGGCGGCATCTTCTTAGCACCTGTATCCAGAATTGACCAATGTTTTCTTATTATCTGTCGCACTTTGGCCGATAGAGGGTCAAATGTGGTGACCATCGGGAGATATTCATCCTTCTGTTTGATATTTCTCTCCAGCAGTGCATCACGTGGGGTACTTAGTGCACGTTTACGGGCTCTTTTGATCACCTTAGAAGGATATCCCCTCTCCCCTAGCTTAATAGCTAGCTCTTCGGACTGTTCCATGAACTTGTCTGTAGAGGAACAATTCCGGCGGTACCTCAAAAACTGCCCTACCGGAAGGTTGTCACAAAGCGCTCTGGGGTGGAATGAGCGATAGTGCAACAACGAATTCCTATCCGTTGGCTTCTGATGGACAAACAATAACCTATTGTCCCTTGCTGTTATGTCCACATCAAGGTAAACTGCAGGGACACGACTGAAAGACCAGGTAAACCTAAGGCAACCATCAGCCTGGTTTAACCAAGTAAGGAATGACAATAGCAAGTCCTCTGATCCAGTCCAGATACAGAGGACATTGTCAATCTACCTCCTCCAAAGAGAAATATTCTCTTTGAAGGGGTTGGAGGCATGATGGATCACATTGCTCTCAAACTGGCCTACATAAATGCAGGCCAGACTAGGCGCAAATGTCGCCCCCATTGACGTACCAGCCACTTGAAGGTACAACTGATTCCTGTACTCCCAAAAAGCCAGCTCGATGCATTGCAAGACAAAAGCCTGGGGGGTGTCATAAATCCATTCCAGGTCCCCAAGAGCACGCGCTACTGACACCAGCGTGGCATCTTGGGGTATGCTGGTGTACAGGGATTCAATATCGATAGTCACTGAAAATTGTTTCCTGGGGTCAAACACCACTGTATTAAGAGTGTTGAGTATATCAGTGGTATCCTGCACGAAAGAGGACTGCGTGATAACTGCCTCTCTTAAGAAAAAATCAGAAAACTGGGATAAAGGCTCCAAAACAGATTGGATCCCCGACACAATCGGGCGACTCGGTGGTGGGTGCTGGGGTTTGTGGATCTTCGGCAAGATGTAAAAAGCCGGTACACGTGGTTTCAAGTTGATAAGGAAATCCGCTTCCTCGTATCTGACCCACTTTTTCTCCTTGGCACCCACCACCAGATTCTTGATGATGTCTTGTAATTCAGGTGTGGGGTCCCAAATCAATGGTTGGTAGTTAGTACGCATCCCTAGAAGTCTCAGGACTTCTGCCTCATAATCATGGGTGTTAAGGACCACCACCTGCCCGCCCTTATCAGCTTGTTTTATCATGATCGATTTATTTTCTTGCAGGCTTTTCACTGCCAACCAGTCATTTCTGCTCATATTACATGTGTGAGCCTGATTATGTCCTTGTTCCAAATTGTTGATGTCATGAAGAACCCGCTGCTCAAACACAGAAACCTCCGGCCCCACCATGGTACCTGGAGGACAAAACCCTGAGGGTCGGCAAAGATTGGTGTTAAACATAGATTGAGGTTCTCTCTCCTTATCCATAAAAAATGTGTGGATCTTGATCTTCCTCATCATTTCAAAAATTTCAGTGCAGCACTTGAAGGTATCATGTTGTGGGGTGGGAACAAATCCCAAACCTTTATTCAATACTATCAGTTCTTCTGGAGACAGTGAATAGTCGGACAGATTGATAACAATATCATTCGTGGGGGTTAAAGAATTATTACAACCCTGTTGTACATTATCAGGGACCTCTATTGCATTGGTGTTCTGCCTCGGCTGCGAGTGATGCGGGGAGAGTATGTCTGTCATGTTGGTTGGAAATTGGCCCATCCTCTCCCCCTGCCTCTCTGAGCTCCACCACCTCCTCCCCTGTTGCCCCTCTGGGTTTGGCCTAAAAAAGACCACAAAAGAGCGCCTAGGTCTTCGTTGGTCCTAATCTGTGGTGTAAATCTCACTCTACTCTGATTTGATGTAGAAGCCTGTTCTGCAACTTCCTCCTCCTCACTACTAGTGTTGTTGAACGTCCAGTTAGCTGGAGTTCGCTTGATCTGTCTGCGTCCACCCCGCTGGAAATTCTGATACACAACCTGCTCGGTACTAGCTAGATAGTTTTTATCATCAACACTAGGAAATTCCCATTCATGTGAGAAACGATCGAAATTGCGTTTGAGACCCTTGATTTTTTGGTTTACCATATATGTCTTATAATCTAAGAGGTCACTCTGGATACGCTCTAATTGTTCTTTAGCATCCATAACCGCCGTGTCCCTCTTAATAGTTTCCTCAAGTTCAAGGATTTCTTTCAGGAATTCCTCATTCAATCTTTTAGCGGTGTTTATGATTAAAATCAACAAGTCCCGAGTGCACTTGCAGCAACAGCTTGAACAAAAGCATCACGGGGCCCAAGGGGATTTCAACCCCCTCGGGCCCCGTGAGGCCTTTGTTTTACTGATGGGGCGGAAGGTTCTAATGGCTTTATAACCCGTTGAGGTTCGGCTGTACCGCCCATTACTGGCCACAAATTCACTGCATTTTAAGAAAGCTAAAGGGATTGAGCAGTAATTTAAGTGCGCTGAAGTGTGACTCCAAAGGGCTTGTGGCCTAAAAAGAGTAGTTTAATATGGTGTTTGTCCTCACTTCCACCGTGTCAGGCTGCCTTAGGCTGGCAGTTCATTTATTTTAATTTATTTATATGTCGTGCACCACACATTTAATTGTCTCTAGGCACGTATAGAGAGATTTATTGAGACTGGTTATATTAGCTTGCTGTACCTTGTAGCTACCATGTCAAATGTTATTAGGTTGCACAATATAGGTTTGCTGTAAGGGTGCATAAATGTCATTTCCAGTCAAATGTTATGTGTTAAATTATGTGGCTGGGCATTTCCCCCCCCCACAGTTAAAAATATGTACTGCGGCCCCCTGACTGTGATAATGACAGCTGACAGGTGTAACATTCCCACTCGATATATGTGACCACAAATTATTTTCTTGATGCCTGGTGACAGCTACAAAGTTCATATTTTATCAGTTGCTCTACTTAGTCCGTACACTCTCATCTGAAAATATATATCAAATATGTCAATGTACTTCACTGTATCACTTCCCAGATTGTATGTTTTAATGTTAATGAGGTATTTTTTTATCGTATTTTCCTTGCATTTCAATGTCTTCGTCTCCGAGAGAAACAAGAAAGTGGGCCTTTATTGGCCAGTAAAGCCCGCTATGGTGGACTATCTAGCTATATTAGAACATTGGAATGTTGAGAGCTCCATTGAAGACAGCGGAGTAGCTCTGGCCTTATAATAACATTCCAACATGTGTCTTCATCTTTCTCCCTTTTTAATTTAGAACATTCTGTCTTTAGTGGGTGGAATGTTCTAATAACCATATAGCCCTTCTGCCTTGGGCTATACCTGTTATTAAAGGCCTCTCCCTCGTTATAGGCGAGCAGCCGGGCTTTTAACAACTGGTATAGCCCTAAGCAGCGGGTTTAAGGCTATATTATAGCCCATCTCAACTAAGCCAAATGAAATCAATAATATACCAATAATGATTAAGGTGTCTATCACACAATCTGGGAATGCCCATTTATTCGTACAGGTCACAACAATGTCTCAGCTAGTGGGTAGACAGATCCAACTGGATCCCAAGAGAATGCAGCTGGGCCTGATGGGCGGGAGGGCACCCCACCCATCTTGAAAGAAATGATATTGTTGATTAGGCCTGGATGGGGAATGTGTGTTGAACGCCGTGTTGCATATTCTGATTCAAATTCAGAAACGACAGTTGTATAAAAAAGAAAGGGGAACAAAAAGAGAGAGAAAAAAAGGAGACGAAGACATTGAAATGCAAGGAAAATACGATAAAAAAATACCTCATTAACATTAAAACATACAATCTGGGAAGTGATACAGTGAAGTACATTGACATATTTGATATATATTTTCAGATGAGAGTGTACGGACTAAGTAGAGCAACTGATAAAATATGAACTTTGTAGCTGTCACCAGGCATCAAGAAAATAATTTGTGGTCACATATATCGAGTGGGAATGTTACACCTGTCAGCTGTCATTATCACAGTCAGGGGGCCGCAGTACATATTTTTAACTGTGGGGGGGAAATGCCCAGCCACATAATTTAACACATAACATTTGACTGGAAATGGCATTTATGCACCCTTACAGCAAACCTATATTGTGCAACCTAATAACATTTGACATGGTAGCTACAAGGTACAGCAAGCTAATATAACCAGTCTCAATAAATCTCTCTATACGTGCCTAGAGACAATTAAATGTGTGGTGCACGACATATAAATAAATTAAAATAAATGAACTGCCAGCCTAAGGCAGCCTGACACGGTGGAAGTGAGGACAAACACCATATTAAACTACTCTTTTTAGGCCACAAGCCCTTTGGAGTCACACTTCAGCGCACTTAAATTACTGCTCAATCCCTTTAGCTTTCTTAAATGCAGTGAATGTGTGGCCAGTTTGTAAGCCAGAACATACTTACTGGCACATTTGTCCTAGTTGCCAATTTCTTTGGGGCAGGGTTTGTCAGAAATAGGCAATTTGTCACTGGCTTAAGATTCCACCTCCCTTTCTGCCACACCAAATGTATGGGCTTTCCAAAGTAAACATTTTTCATTCCCAGCATTGCAGACAGCTCACTCCGAAATGATGTCATGCTATTTACACCGTTCGGTTGTTTGGCCGTGTTCCGGTGCATGCTGTGCTTGCGAGCAGCACGGGGCCCCTCATTCTGCACCATTTAACAGCAGACGGGCAGTTTTCATGCCTCCCTTCAGAGGGATGCTGTACTGAGGCAGACACCAGAGACAGAGGAAGAGCTTATCGACCCGAAGCTCTGATCTTTGCCTCTCACAATATTGAAAATCAACAGGGGGCATTATGTGTTCGTCTCCAGGGAGCAGAGCTGTTATGTCAGGTTAACAACAAAAAGGCCACAGTGGAGTGCGGATGCGTGGCCAAGGTCCCCAGACAGAGCATCCTGTCACAAGTGACATTTATAGCTCCATCCATTCAATAAGATACAGAGTGCTATGCGAGATACATTATTACAAGATAGAAAAGGGAAGGCTTCTTAAAAAAACATTTCATTGTTTTTGATTACATGTATGGTAGATTTTTTGAACTAGTGCACTCACTTCTCTCCAGAGGCCATGCACAGTCCCAGCCTCCCGGCTAAGGGAGACCGTCACCAATATTGACACAAATATGTGTATTTGAAAATTAAATACTACTATTTTTCTTTTTAAGTGTTACCGACCCTTAAAATATTTGACAACAATTCTACATCTATAAATGGAGAATAGGCCACGTTACATCGCATGCGTTTACAATCCATGTCATTACAACGCGGTCATTACAACAACCGCATTCTAGGGTTTTACCCAGACTACTCATGGTCATGATTTTTGTGCAACACTAAATAACCCTCCTTTTCCACTTGCAAGGGAGCGGCATAGTGCATGACGTCATCCAGACTCCTTCGCTCAGTTCTGATCCTTGGACTTGAGGAAGCAAGACAGGCACCAGTGGGGCGGGGATGGAAGGGGTGGTCCTTCTGCAAATTAGCAGAGCAAGAGAGTGACCGGCACTCAAAGGATTTTAGTGAATTGTCTGGTCTATCAATCAAAATGCATTTATTTATGGTAAACATCTTTTACCATGCATGCAATACAACGCATGCCATTACAACGCGGTCATTACAACGACTGCGTTGTTACATCGCGTACCATTACAACGCAGGTTGGAACAACGACTTGCTGTAGGGGGCAGAGGGTATTGGATTTAAAATCCAAAATCTTCCCTACTGTTGCGCAGACTGAAGTTGAAATAGTAAATTATACTATTCCAAAATCCAGCGCCCCTACCCCCTACAGCAAGTCGTTATAATGACTTGTGTTGTAATGGTGTTGGATGTAACAACGCGGTCGTTGTAATGAGCTTGTTGTAATGGCATGCGTTGTGAATGCATGCGATGTAATGTTGCCTGTTCCCCTGGCTTTTGCTTGGTTGCAAAATCTGCCATTTTATGGCCACGGACAAAGGATATGACGCACCCAGCGCAGTCTGCAAGAGGCCAAATGAGGCAGGGAAATGGAGCTTCGCTGAGTTTCCTGGCCATGAGGACTGCAAACAGCCTCCAGTAGCCTGAAGATGGTTAAAGAAACCAGGGAGACAAAGATCCCTCTGAGAAAATAAGGACTAGACATCAAAGAAAGCTTTGTAAGAAAAAAGAGAGGATTTGGGGCAAACCACAACCGCACCTATCCCTAGTGAGATTATGTAAGAGTATGGTGCTAATGACAGGAGATCCAAAACCTCTAAATCTCCTGAAGCTCCACGCTTCAAACAACCAAAGCAAAATCCAATGGTCCAGCACCCAAATAGCAACAGATGTTAAACATTTGTTATGACATAAATAATTGTCGACAGTTCGTCTTTCAAATAAAAACCATGGACTTTCAGCAGAGATGATTCTTTTCCTTTTTGATCCTTTATTCAGAAATTTTCTTTCAACATGTTAAAACAGACCGGCTAATCGCGTGGCGTCAGTATTGCAATACTGACGCCACGCGATTAGCCGGCAGATAAAAAACGAAAAGATACTCACTGACTGAGGAATGGCGAACTTTGACTAACCCAACGAACCGGGAAAATATAAGGAACTGAATTTTCCAATCGCCAGAGCACTCTGTCAGATATCGCAAAAACGTACACAACAATTAGACTACCCGCAATCGTAACGATAGAGCACAGACCACAGAAAAACAAAGCTACTACTTAATGCCCTGAAGAAGTCCGCGAGGATGAAACGCGTTGGCTATGGTCTGTTTTAACATGTTGAAAGAAAATTTCTGAATAAAGGATCAAAAAGGAAAAGAATCATCTCTGCTGAAAGTCCATGGTTTTTATTTGAAAGACGAACTGTCGACAATTATTTATGTCATAACAAATGTTTAACATCTGTTGCTATTTGGGTGCTGGACCATTGGATTTTACATCAAAGAAAGCTGATTGCCACTGCCAGGGCCGGGTTTAGGTCGGTGCGACTGGTGCAGCCGTACTGGGCGCTGACCTGGAGGGCGGGTGCTGTGTTTTGCAATAACTTACGATTTAGAATCACCTGCTGCAGAGTTCTTTGGGAGGCCAATTGTCAGGCAGCAATAAAAATGTCAAGATAACTTAAATTGAATGTTTCTGCTAGAGAGAGAGCGATCGGAGTTTTGTCTAGTGGCAGTTTTGGCTCTCTTTAAAGTAACGCTGAGGGTTAATTTGCCTACTGCAAAAAACAGATCTGCATTTTATGTTGGATAGCTGAGTGGATTAGTAAAGCTAGCGCTCTAAAACAAATGAAATTGTATGTCGTAGAGGTGCTATGGAGAGATGAAGGGCCCATTTGCAGGGTGGCAGTGAGGATATCCTAGGAGGAAGTCATGGGGGGGGCAAAAAAAGGTTGTTGCACCGGGCTCCCGCCGCGCCTGGGCACTGCTGACCTTGGTCATCATCACAAACGATTAATAAGACACAGATAGGTACTCTTTGAGAGTACTTCACAGGAATCAAAGTAATCGGCGTCTACGTGAGAGAAGCAACGCCCTCTCCCGCGCCCATATTTTTCATTGGCTTGTGTCATTGTCCGTCCTAAATGCTGGCTTATGATTCATCATCAATAGGCTTGTTAGTCCCTCCTTAGTACTGCCATGACATCATTTGTCGCCTCCCATGACTACTGGCCCCTTTACTTGGTTGTTACACGGTGCCTGTACTTTTTAGGTCGAGCCGGACTAGTGCCAAATAGCATATTACGGGCACCAGACACAAGTCAGCATTTGCTGTCCTTCTTTTATTTTTGTTAGTAAAATCCATGTATACTCGCTAGCTTTTGGCTAAAAGAAGAAACCGTGGGCATGGATGCTGTGTGGTAGCCATGATAGTAAGTCATCCCTCAGTTGTTTTATATGCAAATAGCATCTACTATCTGTACTTGGAAATCGACGAATCTGCTTATATCCAATGGCGTGGGGGGGGCACCATTTTCAGGTTTGGCGTCGGCTCCCCACACGTCCCCCCTCCCCCGCTGTTACATGTGTTTGACACGGGGGAGGCAAACGCAGAATTCATCGCCAACACCCCCCTCATGAGTGGCAGAGTGCCTAGGTACACCACCGCTGGACTGGTTAAATGCAAGTATTCGGGAACACTCTACATGGGAACCTGAAGTAGTTTCAGATGTACCTCTTCCCGTGTAATTGTGTAAATTAATTGCACAGGCTGTCTTCCCCTCTCCTTTTGTGCTATCCCCCAACTGACATGTCTAAGCATCATATGTCTTCGGTCTTACTCACATATAACTGTCCATGGAAATCCGGGATCTCTGATCACCCTAGACGCAAAAGAATGCGCATCTAAATAAAGGGCTTATTGGCAAAAAGTACGTGGCCAGCTGTTTTTCTGTTCTCTGTGTCTTTCCCGTTACAGGTTTGCGAATGCTCTTGGCTTGTGCTCAGCGATATTTGCAGTATAGTATTGCACATAGTATGCGCACAACATGACATTCACTCCTCCCAATTGTCCAAGAACTCTCAGAATCAGAGCGTGTTGTTCATGGCGTAGCCTTTTTATTCACGAAACAGGTAATTCACCAGTGACCAACACGAGAGTAACACATGACGAAGGCTGCAAGGCAATTAGGCACGACATTACACTTGAACTTGAGCTTGACCGTACACTTTAGTGGTCTTGACCTGTCAAAGGCAGTAAATAAGATATGCACCACAGTACATTTTAACTCTTGCACTTGGCAATACACTTGAACTTGGCCGTCCCGGCCCACCAAGTCCCCCCTCTGCTGTGCACGTTGTGCCAGCAGGCCCAACGCGCTCCAGCAAACAGTTGCACTACTTGAAAACCAGGGCCCCGCATGGCACACTGGCATGCCCACCGGGGTACCTGCACTCAGGCAGCCTCCCCAAGGTTCTCCTCAGTCCATACGTTGTGGGTTAGGGCAGAAGAGTCCAGGACCACCAGCAGGTCAGTCCCCCCTTCTGCATACGCTCTGCACACGTGGCTCCTACCCCCTCCTGGGCCCATCCAGTTGCTGTACCGCCACAGGGCAAGACGCTCCCTGGCGCGCTCGCCCTCCCTCCCCCCTGCGCTAACTGTGCTCCACAATAGCCCCTAGTATTGTTCATATAAAGAGCTACTGCCCTTCTACCAACATATGCCCTCCAACTTGATACCACCGCTCTCTTTTATTATCTGGAAAGTCCTGTGATACATTACCTGCACCCTCTCAGTGGCCATAGAGCTGTGAAGGCCCCCAGTTCACACTATCTCCCGTTTTCCTTGAAGGAATCCATGCCCGTCTGCCCGGAACCTGTGACGAACTGTATTTCCACAATCCTGTATCCCAAAGGGAACTACTACCCCAGGACCTCTGATAAATTTCTGCTAGCGCAACCCTCATCACTTTCCTCCGGGCATCTGAGGTATTACTGCTTGCCTTGATCAGCTTCTTCGCCACCTTTTCCAAGGCCTTAACCGGAGCCCACTTACCTATACTGCCTGCGGTATTTACTACCGACCACATATAAAGACTTCCTTTCGGACCAATGGTCATTAAGCAG
Organism: Triturus cristatus; assembly: GCF_964204655.1. Taxonomy (NCBI): domain Eukaryota; kingdom Metazoa; phylum Chordata; class Amphibia; order Caudata; family Salamandridae; genus Triturus; species Triturus cristatus. The sequence continues at coordinate 224,591,276 of NC_140589.1, read as the reverse complement.
CGGCGTAATACCGATCCCTCTTTCGGCCTTGTGATAAATTACCTGGGCCAAGAATGCTTTATACAATTCTGTCTTGGCAACTAGCAAGAGCCTCTCATAGTGCCCATCGGGTTGGGAAGGCCCCATTACACTATCTCCCGGTTTACCTTAAGATATCCACCTCCATCCCCAAGGAAACTAGTGTCCTAGGACCTCCAATCGACCCACCTCCCAGCAGCTCGAATCCCAAAGAAGAACTGCAGGCAGCCCCGGTAGGAATACAAAGTCTATGCCCCCAGCATGACAATCCTCTTTTCCTTCAGCCAGCCCCCGGGCTCCCAATGTCCTCACCTGCTGACAGCAGCCATAGTCCCTTTACCAACCTGGCACCCCCTTGTGCATAGCAACTACTCAGCTATGCTGCATGTTTCGTGTCCTTCAAAAGACCCTCTTGTGCCGGTCTTTTACTGGCCTGTACTTCTGCACTACTGCCTTCTGTACTCTGCCCACTGCCTGTTAATTGTGTTACCCACCATTAGTACTCACTAAAACTGTTGACACGTTAAAGGAAAGGAAAAAAGGGACATTGAGTAAAGCAACCCTAATGATGGTTGATTTGGTAGCAATTCCCTTTGCCCGGGGATTAAGCCACAAATAAATCGCCACCCGTTATTAGGATGCACTTTTTAAAATGCATTTCCTTCCCAAGGCCCATTCCGTGATAATTGTGTTGCACACCACAGATCCTCCCCAAGGATAGCTGACCCTTAAAGGAAATGAGAAGCTCTGCATACAAATATTTGGCCACTCAGCATTTCCTTCCCCAAGTCCACTCCGTTAATTGTGTTGTACACCATAAGACCTCACTATGGTCTGCTGACACCATTCCCCACATTACCTGTGGATTACATCACCAATAAATTGCCACCTGTTACTGGGATGAGTTTTGAAATACCTTTCATTCCCAAGGCCCCCTCTTTGTGAATTGTAATGTACACCCTAAGTCCCTTACGATAGACTGCTGTAGTTGAAAGGAAAGGAGAAGATCTGCACCGAAATAAAATACTTGGCAATTAAGCCAGTTCCAATGAATATCCACATTTTATTGGGATGAGCTTTTAAGATGGAGCTCCTTCCCAAGGCTCACTCCATGTAACTTGTGTTGCACACCCTCAGTCCTCACTAAGGACTACTGGCACAATTCTCCACATTGACTACGGATTACGTCACAAATGAATCCTAGGGATTATGTCACCTATCCCTTTCTACTACACGTTATTTGGGATGAGCTTTAAACTAAGTTGTAACCTCCTTACTACCTCCACGGGATAATGAAATGCATAGGTATTTGGCCTTGTACCCTGGGGAGATGATCTGGTCATTGACTACCCCTTACCCTTTTCCCTAGAAAAGAGGGGGTGGGAATTGTCCCCCTGCCACCGAAGTGACGCTGGCAGCGTCAAGCGCAAGCCTTGCCACAGCAGCTTTAGATGTGGTTCGCGATGTTCTGTGATAGAGTATTAAAGCTGGGGTTCTGGCCATCTGCTTGCGGCTATAGTGCTCTATATACTGGTAATTTACAACAAGCGAGGGCATCAGCAACTGTCTTGTCTAAGCTTTCGTCCAAACATCCCAATCATGTGGATGGTAAGTACAACTGAGAGCCAAGTACAACAGCTCCCTTAATGACGCACACCAAAAACGGGGAGGGCCCTGTGCCGCACCAAAGGTAACTGTAATTATAATGGAATTAAGCCCGCAAATGGAAAGTGCAACACAGAGCTAAGTACGCCAACCCCCTAATGCCGCACCCTAACACAGGGATCCCCCCCATTCCACTAACCATTGGTTACCTCGAACCATAGGTAACCGTAATTAAGGCTAGGCATGAGTTCTATCTTTATATTCTGGGCATAAAGATACGTGAAAAATGCTTATGTTCACAGTTCAACCCTACTGTACCCCCTAGCGATTTTAGTTGCTTAACATAGATCGCCGTACTAACCTCAGACGGTCACCAATTTGAAGACAAATGACATATAATAGAGCTTTGGAAAGCAGTAGCGAAGGGTGTAGACTGTCACTGATCTGAAGGCAAATTACATATAATAGCGCTATGGGGAGCAGTCACGAAGGGTGTAATCCCCGCATTATTCCCCCATAGTAGCCTAAAAATATTCACCGTATTACCTAGCATACAAGTCAAAAGCTACGCTTTCCCGACTCACCAAATTTTCGAGATCCGCAAAAATTGGTGCAACCCCCATGTATCCAAAGCTGCCTATTTTCTCCAAAATTACCCTGAAACCGTAGCCAGGTTGCAGCATCACGGAGATACACCACAGGCCTCCCATCCAGGTACTAACCGGGCACAACCCTGTTTAACTTACACAGATGTCCGTCCATAGCCCATAAAGCAGCAAACCGCTCTGCTGCGTTGGGGAGGGGGCGAAAGCGCGCCCCGATGATCTGCGGTCAACACGAACGGCCCACAGGAGAAACAGTGCACCATGGTCCCGGAGGTATAGGAGCGCTTTACATATCGCCGCATTTACATTAGCACACAAGGCAGGGAGAATAACATAATTGCCCATAGAACATGTTGGACGCGACCACGAGGCTCGAAACCATGGTTACCTACTCCACCACGTGGCCGACGGACTGCATCGTCTCCCCAAAGCTCGGGAAAACCTACATAAACCGGGTAACTTGCAATCTACCTCATTAATAATAATGAGATAGAGCAATTTGCGACTCCCTAGGAATCGGTATCTGAAGCTCCTTGAGTTTCATACATTGTAAATTGTGAATACCTAATTGCGATTTTGAGAAATTTGCTATTAAGTCTTCGCAATTTACTATTTTGATACATGTAGCCCTAAATTCCTTAAAAAAAAAATTTACTACATTATAGCAAATAATGAATACAGGCAATAACAAACTACAAAATCCCTTATCGGATTTCAAAAGGGTGCCATTTTTAGGTTGAGCATTCGAGACGTCTTGTATATACTTTAGTATATACTTAACATATACTTATATATGTATGTACTTTGTGGGTTTTGGAGATCAGCCCTAGGACTAGTCTGCTTCAGCTGAGGGACTTGTTTTTTCTGTTCAACTGCCTCTATTTAAGTGTCTTCATAGAAAACGACCACCAGAGGTCAGTAAAATACCAGAATTGCTTTCTGCTGAGGGACTTTATTTTTTTGTTCAACTGCCTCTATTTAACTGTCTTGATAGAAAACGACCACCAAATGTCAGTACAATACCAGAAACACTTTAGCATTCTCTAGAATTCAGTCCATAGAAATTGTCTTCCATGAGCACCCGTAGACAATATTTTTTTCAAATCTTGTATTTTCAGTGATATGACCACTGAAGGCCCTGATTTTATATTAAAAACAGAGCTTTGGACTATACCATTTCCAGCTGAAAGGCAATATTTCTCTCCATGTGTTCCCATACCTGGCGTGCAACGCAGTTTCGTGCTTACTCTCCATCCAAGTAAAAGAACAGTAGGGGGCTGATTCCGATCCTGGTAAAACCGGGTACGAACCGTCGGTCGGAGCGTTTTCTCCATCCGACTCGTACCCTGGAAAAAACCCTATAAACTTGCAAGTACGATTCGTACGGAAACACCATTTCCGTACGAGTCGGAAAAAACACCGACCGACAGCAAAATACATACGATTGTGATCCGGGACACCGCGGACGTGACGTCCGGACGGAGTTAGGCATGTTTTTACGTCCCAGCAAGTACGATTCGTACCGACAGCAGTCCGGACGGCAATATTTTTACGGCACCCAAAAAGTGCCGGAAAAGCGAAGTACGCCGCGATGCGAGCGGAATAGGGGGCCCGGTACGCGCCGTCCCCCCCCCAGCCTCCCGCATGTATGCGCCGTCCCCCCCAGCCCCCCGTATGTACGCGCCGTCCCCCCCCAGCCCCGCAGATGTATGCGCCGTCCCCCTCCCAGCCCCCCTGCGGATGTACGCGCCGTACCCCCAGCCCCCCCGCAGATGAACGCGCCGTACCCCCAGCCCCCCCGCGGATGGACGCGCCGTACCCCCACCCGTGTATGTACGGTGCGGACCCCCAACTGTGTATGTACGAAGTGTACCCCCACCCCTGTAGGTACGGTGCGGACCCCCACCCGTGTATGTATGACGCATACCCCCACCCGTGTATGTACGGTGCGGACCCCCACCCGTGTATGTACGACGCGTACCCCCCACCCCTGTAGGTACGGTGCGGACCCCCTCCCTTGTATGTACGACACGTACCCCCACCCCCGTAGGTACGTAGCGGACCCCCAGCGCTACATGCTGGGGGTCCGCACCGTACCTACAGGGGTGGGGGTACGTGTCGTACATACACGGGTGGGGTCCGCACCGTACATACACGGGTGGGGGTACGCACCATACATACACGGGTGGGGGTCCGCACCGTACATACACGGGTGGGGGTCCGCACCATACATACACGGGTGGGGGTACGCACCGTACATACACGGGTGGGGGTACGCATCGTACATACACGGGTGGGGGTCCGCACCGTACATACATGGGTGGGGGTACGGCGCGTCCATCCGCGGGGGGGCTGGGGGTACGGGGCGTACATCCACGGGGGGCTGGGAGTACGGCGCGTACATCCACGGGGGGGCTGGGGGTACGGCGCGTACATACGGGGGGCTGGGGGGGACGGCGCGTACATCTGCGGGGCTGGGGGGGGGGACGGCGCGTACATCTGCGGGGCTGGGGGGGGCGGCGCGTACATACGGGGGGCTGGGGGGGATGGCGCGAACATACGGGGGGCTGGGGGGGGTGTTCGGCACATACCGGGCACCTGTTTGGACGTCTCCATGGTTGCTATAGGAGTTCGCTCCGGACGGTCTTTTTACCATACGGTTGTACAGTCGGACGGACGGTACGAATCGTACTTGCGCGCTCGGACTTCAGTTTTCAGATTCGTACGTAAAAATGTCCGGGGACGTGTCGGACACCTTTTCCGACCCGAGGACGTGTCGGGGAATTTACCCAATGCGATTCGTATGGACTTTTTAACATACGAATCGTACTTGCCAGTTTGTATGGGACTTGTACGATTCGTACGGTAAAAAATCCAGATACGATTCGTACGGGGAATTTTTTTCCAGGATCGGAATCGGCACCTAGATGTTTCAGCACCCAGGCTAATGTGCTGCATGGCTAAATACATATAAGGTCCCAAAGGCGAGACCGATTGCATTGCAAATGCTTGTTGAGACACGGATGTTCATGCCAGAACGAAAACAACTGCTCAGACCATTTCACAGACTACTCTATGAGATCTTCCACCCATGTGTGGATATTTTCCTTGTAGCACATGCACCATATTCAGATTTATTTCTGCAACTGAAGGAATTGACTTGGGTTTAGACGCTCCCTGCCGTTACGCAAGTACACCAATTGTAAAACTGAGAATTCTATTTACCTTTTCACCTGTTAATGAGACTTAATTTTGTAGGCATAACCAGCAAGAAGTTTAAGATTCCGATAGGTGAACATAGAAGCAAGGTACCGTGCCATTGATAATAAAAACGACTTGAAATAGATTATATTTAAAAAACTCTATGCCAGATAAGTCTATTGACATCACAAAGAAACTGTTCATTATTTAACAATAGATTGTTAAACTTAAAATCCACGTACTGGGTCTCAATGGTGATATCTCATGGGATGTGATCTCCAGATTCAAGGGATATCTGAATGATTCTGCTTTTTACATAAACTTTTTTTTTTTTGGTGTTGAGACAGAATATCGAGTTGGAAATGTCGACTTAGACAAATATTGAGTTGGAAATATCGTGATTCAGAAATATCGACAGCAAGAATATTGTGGTCAAGAATATCGAATTTAAGGTAAGAAACATCGTTTTTAAAAATATAGAAGTGATTAATATTGTTTGCAAAAATATAGTTGTTTAAAATATCGATTTTTTAATTAGTGGTATGTATTTTAGTTTATATTTTAAGTGTGTGTGATGTATGTTTTTTGTATAAGTAATGTTTATGTTTTTTAATATATGTGTTGAATTTTTATTAGTTATGAATTTTATTTTAATTAAATGTGGGATTTTTGGGTTTTGTAGCAGGTCCTGGGTTTGTAGAGGACTAGGGTGGGAAGTAATTTAATTCTAATAAATTAATGATCATTTTGTATTTATTTTGATTTTGATTTTATAATGGTAATTGTGGTAAGTAATTTATTTGTCATTAATTATTAATTGGTTGTTGATTCATATAAATTAATTGATTGAAAATTAAATATGGTAATTGTGTAATTTGTTTTAGGTTGTTTTGTAGGGTAATTTATTTTTGATTAATTATCAATTAGTTGTTAATTTATAATAATTAATTAAAAATTAATTACGGAAATTGTGTACTTAATTTTAGGTATGGGTTGTGGGGTTTATAGGGGTAAAGGGTGAGAAGTAATTTATGTTTAATTTATAATTAGTTGTTAATTTATATTAACTAATTAATTGATAATTATGGTAATTGTGTGATTAGTTTTAGGTGTGGGTTGTGTGGTTTATGGGGTAAAGTGAAGGAAGTAATTTATTTTTAATTAATTAATTAGTTCTTAATTAATATAAATTAATTGATCAAAAATTAATTATGGAAATTGTGTAATTAATTTTAGGTGGGGGTTGTGGGCTTTATAGGGTGGGAAGTAATTTATGTTTAATTAATTAAAAATTAGTTGTTCATTAATATGAATTAATTAATTATTATTAATATTTATATGTAATTAGGGTATTGGTTTATATTTTCTGTGTGTGGATTTTATTGTTATGGGGTACAGTGTGGGGAGCAAATTAATTTTACTTACTTTATAATTAGTCATTAAATACTATTAGTTTTTTAATTGAAAATAGGCTTTAATTGTGTAATTAATTTCTTTACAGTTTAATTTTAGCTGTGGTTTGTGGGGATTAAAGGGGTAAAGTGTGGGAAGTTAAATAGTTTTTATGAGTTTTAATTTGTTTTTTGATTAACAATATTGCTTTAATTTGTAATTAATTACGTTAAGTAAGGAAGTAAAAAAATTTAAATCTAGATGTGGGATGTGAATTGTGTGGTGTTATAGGGCAGGAAATAAAAAAGTAAATTTATGTAATAATTAATGTTTTTACTTCTAAATAATTTCTAATGTAAAATATTTATTTGTTTGGAAATTACTTTTCAGTTTAATATAATATTTGTAGGTATTTGTCATATGTATTTCACATAATAATATATTTTTTATTTTTTAAAATATTAAATATATTTGTATTTTAATTTTGAACATATTTTTGTTGTTGTTAAAATGTTGATTGTTTTTAATTTTGAACTGCCTTAAGTGAGGCATTAATTGTTACTTCTCTGCAATCCAACTCTTTCCATACTGTTGAACTCACGGTGTGGGAATAGTAATTTTTACCCCTCCGTTATCCAACACTTTCCCTACTTTTATAATTGGGAATAGTAATGTTTACACCTCTGCTATCCAACAATTTACCTACTGTTGCAGTGACTGACTGGTGTGGGAATAGTAATTTTTACCCATCCGCTAGCCAACACTTTCCCTACTGTTGCACTGATTGGAGTGGGAATAGTAAATTTTATCCTGCTACTATACAACACTTTCCTTATTGTTGTACTCACTGGGGTGGGAATAGTAATTTTTACCCCTCCACTATCCAACACTTTCTCTACTGTTGCACTCACTGGAGTGGGAATAGTACTTGTTACCCCTCTGCTATCCAACACTTTCCCTACTTATATAATTATTGGAGTGGGAATAGTAATGTTTACACCTCTGCTAGCCAACAATTTACCTACTGTTGAACTGACTGGTGTGGAAATAGTAATTTTTACCCATCCGCTATCCAACACTTTCCCTACTGTTGCACTGATTGGAGTGGGAATAGTAAATTTCATCCTGCTACTATCCAACACTTTCCTTATTGTTGCACTCACTGGGGTGGGAATAGTAATTTTTACCCCTCCACTATCCAACACTTTCTCTACTGTTGCACTCACTGGAGTGGGAATAGTACTTGTTACCCCTCTGCTATCCAACACTTTCCCTACTTTTATAATTATTGGAGTGGGAATAGTAATATTTACACCTCTCGCTAGCCAACAATTTACGTACTGTTGAACTGACTGGTGTGGGAATAGTAATTTTTACCCATCCGCTATCCAACACTTTCCCTACTGTTGCACTGATTGGAGTGGGAATAGTAAATTTTATCCTGCTACTATCCAACACTTTCCTTATTGTTGCACTCACTGGGGTGGGAATAGTAATTTTTACCCATCCACTATCCAACACTTTCCCTACTGTTACACCTACTGGAGTGGGAATAGTAATTTTTACCCCTCTGTTACCCAGCACTTTTGCTACTGTTGCCCTCACTGGAGTGGGAAATTTAAGTTTGAAGATTTTTAACTAGTTTAATGTTTTAATATATAGGGACCGATTCTGATTCTGGCCGCAAAATGTACCGACCGACATGGACCCGGAACAGAGACCGACTGACACGGACCGGCACCGTACGACCCTTGCAGTACGATGCAACGCGTGTGAATTACAACTGACACGTACGGAATACAAGCCGTACGACCGAGCCGTAGGGAAAACATTGATTCGCCCGGAACACGGACGTGAGTAGCACCGACCGACACGTACCAGTAATGAACCCGACCGACACGTACCCGCGATGTCTGATCCGCGCAGTAGGATGCAATATGTGTAAACCCAGACCGACTCGCACGGAGCCCAAGCCGCATGACCGACACGCACAGAAAACAGGAACGTGAAGCAATAGAGACCTCCGCGACCGACACGTATGAAACACAGAAGAAAGTCAGCGTGAAAGACCCGGAGAAGCCCGCACGAGCCAACATCAGTGTCCGTCTCGGTCAGAAGAACGTCTCCTTCATGCCTAGAAGATCCAAAGGAAAAAAATACAAATAAAGGACCAAACAAGCAATGACAAAGCCAATAAATATCACACAAAAAAGACACACCCACAACTGCACCTTTATAAAGGACATAAATCACTACCATGATCCTTTGCAAATAGAAGACAACAGCCAGCAGAAAACACCATCACACAACAACCACAGACACACTCACAACTCACCCATAACACAACTTTCACACCATTAGCACCTCACCAAAAGCACCCACACATACAGCTAGCAAAACAGACACTCACCCACCCTCACTTGCACCCTCACACACACATCACTCACCACCACCACCCATCACCATGCCCCCAAAGAAGAATCCAAAGTTCACAGATAGTGAGTTAGAAGTGCTGGTAGACGAGATCATCAGAGTAGAGCCACATTTGTTTGGTACATTGGTCCAAAGGACCCCCATGTCACAGAAAACAAAGATGTGGGCGAGGATTGTGGACAAGGTGAACACACAAGCACCAACGTTGCGCACAAAGGACGATATCTAGAACAGGTGGTATGACGTGCGCAGGAGGGTCAAGAAACTCATCGAGTAAGATCCTGCCTTGAGCCCTCCTGCCAAACCAGTATATTTCAGGTCCTGGGAGGAGAAGGTGCGGGACATCCTACCATCAGAGAGTGTCCATGGTCTAGCAGACATCTCAGAGCCTGGTGAGTACACAACCAACATACTCAAAATTGTGTGGCAAGGGGACAGTGAAACCATGCACCGTTAGCAAAGCCACAGTAACCAATAGATAATCAGTCAAAGATGTGTATGCTTGTCAGACAAACACAATACCTGCCATCTCATAGTGACTTGTAACTGTGTCATGACATGTACAAACATACCAACAAATAGAGCAAGGCAGTGGCACAATGCCAAATAAACACTGTCAGACAGTTTGCCACCACAAACACACTACCTCACAGTGCAGCTGACTGACAGCAAGGAATGGTGGGTATGCAGGTGGAGTGAGTGTATCCAAAAGCATGATGGGGTTTGTAGTCACAGATAACGCTCCCCCTCCAAATTGGCCCAACAAAACCTCTCTGAACCATGCCCACATCACAGGGAGCGGAAAATGAATGACAAGATGGCTGACACTGGGTCCTGCTGTGGGGAGCACAAGGCCCTGGTAGGGGTTGTGCGCAAATCAGAAGCAGGACACCACTGACTGACATCCTGAAAGACAACTTGCACGCCCTCCAATAGAAGCACGTTTCATGGTGGGATGTCTGGCTGGGTGGGAAGGAGGACTGACAGCTCTGACCATACTTACCAGCATGTGGAGACACCCCACCCCTCAACACAAACTCCACACAACTCACCGGGTAGAATGCATTGACTCACACTGTAGTGAAACATCACCCAAAGATACACCACACTGGGTGCTGCTGTGTGAAGCACATGGTCTCTCTTTGGACTTGTAGCCAAACAAACCCCAGGACTTCACAGTCAGTCTTCTTGCCAGTGGTGCCACACTCCCTCACAGGGAAGCAGTCAAAAGGAAGGAAGTATGGGCATGCTGGGAAGGGGGGCGTAGCCAAGAGCATGATGGGAGTTGCAGTCACAGATATTCCCCACCCACCCACATGGCCCAGCAAGCTCACACTGAACCATGCTCGCATCACAGGGAATGGGAATGGACTGAAAAGATGTCTGACACTGGGCACTGTTGCGGGGAGCACAAGGCCATGCTGGGAACTGGGCACCAACAAACACCAGGACTGCACAGTCAGCCATCTTGCCATTGCTGTCACACACCCTCACAGGGAAGCAGAGTCAAAAGGAAGGAAGTATGGGCATGCTGGGAAGGGGGGTGTAGCCAAGAGTATGATGGGAGTTGCAGTCACAGACATTCCCCACCCACCCACATGGCCCAGCAAGCTCACACTGAACCATGCTTGCCTCACAGAGATTGGGAATGGACTGACAAGATGTCTGACACTGGGCTCTGTTGTGGGGAGCACAAGGCCATGCTGGGAACTGGGCAACAACAAACACCAGGACTGCACTGACTGACATCCTGAAAGTTAACCTGCACCCACTGCAATGGTGGCACGCTTCATGATGGGATAACTGGCCTGGGGGAGAAGGAGGCCCTGACTTGAAAACAAATAACACTGATGCTGGCCATACACACACCTTCTATGCTAAAACACATTGCAAACGTGGTACCAGTCACTCACAAAGATGATGCCCGGGCAAGATGTCTGACACCTGGGCCTGAGAAATGATGTGGATGAAAATCACACATATGCACTGGCCAAAAAAAACACGGTTGCACACACAGCCATTTCAACCATATGTTCAAACTCACTGTCTGGGGATGCAGTGTCCAGGGGTGCCCCCTGGCCTGGCTGGGAAGGTGTGTCTTGCAGATGACAAGTGTGGAGAGCCATATATAGTACATTGCACAAAACACACAGGAACTCACATATTTATCATTGACAGGGGACATCTGACAGTGAATGGAATGGACACACCAATATAGCCGACACTAAAGCATGGTCTCATTCACACTCGGTGCTGTTGTGAGCTGCATTCTACTCCTACATCGTGCTGCAACATATGCATCCTTAACACAACACCCCACTCACTGACATAAGCACTGTAGACACAAGGTCTAACCTGGACTTCATTGGAGGAGACATGCTACTCACAGCAGCCAAACTGCAACACACACACCACCGGCTCTCACTGTCATGAGCATTGAAAAGCCAGAGTACTACCTTGCCCAATCCATGTCACCATGGAGAACATTGACAAGTCAAATCACATATGCACATACAAAACTCAGCACCAGACTCATTAACAATGGTGACATCATCACTTGTATGAAATGAGATAGGAACACTGTAAAAAAACACTTTCTCCAAAGAGATCACAGGCATACCGGACTGTGACCATGTTGCACCAATACACCAATGTGACACACAAAGACTAGCAAAATCTGCTACAACACATGCCCCAATCCTAGAACATCTCCTCAATGGAATTGCACTTATATCCTTGTTAAAGCTCAAATGTGTACAGGGATGACACACCTGTGTCAGCAACGTGATGGCCCTTGAGTAGTAATGGCCATGTACAGACAAATCTATACATGAGCTGGGCATGCACACACTTCGACATGCACATTGAAATGTTTCATTTTGGCTGGGCAATGTGCCACAACAATATCAATCTCTGTCCGTGACAACCTTGGACAAAACAGTGTACAGGCACGCATCCTGACGTACAGTAGAAAATGTCATGTATGTAAACCATTGATGCCAGTAGAAACATAACTTACATTGTGTGTCTCTTCCAAACACAGGTGGTGCTGGGGACACAGCACCAAATGAAGAGGAGTCCCTGTCCCAGACTCTGATCGACCCTCAGCTCTCTGGTGTGGATCCGTCTCTGTCCTCTTCGGATGACGACGAACAACCTGGCACCTCTGGTGTGAGTCATCATGCAGCACCAGCAGTACCAACATCTGCACCCCCTGTACCCATGCCTCCAGCATCTGGCAACAGACAGGGCACCCCCGCAAAAACGGACAGACCAAGGCCACAGAACACCGACAGAACAGGGACACAGGACCCCCAGGAAGCTACGGACAACACCACCAGCAACAACACCCAAGGGGGCCCAGTGTCACCTGTGCGTGCCGCCGCAGGTCCTGCTTGTGTGGATAGGGGTGCTGGGAGGGGTAGTAGGCAGAGGGCGCGCCTTGCAGAGGGGTCTGGACTGCATGATGACCCCCAACTGGCACGCATCATAGATTCGTACCAGGATAGCACCGGAGGATTCGGCCAGGTAGTGGGGATCCTCAAGGACATTGAACAGGAGCAGGCTGCCCACCATGCCCACATGGAGGCAAAGTGGGATGCACTTACTGCGGTGCATCGGGACATACTCCAGTGCCTCCGAAAGATAAGCACAAACATGTCCACACCTCCCTGTGTGGCCACACCATCTGTTGCCACCCTATCTGCCAGTGGCATATGGAGGGAGGATGACTCTGGTGGAGAGTCCCCTGCACCGCAGACACCTGCTCCTGAGGATCTCCCCCCGAAGAAGAAGAGGGGTCATCTGAAGAAAAACAAGTGAGACACAGATGTCCCTGCACATTCCCCAGGGCCTCTAAACCTGTTCTGGACAATGTTCTTTGTGCGCAACCCGTTCACCTTGTCGTATCTGACACAACTCGCCTACATGACATGGAGGGTTCATGTTGGTCCAATGTAACAGATGACTGTGGACTTTATTCTGGACATTTCCGCTACCAACACTTCCAACTCTACTGTGAACTTTGGATTCATAACCCAGTGTACAGCACACACCATCCTGTGCACTATCCTCACACATGTTTGTAAATAAATTCCACAGTACACCATACTTGTCTCTGTTGTGATTCCAACTTGTCATGTGTCATGGAGATGTTGATCTGATGAACAACACAGTGCATGCCAAATACTACAACATTGTGGCCACCGTTATGTGAGTCATGGTGATGTGACACATGTGAGGGAGACACACCACTATGGCACCATAACACATACTCACCATGTCCATGTTACTCATCCCACACAATGATGTTGACCTGAAATACATTGGTATGCACAGACACTACACCTATCTACAGTCAGTGGCAAGAAGCCCACAGGTGAGGTAAGCAAATGTAAGTCAGATGTGGGAAGACAGACAACGCACATAACAAAGCGTAGCACAGGTTCATTACACATCAGCAACATGTTTATTCTACAATTGTTGCAAGGTAATTGTACGTTACAGTGGACACACGGTCACACGGTCACAAAGTGTCGGAGAATTGAAGTCCAGGGGTGTGTGGCACATCACTTGATGGGAATTGACAACTTCCACACTGGTGCTGGATTCTGGGTGTTGGGGGTTAGTATTGACCAAACAACAGGCAAAGTACCCTGGGAAGGACAGACACAGTCAAAAGCACAGCAGAACAGTAGAGAAATGCAATACACATGCACAAAACATGTCAAAAGAAACCTACACAGAAACAAGTTAGCATTTCGACACTATTGCGGAGTACAAACCACCTGAAAGGAAGCATCATTGCACGCATCCAGTCAAGTGGCACACAGACACACTCAAACAGCAACAGAGCAGCCCCAACACATTTCAGGCTAACTCAATACATTGACATACCAACCCTGTAAACTCACATTCAGGTGAAGAAGTTGTTGATGAGCTGTGTGCGGACGTCACATCATCATCACTGGCATCGTGGCCCAGGCCTGGATCCTCCACAGGTGGCGGAGGTAGGTCATCGTCATCCTGGATGAGAGGCAACTTCTTCCGCACTGCCATGTTGTGTAGCATGCAGCATACAAGGATAATTTTGCACACCTTTGCAGGGTCATATGGGAGGGCCCCTCCGGTCTTGTCCAGGCAGCGGAAGTGGCTTTTCAGGAGACCCTATGTCCGCTCAATCACCCTCCTGCTCCGACCATGTGCCTCATTGGAGCGCATCTTGGCTGGTGTCACAGGGTTCCCGAGGGGTGTCGGCAACCATGGCATGTTGGGGTATCCGGAGTCACCTACATACAAACAATTGAACAATTAGCTGAGTTTTGAAAGAGGGTGAAATACAACATTGCCAAACACACACAATAGTAAACAGTCAGTACACACCGACAAGCCAGTCACGCTTGTCTGGCATCTGTGACATCAGCGTTGCTATGCGACTACTCCTCATGATGTAGGCATCGTGCGCAGAACCGGGGAAACGTGCACACACATGTGTGATACACATGTCTGCAAGACATACCACCAGAGCACTGATGGAGTGGAAATGTTTCCTGTTCCGGTATGCCTGCCCATGTGCCTGTGGTGGTACCAGGGCCACATGTGTACCATCAATAGATCCGATGACGTTCGGATTCCTCCCCAGTGTATAAAAAGCATCCTTTATTTCAGTGAGTTGACCTGGGCTAGGTAACTTGATGTACAGGTCAAGGAAATGCAACATCCCCTCCAAGACATTGTGTAGCACACGACTGAACATAGTTTGCAACATACCACCAGCAGTAGCCACAGTGTACTGGAAGGTACCGATAGCAAAGAAGTGCAGGGCTGCCATCATCTTCACCTCTGGGGTCAGTGCTGTAGGGTATGTCCAGCCAGGTAGCAGATGTGGCGCCAACTGCTCCACCTACTCCTCAATCAGTGGCCTCGTGAAGCGGTACCGTCGGATGCAGTCACGTTCCTGCATGGTTTCAAGGTCTGGGAACGGTCTATGGACAGCTGGTGCCCTGCAGTACAGAGATGAACAAAGGAAGATTGTCGATTCATCCACCCATGTGGCTATGACCAAGCAAAATATCACATGATACATCATGACAATACACAATGTACTGAGGTGTGTGCTGTTGGGCATGGACACATATGTCACCTACATGCCCATCACCTCACATCTGAAGTCCACATGTCTACATAAGTCCCATGTAGTGACTAGTGAGGCCTGATGTCTCCCAGGCATCACAGATCTTTGCCTTGCAGATACCCAGGGTCCCTGTATTGCCACATGGAGACTGGCATGACATTGCGTATCATGTACACGCCACAAGACAACCGTGAGTCCCACAGGTAGTGGCCACTGTTGTCTCTGCAGGCCCTACATGTACGTCTCGTAGACACACACACAGCATCAATGTTTATGCACAAACCACATGGATGTGGAGACTGTCTCCCATTGGGCACATTTGATCAGACACATCTGAGACACAACATGCACACAGACTGTGGGTGTACATCAGAATTGGGGCTATAGGTCTCACTGTGACGTACATACCATCACCCCCAGGACTCAGGGTGTATGTGACATGTCCTAAACATATCCAACCTGAAACTGTGTCCGTGACACATGCCCATAACTGTTCAGTTGCACATCACAGTGGTAATGTGCACAACACACAAAGGATTCTGTCCCCATGAACACGTGCACAGCCTGGGAGTGGCTGCACAAAAGTGCCACACAACAAACCAAATGTTGCCCCCCCCCCCCCTCCAAACACACAGGGAATGCAGCCTTACATGCCATGGGACACAGTGTGGCACATGCTGTAGTGTGGTAGGTGTGCACCTGAGTCCTTGGCAGGTAAATGTGTGTGGAAGCCATCAAAAAGTCACAACAATGAGAACCCACGCAGGTGACCATGTGTACGCATTGCACAGTTCAGGACCGAGCCGTGCGTACGCTTAGCCATTGACTGCAATGAGGACCGACGCGGGTGACTATGCGTACGCATTGCACAGTTCAGGACCGAGCCGTGCGTACGCTTAGCCATTGACTGCAATGAGGACCGACGCGGGTGACTATGCGTACGCATTGCACAGTTCAGGACCGAGTTGTGCGTACGCTTAGCCATTGACTGCAATGAGGACCGACGCGGGTGACTATGCGTACGCATTGCACAGTTCAGGACCGAGCCATGCATACACTTAGCCATTGACTGCAATGACGACCGACGCGGGTGACTACGCATACGCGTCAGGCAGGCGCAGGCATGGACCGAGACCGGCGTACGCCTTGGTCATTGAATCGTATGGAGACGGGTGCGTGTGTATTTTCAAACTACGCGTTGTACAGTCAGTTGACCGAGCCGTGCGCACCCATTGGCTCTGGACTGTCATGGAGACGGATGCGGATTCAAAACTTGTACGAGTCGTGCGCTGGAAATTCAGTTGGATGCCTACAACAATGTTGCAATTCCTAGGGTTTTATGAAGGTGAAGATTTGAACGATGCGGAAGACGTGTACGAGTCATACATTTCCATGTATTGGCCAGATTAATGGAATGCAACCGTGTTGGACCTATCACTTGGGACACATGGCACAGAGTCTGCCTCTGCAGCACAGATATAAGGCTGGCTGGCCCCCAGGGAGCTCTCTTGCCTGCACTACATGCTACTGGAGCACATCCCTGCTACCACTACTGCTGTCTCTGCATTCTCTGGCTACTGCTATGGCACGTACTCTGGAGAGGGCCCCAGCCTTCACTGAGGAGGAGAACCAGGCCCTGCTGGACGGGCTCCTTCCACAGTACAGCAAGCTGTATGGGAAACCAGGTGAGTGTGCAGTCCACTGCCTTCCTAATTGTGCATGTTGTCTGACTAGCAGTACTAGCAGTGTGTACACCAGTGGCAAGCATACTCACTGAGTACTTTCATCCACCAAAGTGTGTATGTACATGTAATGAACAGGTGTTCTGCAGCTAAAGTGCATTTGTGCAAGCTTAAACTTCCCAGGCATTGTTAACATGTCAGACATGCAGGGCATTTGTCCTTTTCCATGGGTGCACTACCTGTGTAACTCATTTTTCTTTGTGATGACGACATGTATATCCAACTGTGTGCAGCACAAATACGGGCCATGTGTGTTAATGGACTTTTAACTTTGTCATCCTCACAGGTTGATGCCCAACAGTAGCAGGAGATATGGCTGACCATCGCCCGGGCAGTTCGATCGGTGGGGGTCTACAAGCGCCGGATCCGCAACTGCCAGAAGAGGTGGCAGGACCTTCGGGCTGGACCCGGAGGATCGCAAGGGTCCAGCTGAAGCTGTCGCCTTCTCGCAGGAGGGGCGGACACCGGACCCTGACCCCCCACATGCTCAGGATCCTGGCGGTGGTCTTCCCGGACCTGGAAGGGCAGCTGAAGGCCAGACAGCAGCAAGGAGGGGGTAAGTCCATGCCTAATCTGTGTACTATGTCTGACATGCTAATTGCAGTCTTTTGGCCTGGTCACACTTCCACATTATGTAGGTTTTGTAGTCCAATACTCATGTCCCTCAATTGTGTGATGCACCCTCCTCATCTGATCCACAGGTGTGGACCCTACAGTCTGTTGCTTGTGTCACTAGGGCACTGTGTCCCTGCAGTCAGCTATGCTTCAGCTTCCAGACAGCATCTGTTACCGTGACTCTGTTGTGGGTTTCATGGGTGGGTCAATTGTTTACACAATGCCTGAGATCTGACATGTGATCTGTGTGTGCCCTTGATATGTGTTACAATTGCTGGTCTGACTCGCCACATGTGGCTGGGGTATTTCAAACAAACACATGCAGCAGGGGACTCCAATTTGTGTGCCTCAGGAGTATGTATATCAAGTGTGTCACACTTGCTTTGCCACCTGACTACTGTCCAGGGCTAAACACTGTTTCATGTAGACTTGGGCAGTCATGCCTACTCAAGGGCATTTAGAAACACTCTGTAATCTCACTCCAGTGTATCAATTTACAGGTTGTGCTTAGTGATATGTGCCTTCAGGTGTCTGCCTCTGTGTCATTGTGGTATGGCTTCCTTTTCCGTACAACTGAGGTGTTCATGAGTTTGAGGGTCAGCAGGACATCTGAGATGTGACTATGAGAGACAATACCTGTGTGACACATAGGTGTGTGATCACTTGACAGTGCACAATGGTGTATGCAACTGTGCACTTCAGGCAGCTGTGTTTCATGCACAGCAGACTGTGATGTGCTCATGTACAGGGAGTTGTGTTCACAGAGACTCATATGTCTGTTTTGTATGATGTGGGGTCTTCTGGGTCCGGGATATGTTGTGTGCAGGGGATGGGCAAGTGCACTTGTCAGCTGCAGAGTTTGCTTTACCCATGAGGTATGATTGTGACACAGTGCATACTGTTGCTGTCTGGATGCCCTGCCCCTGTGACAGGAGACAGTGTTAACTGACTTTCCAGGCATGCCAGTGCCATGCCATTTAACTTGCTATGAGTGATCCTGCATTGTGTTCAGATGTGCTCCATACACCCCATTGTGGCATTGACTATCAGGACATGAGAACATCATAGTGTGTGTCTCTGGCTTGCATCACAAGCATGTGAAATGAGACTCTGGCCATCCCTTCATCCTGACATCTATACTGAGTCAGTGGCAAGAGATGTGATGTGTGTATAGTGACATACTCCTACATGTTCACTTGCATGTCCAACAAATGTGTAGGTGGTGCATGTCGGCACATTGGGGTATTAGCATCCAGCATGCAACAGACATATGGGTGCAAGTCCAGGAGGGATATGAGTGCCATGGTTGATGGTGAGACTGACAATTGGCGTATTCTAAACAGTGTGAGCACTTTGAGCAATGTTCAGCCGATGATGCCAGGGCTTGCCCTGTGATGTGATGTACTCACTGTGGTGTGTGCAGTCAGTGCAGGTGACTGATGTTCTCTTTTTTCATAATTCTATCCAGATGCATCCACGGCCACAGGAGGGGACAGCTCTACGTACCAGGAGGAGCCACAGAGCCTGACTGGGACAGAAGGCGAGGAGTCGGAGGGACCCAGTGGCACGGAGGGCGAGTGGAGCCACACCGAGGAGTCCTCAGCAACATCCACCCCAGCTGAGGGCCACAGCAGCTCGGAGGATGACTCCCTTGTGGAGGCGGGTGTCAGCAGCCACCACACCCCAGCTAGTGAGGCTGTCCCCGCCACCGCCCCCACCACCACCATCACCACCCTCCCATCCCAGAGGTCCCTAGAGGCTCCCGTTTTCGGGAGCATGTCTCCTTTGTGCCAGGCACCGTACCCCTGCTCCTGTGTCCCCTGCTGCCCTGAGTGAGGAGTCTGTGGACTTGCTTCGACAGATCCATGTAGGGCAGACATCAATGCTGAGTGTCCTCCATGCACACACCAGTCTATTGACACAACTGGTGTCGTTCATGGAGGGCATTACATCGGGCATGTCTGCCCTACAGAGGACCAATCAGTCCATGGCCTCCTCCCTGATGGCAGCAGTGTCCCTCCTCCAACAGTCCTGCACCCCTCCTACCCCTGCTCCATCCACGATTCCTACCACCCTACCTGTCCCAAGCACACACACACCAGCACATTCTCACAAACCCACAGACACGGGCAGCACTCAAACACCCAAACCAAGGGCTAGACGTGCACACAAGCAAGCGCAGGAGACTGATACTACACTCACAGGGGATGGTTTGCAGACACACACATAGTCATCCACACAGTCATCCACAACCACTCCGCAGTCCTCCAATACCTCTCACTCTCAGCCCCCTTCCCTTGCCTCACCTGCAACCCCATCTCCACAGAAGCTCTTCCTCTGTGACCTTGGCCTCTTCCCCCACCAACCCAGCAGATCCAGCTTATAAGGGGAAAAGGAAGTCTCCACACACAGAGGGGAGTGCCACTCACACCCGGACACCCTCCCCCAGGCGCAGTCAGACTGAGGCCCCCACCCGCAAGTCCCCCCGGAGCCGGAAGAGCAAGACCCCACCCCGCCCCGCCCCGCAGCTCCACGACAAAGTCTCCGTCCTCCATCCCCCAGGCCACCACTCCACAGGTTCCCCCGCCACACCCTGTCCCAGGTTCCCCCACCCACAGATACACCACTGCCAAAATGATGAGGCCCTCCCCCTTACCACTTGCTCTTCCACCCCCACCACCCCCGGTCAGACAGTTTGTGCCGCTGATGTGGGGACCGTGTCCCCCCTCTGTCCTGCCGACCTCACCTGAACCCCATTTCGCTCCCATTGAGTTAGGCACTGCAA
Source organism: Triturus cristatus (assembly GCF_964204655.1). NCBI lineage: Eukaryota > Metazoa > Chordata > Amphibia > Caudata > Salamandridae > Triturus > Triturus cristatus. The sequence continues at coordinate 224,570,747 of NC_140589.1, read as the reverse complement.
TGGAGTCCACGACCACCCCGTCTGACTTGGGCACTGAAGTGGGGACCCAGTCCACTCCATCTGACCTGCCCACAGCAGTTGTGCCGGCACCCACCCCATCTGACTTGTGCCCCACAGTTGTGACTGCACCCACTACTTCAGTCAGCTCCACTGCAGTTGCCAGTGACTCTCCTGCATCCACTACCCCTTCACTGCCTCCTTCTGCTGCGCCCTGATCCTGTCCCTGCGGTGCCTGGCCTGCCCCATGTATGCCTCTCCGAGGGGATGTCCCCTGTCCTTACCAGTGCAGGCAACCAACGTGTGACAGTTGTCACTCAAGTTAACTTTTTGTCATTTGGATATGGACTGGCCATTGGCCTTTGTTTTGAAAGGACTTTGCTGAATAAAGCATTTTTCTTTATCCTTGTGAATTTGATTTAGCTGTACATTTTGTTGATGATGTTTAGCATGATCTGACAGTTGCAATGCTGGATTTCCAATGTTGAATACTGAGGTGTTGATGTGAGGTACTCCATGTGGTCCATGAGATATGTATCCTATTCTGGTCGTTATCCATATCATCCTATGCAGCTAACTGGGTGTGTCATGATTAACAATTTGTGAACATCTCTTGTAAACATTTAATTTGCATGGTCACATCTGTGGCTTGCACACATGCACATATGATGTGCTTCCCATTGTCCAATTTGTCTATTTCCCTGACTGTGGGTGCATCTCCACTGGACATGTAAGTGTGGGCATCATTGGTGTAGGAGCAAATGGGTCCTCTGTGCAACTTGCTGGACATATGAATTGAGTATGTGCAGATGACTTAAGGGACACTCTCGTACCCAGGCTGTTGTGACCAGAGCCTATATTGTGTGGTAACTGATGGCTGACTGATCAAGTGTTCTGCTGACATGAGTGAGACCTGCTGGGACTATGTTTGGCACCGCTGAGCTTCCACAGGAGTTGAGTCCCCTCAAGTAAGTGTGTTGTTCCGTGACATTGCCTGGGCCCATGGTGTGTGTTGTGTAAGTGTCGGGGAGCGCCGGGAACCGCTGAGACATTACCCGAGGGTTTCCCTGATCCGCCCCTTCTTTCTTCATTCCAGCCCTCTGGCGGCTATGACTTTCCCGCCACATACCAGGAAACCGACGCGGATTGGCCGGTTTCTCCCACCCCATTCTTCGTGGAGGCGGAGTCTCGCAGTCCCGAGACCAACAAGAGGGAGCCTCCTGATGACGCGGACGGAACGTCGATCCCGGAAGAGAGCGAGCGCCAACTGACCCGACCGACAGAGACGCGGAGACCAGTGCTGGGAACCCCTCCGGTGTGCGGTTCAAGAGAAGAGGAGCCAAGACTTCGTGAGGAGGACGCAGCGCCCCGCCACGGCCCCACGGGAGGGACGTGGCTCGAACAGGTGCGTACCAGGGTCCTCGTGATTGGGAGCGGGACTGGAGGAAAGAAGCCGACAGGGTAGAGAGGGAGCACGGCATCAGACCTGCCGAGAGCACTCGAGATTCCCCTGGCCTTCCCCACGCCTACACCTTCAACCTTCTTCCCCCCCCTCCTATACATTCTGGTGATGGTCCCCAGTCCTGTCCATCCTCCTAGAATCTTCACTTCAGAACTATAGGACTCCAACACGGGTGTAACCTTTTGCTAAAGGTGTGATACCCCAGTTGCACTGACCAGTGCCCTTCTTTTGTTTTTGTTTTGGGTCTCCGATCCAACTCCACATCGCCGTTCAACGAGGAGACCACGCCCCACAGTACCCGGGTCCAGAGAGAGGAACAGGGAACCAGTTTCGACCTTGGAGACGGAGACGAACATTTTGTTATTGACTTTATTAACCCATGCAATAAAACAAGGGGGACACAGCGCCCTTTACAACTTGCCCTCGCAGTCAGTCTCTCTATATTCCCACAGTGGCGAGCCAGATAGGAGTCCACACTCCACTGCATGATAATGGAGGCCTTGATTCAGCTCTTAGCAGAGGGACAGAAGAAACTAGAATGGGCTATGGAGAGACAGGTCAACATTGCGCAAGCCGATAGGGACTTGTTTAAGGACATGATCAAGGGACAAATGGACGCCCTGCTACGAGTGGGGGAGGAAGCTGCCCAGGGGGGTGGCAGGTCCCGAGAAACCAGAACCGTCTCCTCTCCACCCACGGTCTCCCTACAAAAATACGTTTCAGGGGAAGACCCCGACGCTTTTCTTATGAATTTCGAGCGGGCCGCACGGGCCTCCGGTTGGCCGGTTGCAAAGTGGCCCTTCTTTTTGGCACCTCTGTTGTCTGGGGAGGCCCAAGCAGCCTACCAGGTTGCCAACGCAGGAGGGGTGACCCCCTATGAAGAAGTGAAAACGATTATATTGGATCATCTCGGACTGGATCCAGAAACATACCGTATGCGGTTCCGAAAAGAAAGAGGAGCCCCAGGGGACAATCCCAAGACTTTATATTTCAAATTGAAAATGGCCGCAGACAAGTGGCTGAAACCCACTGAAAACACCAAGGAGGATATCATGAGAGCCATCTACTTAGAACAGTTTATTGAATCATTGCCCTATCCCACGCAAAGGTGGTTGAGGCAACACTCCCATCTAACTCCAGAACAAGCGGTGGATATAGCCACATCCTATTCCCGGGCCCAACCCCGTCTTCCGCATGGAGAGACGGATAGAGCCTCTCGGGCTCTCCCCGGACCCCGGAAACCCTTGAGACCCATCAGAGACGCAGAAAAGATACCTCCACCTCGAGGCGACCTACCTCCCCATCGGGGACCGCAATGCTTCGACTGCGGGGGTTGGGGCCACATTGCCAGGACTTGTCCCAAGAAGCATGTCGACGAACCCATGGACGTCAGTTGCGTTCCCCGCAGCCTGTTCTACACCGCGGAGGCAGGGCCCTGCTTTTACGTAAGTGTGTCAGTAAACGGCAATGCCTTGGAAGCCCTCCTGGATACTGGGTGTCGTCAGTCAGTGATTCATGCGAGGCTAGTGGGGAAGCATCAGATCATTCCAGGTGGGAAAACACATATTAGATGTGTCCATGGCGACGTGAAGGAGTACCCCACAGCCCTAGTTCCCTTCGTCTATAAAGATAATCCCCCCCTCAATATCTCTGTTGGGGTTTTGCATACACTCCCCAAACTCTTGATCCTCGGCACTGACAACCCGTCTTTCATGACCCTCATGAAGGAACACACCGGGTTGTTACCTTCCCTTTCCAAACACTCCGAGGGCCAGACGACCCTTCTCACCCAGGAACCCTGGCAACAGGATGATCGCTTCCAGTTGGCCCAGACGAGCGACCCTTCCCTTGCTGCCGCGTGGCAACAAGCCCGAAACAACGACCAAAACCCCCAACCACTCTATCCCTTATTCAAAATAACAAAAGGGTTGTTGTATAGAATCGCCAAAGAAGGGGAATCCCCCCAGTTACTAGTTACCCAACGGTTTAGAGAGCAAATCATGTTTTATGCCCACTCTCACCTCTTAGCAGGACACCTAGGCCCAGAGAAGGTGACCCAGAACCTTTTACGGGATTTTTATTGGCCGGGTATCTTTGCCCACATAAGAAAATACTGCCAGGAGTGTCCCATCTGCCAAGTCAAGAACCCCTATCGACCACGAGCAGTTCCTCTCCAACCCTTGCCTATCATTGGTAAACCCTTTGAACGTGTTGGGATGGACCTTGTAGGTCCTTTACCCAAGTCCACCAAGGGACACCAATACATTCTAGTATTGGTGGACTATTGTACAAGGTTCCCCGAGGCCTTTCCACTTCGAGCTCCTACCACCGCGGCTATTGCCGATCGCTTGCTAGAGTTCTTTTCCCGTGTCGGGTTTCCGCGCGAAATCTTGACAGACCAAGGGACCCCTTTTTTATCCAGACTGATGAAACAGGTGTGTGCCCTCCTCCAAATCAAACAGATAAGAACCTCGGCCTACCACCCACAGACCGACGGTCTAGTGGAACGATATAACGGGACCATAAAGCTAACCCTTAAAAAAATGTTGGCCTTAGAAGGACGACGTTGGGATCAACTCCTTCCCCTCGCCTTATACGTCATACGAGGACAGGTCCAGTCCAGTCTGGGGTGTTCATCTTTCGAGATGTTATACGGCAGACGACCGCGAACCCTACTGGAGATGACAAGGGAGGCGTGGGAGGAGAGACCCAACGATGCCCGCGACCTTCTGGACTACAGTCAGTCCCTGAAGTCACATCTGGCTAAATTGCGCGACCTTGCGCATACCAACCTGGAAAAACAACAAGAGAAACAAAGGACCCAGTATGATAAAGGGAAGAAATGGCGTTCTCTACAGCTGGGGGATTGGGCTTTAGTGAGTTTACCAAAATCCCTGACCTCAGTACAAAAAGAGTGGAAAGGGCCCTTCGAGGTCGTGGCACTGTTTGGGAAGACTACCTACCGATTGGCGATTGGACCCAATCGTACCCAAACCTACCACATAAACCTCTTAAAAAAATGTCTAGGACCCCTCCCTCCCAGTCGCACTAACCTCCTGGTAGGCGTTCCTGACACGACGAACAGCACCTTAGAAGACTTAGTGGTTAATGAACACCTAAAACCCGAACAGCAAACATCCTTATTGAATAGGCTAATCCCGTTTGCACACGTGTTCTCGGATCAGCCAGGGAAGACCTCCGTAGTGGAACACGCCATCCATACCGTGCCAGGCAAAGTGGTTCGCCTACGACCCTATCGCATACCAGCACACCGCAGGGCAGCTGTGACCCAGGAAGTCCAGAAAATGCTGGAGATGGGTGTCATCGAACCGTCCCACAGTGATTGGTCCTCCCCGATCGTTCTGGTCCCCAAACCTGACGGCAGTATCCGTTTCTGCATCGACTTCAGACAGGTGAACGCCATCTCGGCTCTTGATGCGTATCCCCTGCCTAGAGTCGATGAACTGATAGAACAACTCGGAGATGCCCACTACATCACCACGCTAGATCTTACCAAGGGGTATTGGCAGGTACCCCTACGTAAGGTAGACCAGAAGAAAACAGCCTTCACGACTCCCGATGGCCTTTTTCAGTTCACTGTATTGCCCTTTGGGCTACACGGCGCCCCAGCTACATTCCAACGGCTAATGAACCATGTTCTGAAACCCCATCAAGGCTACTCGTCCGCTTATCTAGACAACATAGTCATATACAGTTCGCGATGGGACCAACACTTAGACCACCTACAGCATATTCTGGGGGCCCTTGAACAAGCAGGGCTACACATCAATGCGAAAAAATCAAGAGTTGGGTTTTCCAAAGTGAAATATCTAGGGTACCTACTGGGTAATGGGTGTATAGAACCTCAGAGGGAGAAAGTAAGAGCCATAGCAGATGCCCCCCTTCCCACCACAAAAAAAGGAGTGCGAGCATTCCTGGGCCTCTTGGGCTATTATCGGCGTTTCATTCCCCAATACTCAACCCTTTCGGCACCTCTTACTGACCTCTTGAAAAAGGACGTCAAGAACCGGGAGTTGTTATCCCCCTCCCCAGCGGTACAACAAGCCTTTTCCGATCTCAAATCAGCCATCATACACAGCCCCGTATTGCTCTCACCCGATTTCTCTAGGCCTTTCCTCCTCCAAACCGACGCTTCAGATGTCGGCATAGGCGCGGTCCTTTCACAGAAAACCATGGACGGAGCGGAACACCCTATCCTGTTCCTTAGTCGCAAGCTCTTCCCTAGGGAACGTTCCTATCCCACTATCGAAAAGGAGTGTCTGGCCATCAAGTGGGCTGTGGAGAAACTGAGGTACTACCTCGAGGGCAGCAGATTCAGCCTCTTTACAGACCATGCTCCCCTGGTGTGGCTGGCTCGAAACAAGGGCACCAACCCTAGAGTTATGCGTTGGTTTCTATCATTGCAACCCTTCACCTTTGACATTTACCACCGTAAGGGGGCCCTCAATGCCAATGCCGACTTCCTCTCTCGTTTTCCTGTCCTCCCCGATCGGGATGACTCTAGGGGAGGGGTGTGTCGGGGAGCGCCGGGAACCGCTGAGACATTACCCGAGGGTTTCCCTGATCCGCCCCTTCTTTCTTCATTCCAGCCCTCTGGCGGCTATGACTTCCCCGCCACATACCAGGAAACCGACGCGGATTGGCCGGTTTCTCCCGCCCCATTCTTCGTGGAGGCGGAGTCTCGCAGTCCCGAGACCAACAAGAGGGAGCCTCCTGATGACGCGGACGGAACGTCGATCCCGGAAGAGAGCGAGCGCCAACTGACCCGACCGACAGAGACGCGGAGACCAGTGCTGGGAACCCCTCCGGTGTGCGGTTCAAGAGAAGAGGAGCCAAGACTTCGTGAGGAGGACGCAGCGCCCCGCCACGGCCCCACGGGAGGGACGTGGCTCGAACAGGTGCGTACCAGGGTCCTCGGGATTGGGAGCGGGACTGGAGGAAAGAAGCCGACAGGGTAGAGAGGGAGCACGGCATCAGACCTGCCGAGAGCACTCGAGATTCCCCTGGCCTTCCCCACGCCTACACCTTCAACCTTCTTCCCCCCCCTCCTATACATTCTGGTGATGGTCCCCAGTCCTGTCCATCCTCCTAGAATCTTCACTCCAGAACTATAGGACTCCAACACGGGTGTAACCTTTTGCTAAAGCTGTGATACCCCAGTTGCACTGACCAGTGCCCTTCTTTTGTTTTTGTTTTGGGTCTCCGATCCGACTCCACATCGCCGTTCAACGAGGAGACCACGCCCCACAGTACCCGGGTCCAGAGAGAGGAACAGGGAACCAGTTTCGACCTTGGTGGCAGACGTCGACGGAGACGAACATTTTGTTATTGACTTTATTAACCCATGCAATAAAACAAGGGGGACACAGCGCCCTTTACAACTTGCCCTCGCAGTCAGTCTCTCTATATTCCCACAGTAAGCGTGTGTGTGTGTGTCCACATCCCTTTTCATACACAGGCAGTGTTCCCTTGATATGTTCCTGTTGTTGATGCTTGCTGAGTTGTACTGTGTTCATCCCACAACTTTGCCATGGGCTACCAGATGTGGGGGTGCATGACACACTACTGTTAATTGGTGTTTCATCATTGGGATTTGTCAGTTCTGAGTGGTGATGATGTGGTCAGATGCAGATGGGACACAGTCAGGGGTCCCCAAGGCACTTGTTTGTTCGCAATATCATATAGTTGTCCCTAGGTGGTACCTTTCAGTGATTGAGACATGTGTATGCGTGTGTGACTGCTCCCACTTGTCCGGTTCAGGGCTGCAATGTTGGCAGGTGTCAGCATGTGTGGTTCTGCATTGTCCTGGGACTGTGGCAGGTATTCCGAAGGTTTCGGGAGCTTTGACGTCATGGCCATGTACCACATACTGTGCAGTATGTATGTCATTCACCAGGGTTGTAGACTGTCCTTGTGTGATGAGTCTGTGCACCTTAGTTCCTGCAAACATTACTGTGTTTGTCATGGGTGCATGTGCAATGTCATCTGTCCATGTGGGGTTCACAGATGCACATTGGTGCAGTTAAGGGTGTGTGGTGTTGAGGGTGGACTGATGTAAATGTTTGCATGGATGGGCCCCTAGCTCCCGTTTGTCCATGGATGACGGGCCATGCTGAGTGATTTGTGTTTGTGTAGGTGTGATGTACGTTTGTGGCACAGGACACATGTCTGGGTTTCCCAGTTTGTACGACATCTGCCTTTGTCATCACAGTGGAGGTGTCATGCATGCTTGTGTCACCCCAATGTCTGGTCCCCTGGGGGTAATGCTGTTGTGTGTCAGTCTCTTGCTCTGTTAGTTGCTGTTCATTCCAGCTTGTGTCACATGTGTCTGTTGTGCTCCCTCTCATCTCACAATGCCTGATTGCCCACTAAGGGGGTCCCATTGATGGTTTACTTTTGTATGGCACTGTGTCCACATCTGCCTCACTGTGGTTCTTTCACCCTCATGTGTTGTGTAGTTACCGGGGGGGAGGGGGTTATCGGTGTGTCGGTGTCTCTGTCTCTCTCTCTCTCTCCCTCCCTCCCTCTCTCTCTCCCTCTCTCTCTCCCTCCCTCTCTCTCTCTCTCCCTCTCCCTCTCTCTCTCTCTGAGTCACATCATTCTGCACATTCATCCTGGTTGTTAGGTGCCATTGCTGTCATGGAATGGGAGTTTGTGAGCTGACACCTACAGTCTACACAGGTTGTTTTGATTAGTGTGTCTATTTGCGAGATGTGTGTATGCTTTGTGATGGTCACTTCTGCTCTTGTGTCATTGTACACTGTATGCATTGTCAGCCCCCATGGGTGGTGCTTGTCTGCACATGGCCAAGAGCATGTTAGGGTTTTACAGCACTGTTAGCCTCACCACATCTCTGTGGGTATGGGGACACAACCACTACTTTGCCACAAAAGTGTTTCATGTGTTGGGACCAGGAATCATATATGCTGTTTGGCATTTGCAGCTTTGACCATGATGACACTTACCTTTTGGTCACTGTAATGAGGGGGGTTTTGGACCCCACCACCACAATGCTCACAATGTGCTGCAGTTTGGAACCACACACTTAACTTTTGTTCTACACAGTGAGGGGGTGTTAGTTTTACATTGACCCAGTGCTATAGTGATGCTTGCCTTGTGTAGGCCACAGTCAGTTTTTGGTCACACATGTGATGGTAGTTACATTGTATGTTCAAAGTCATAATCACTGTTATGAGCATTTGTCACAGGCTACACACTGTTGTCATGATGTTAGGGGGGATGTATTTTGCTGACAACCTAATGTTGCTGTATGATGGATTTGTGGAGCATCACCCATCCTATGGGTGGGGGTGGCAGGGGTGATGGGCAACATAAGCCCTATGAGTGGGGGTGGCAGTAGTGATGGGCAACAGGTCCCGTGGGGGTGGCAGGAGTGATGGGCAACATAAGCCCTATGGGTGGGGGTGGCAGGAGTGATGGGCAACAGGTCCCCTATGGGTGGGGGTGGCAGGAGTGATGGGCAACATAAATCCTATGGGTGGGGGTGGCAGGAGTGATGGGCAACATAAGCCCTATGAGTGGGGGTGGCAGGAGGTCTGGGCAACATAGTCCCTATGGGTGGGGGTGGCAGGAGTGATGGGCAACATAAGCCCTATGGGTGGGGGTGGCAGTAGTGATGGGCAACATGTCCCCTATGGGTGGGGTGGCAGGAGTGATGGGCAACATAAGCCCTATGGGTGGGGGTGGCAGGAGTGACGGGCAACAGGTCCCCTATGGGTGGGGGTGGCAGTAGTGATGGGCAACATAAGCCCTATGAGTGGGGGTGGCAGGAGTGTTGGGCAACATAGTCCCTATGGGTGGGGGTGGCAAGAGTGATGGGCAACATAAGCCCTATGGGTGGGGGTGGCAGTAGTGATGGGCAACAGGTCCCCTATGGGTGGGGGTGGCAGGAGTGATGGGCAACATAAGCCCTATGGGTGGGGTGGCAGGAGTGATGGGCAACAGGTCCCCTATGGGTGGGGGTGGCAGGAGTGATGGGCAACAGGTCTCCTGGGGGTGGTGGCAGTAGTGATGGGCAACAGGTCCCCTATGGGTGGGTGTGGCAGGAGTGATGGGCAACATAAGCCCTATGAGTGGGTGTGGCAGGAGTGCTGGGCAACATAGTCCCTATGGGTGGGTGTGGCAGGAGTGATGGGCAACATAAGCCCTATGGGTGGGGGTGGCAGGAGTGATGGGCAACAGGTACCCTATGAGTGGGGGTGGCAGGAGTGATGGGCAACAGGTCCCCTATGAGTGGGGGTGGCAGTAGTGATAGGCAACATACCCCTATGGGTGGGGGTGGCAGTAGTGATGGGCAACAGGTCCCTTATGGGTGGGGGTGGCAGGAGTGATGGGCAACATAAGCCCTGTGAGTGGGGGTGATGGGCAACAGGTTCCCTATGGGTGGGGGTGGCAGTAGTGATGGGCAATGAGTCCTCTATGGGTGGGGGTGGCAGTAGTGATGGGCAACAGGTCCCCTATGGTTGGGGGTGGCAGGAGTGCTGGGCAACACAGTCCCTATGGGTGGCAGGAGTGATGGGCCACATAAGCCCTATGGGTGGGGGTGGAAGGAGTGATGGGCAACAGGTCCCCTATGAGTGGGGGTGGCAGTAGTGATAGGCAACATACAACCTATGAGTGGGTGTGGCAGTAGTGATGGGCAACAGGTCCCCTATGGGTGGGGGTGGCAGGAGTAATTGGCAACATAAGCCCTATGGGTGGGTGTGGCAGGAGTGATGGGCAACAGGTCCCCTATGGGTGGGCGTGGCAGTAGTGATGGGCAATAGGTACCCTATGGGTGGGAGTGGCAGTAGTGATTGATGGGCAACAGGTCCCCTATGGGTGGGGGTGGCAGTAGTAATGGGCAACATAAGCCATATGAGTGGGGGTGGCAGGAGTGTTGGGCAACATAGTCCCTATGGGTGGGGGTGGCAAGAGTGATGGGCAACATAAGCCCTATGGGTGGAGGTGGTAGTAGTGATGGGCAATAGGTCCCCTATGGGTGGGGGTGGCAGGAGTGATGGGCAACATAAGCCCTATGGGTGGGGGTGGCAGGAGTGATGGGCAACAGGTCCCCTATGGGTGGGGGTGGCAGTAGTGATGGGCAACATAAGCCCTATGAGTGGGGGTGGCAGGAGTGTTGGGCAACATAGTCCCTATGGGTGGGGGTGGCAGGAGTGATGGGCAACATAAGCCCTATGGGTGGGGGTGTCAGGAGTGATGGGCAACAGGTCCCCTATGGGTTGGGGTGGCAGTAGGGATGGGCAACAGGTCCCCTGGGGGGTGGCAGTAGTGATGGGCAACAGGTCCCCTATGGGTGGGTGCGGCAGGAGTGATGGGCAACATAAGCCCTGTGAGTGGGTGTGGCAGGAGTGCTGGGCAACACAGTCCCTATGGGTGGGGGTGGCAGGAGTGATGGGCAACATAAGCCCTATGGGTGGGGGTGGCAGAAGTGATGGGCAACAGGTCCCCTATTAGTGGGGGTGGCAGGAGTGATGGGAAACAGGTCCCCTATGAGTGGGGGTGACAGTAGTGATAGGCAACATACCCCCTATGAGTGGGGGTGGCAGTAGTGATGGGCAACAGGTCCCCTATGGGTGGGGGTGGCAGGAGTGATGGGCAACCTAAGCCCTATGGGTGGGGGGATGGGCAACAGGTTCCCTATGGGTGGGGGTGGCAGTAGTGATGGGCAACAGGTCACCTATAGGTGGGGGTGGCAGGAGTGATAGGCAACAGGTCCCCTATGGATGGGTGTGGCAGGAGTGATGGGCAACATAAGCCATATGACTGGGTGTAACAGGAGTGCTGGGCAACTTAGTCCCTATGGGTGGGTGTGGCAGGAGTGATGGGCAACATAAGCACTATGGGTGGGGGTGGCAGGAGTGATGGGCAACAGGTCCCCTATGAGTGGGGGTGGCAGGAGTGATGGGCAACAGGTCTCCTATGAGTGGGGGTGGCAGTAGTGATGGGCAACATACCCCCTATGAGTGGGGGTGGCAGTAGTGATGGGCAACAGGTCCCCTATGGGTGGGGGTGGCAGGAGTGATGGGCAACATAAGCCCTGTGGCTGGGGGTGATGGGCAACAGGTTCCCTATGGGTGGGGGTGGCAGTAGTGATGGGCAACGAGTCCTCTATGGGTGGGGGTAACAGTAGTGATGGGAAACAGGTCCCCTATGGTTGGGGTGGCAGGAGTGCTGGGCAACATAGTCCCTATGGGTGGGGGTGGCAGGAGTGAAGGGCATCATAAGCCCTATGGGTGGGGGTGGCAGGAGTGATGGGCAACAGGTCCCCTGTGAGTGGGGGTGGCAGTAGTGATGGGCAATAGGTCCCCTATGGGTGGGGGTGGCAGGAGTGATGGGCAACATAAGCCCTATGGGTGGGGGTGGCAGGAGTGATGGGCAACAGGTCCCCTATGGGTGGGCATGGCAGTAGTGATGGGCAATAGGTCCCCTATGGGTGGGGTGACAGTAGTGATAGGCAACATACCCCCTATGAGTGGGGGGGGCAGTAGTGATGGGCAACAGGTCCCCTATGGGTGGGGGTGGCAGGAGTGATGTGCAACATAAGCCCAATGGGTGGGGGTGGCAGGAGTGATGGGCAACAGGTCCCCTATGGGTGGGCGTGGCAGTAGTGATGGGCAATAGGTCCCCTATGGGTGGGGGTGGCAGTATTGATGGGCTACAGGTCCCCTATGGGTGGGGGTGGCAGGAGTGATGGGCAACATAAGCCCTATGAGTGGGGGTGGCAGGAGTGCTGGGCAACATAGTCCCTGTGGGTGGGGGTGGCAGGAGTGATGGGCAACATAAGCCCTATGGGTGGGGGTGGCAGGAGTGATGAGCAACAGGTCCCCCATGGGTGGGCGTGGCAGTAGTGATGGGCAATAGGTTCCCTACGGGTGGGGGTGGCAGTAGTGATGGGCAACAGGTCACCTATGGGTGGGGGTGGCAGAAGTGATGGGCAACATAAGCCCTATGAGTGGGGGTGGCAGGAGTGCTGGGCAACATAGTCCCTGTGGGTGGGGGTGGCAGGAGTGATGGGCAACATAAGCCCTATGGGTGGGGGTGGCAGGAGTGATGGACAACAGGTCCCCTATGGGTGGGGGTGGCAGTAGTGCTGGGCAACAGGTCCCCTATGTGTGGGGGTGGCAGGAGTGATGGGCAACATAAGCCCTATGAGTGGGGGTGGTAGTGGTGCTGGCCATGCAACCCCTATGGTGGCCTGTTGCTAGTGGCCAGGATATGGATCCCCTGTGTGTGTGTAACATTTTGCAGGTACGTGCTTTGTGTGGTGGGTGTCTGACTTCCCGTCTGCGCCGTACTCGTCGGTTCCTGATCCGGTCATAGATGTACAGGACTGGTATGACCTGCGCAATGGGATTCATGATGTGTTCGTCTCATACACGCTGCTTGTTGCTCCGTCTCGTACCCGTTGCAAGCTGGTCCATCTCGTAGTCGTGGATTGGGTTCTGCTGTCATCCCACCGCAATAATTGCATTCCATTCCCATAGGTGCCTTTCAACCTCCCTCAACCCAGTCCTATAAAGACCCCGCTCCCAAGGCTGAAATTTTGCTGTTTTGCTTAGGGGGTCGAAACGTTGACACTGCTTTCTTCTTTTGTTCAGACATAGATGGCAGAGATTTACTTTCTGCATCTCATATATTATGTTATGATTTAGCATTTTTGTGTATGCCAGACATCTGGCTGGACAGGTTGTAAATACTGGCTGTTGATGTACATATGCACACTACCTTCCTTTTTGCACATCACTTCCACATTTCTCCCTACACATTCACTACCCTTCCCCCCTGCACCGTTTTCTAAAAATGTTCAATTTTGAAATACATTGTGATCTATAATTTGGATACAATCCAACACTTTGATGAAATAAAATCACAACCAATTAAGGCAAATGACCAAGTCGGTGGTGTCTAATTTTGATCAAAATAATAATGATCTTTTCTTGCTTTATATGTAATTGTGAATGTTTTCCACTGTGGCATTACCTTTTTGTACATCTATTGATCTAGACAGCTTTTTGATATTAGTCTAATTCCTTTTTGGAGTAATCTGTAGCTTATTGGCTACTGAATTGGATCACTTTTTTATTTCCAAGGAATCATCTATTGTTTGGGTGAATTGCTAATTAAATTTAAATCACAATGTCTTCCTGCTCATCATTGTACATATTGGGGCCGATTCCGATCCTGTAATGTTTTTTCCCGTACGACTCGTATCGGTATTTTTTTCCGTACGAATCGTACAAGTCACGTCCGACCCGTGAAGTACGTTCCGTACGGGAAAAAGTACATATGGATCGGCCCGATCCGTACGAATCGTAGCGGGAAAAATAGTACGAGATGGACCCGGACACTTCTCCGTGCAAATCGTAAAAATGAAGTCCGACCGTACTAGTACGATCCGGACCGGCGTTACAATTTACGATTCGTACGGAAAACATCCCGTACACGGGGAATGACTTTTCCTGCTATGAAGCGAAGTTTGTATGCACCGTACCCCCAGCGCGAATGTATGGTGCGTACCCCCAGTGCGTAGGTATGCACAGTACCCCCAGCGTGTAGGTACGCACAGTACCCCCAGTGCGAATGTACGGTGCGAACCCCTAGCACGTAGGTACGCACCGTACCCCCTGTGCGAATGTACGGTGCGTACCCCCAGCGCATAGGTATGCACCGTACCCCCAGCGCGTAGGTACACACCGTAACCCCAGTGCAAATGTACGGTGCGTACCCCCAGCGCATAGGTACGCACCGTACCCCCAGCACGTAGGTACGCACCGTACCCCCCGTGCGAATGTACGGTGTGTACCCCCAGCGCGTAGGTACGCACCATACCCCCATCGCGTAGGTACGCACCGTACCCCCCCGCGCTTAGGTAGGCACCGTACCCCCCCGCACGTAGGTACACACCGTACCCCCAGTGCGAATGTACGGTGCTTACCCCCATCGCGTATGTACGGTGCGTACCCCCAGCGCGTATGTACGCACCGTACCCCCATTGCGAATGTACGGTGCGTACCCCCAACATCGCGTATGTACGGCGGATGTTGCGGGTACGCGATGTTGCGGGTATGCACCGTACATACGCGATGGTGGTCTACGCATCCGCACCGTACAGAAGCAATGGGGTGTACGCACCGTACATAGCAATGTCCGTGTACGCACCTCACATCCACTACGCATGGGGGTGTGTGGCTGTACGACTCGTACCCCTGTACCGTACTGAACCACGGACACTGTAAAACAGCACAAGGAGGGCCTATTCGACTCGCACAACACCACAAAACACGTCTACACTGCACAAAAAATGGAAAGGACTGACCTGGACACATCCAAACAGGCAAACAGAGGGGCAGCCTCACAACCACCCCTTATAACACACCCACCAAAAATTCAAACTGAGCCCCACCCACAAATGGACCAATAAAAAGGGACCACACACACAAAGCATGAGCTTTTGCAACAGACTCACTACTGCTACAGAGCACACACAAACCACTGCACCCATCCACCTTAACATATACACCTTCACACACACCCCTTCACACATACCCCCTCTCCACATTCACACACACACTGTCACATTCAGACCCACACACCCACAACCATCCACACCCTCACCCCACACCATGCCCACCGACAAGAATCCAAAGTTCACAAGGGAGGAGCTGGACATCCTTGTCAACGAAGTCATCAGAGTCGAGCCACAGCTGTTTGGAATCATTGGTCAGACAGACCAGCATAGCTGAAAAATCACACCTGTGGCAGAGGATTGTCGAGAGGGTGAATGCTGTTGCACCCATCAGAAGGACCAGGAATGAATGCCAAGCCAGGTGGTACGATCTGCAGAGGGCGGTCAAGAGAAAAATGAATGAAGAGCACGCCCAGACCAACCTCACTGGAGGTGGTGCGCCCCGCAGACCAGTACATTACCATCGCTGGGAGGAGAAGGTGATGGCCATGCTTCTGCCGGTGGGAGTACATGGACTCCAAGGACCTCCAGAGCCTGGTGAGTACACAAACAACTTACGTAACATGGGGGTAATAGCATCCATACCCCAACTACACCAAATGCACGCAACTACCCCCAAGCCCTCACCCGGCAAAACCAGTCACAAACAACGCGAATGCCAATAACATGTGTATGCCCCATTGAGAAAGCAAGGCCATACTATGTCCCATGCTACACGAAGCACCAACCCAACAATGGATGTCCGGTATGCTGGGAGGGTGGGTGCACCAAAACGCATGTTTGAATTCCAAATCAGACACAATTGCCCTCATCCAAAATGGCCCAGCTACATACCCATGCACCATGCGCAATGCCCAGGGATTGGGAAAGTACTGACAAGATAGCTCACACTTGGCCCTGGTGTAGGCAGCACAAGGCCCTCCTGTGACCAGTGCAAACACAAACACCAACACAAGAAGGTCAGATATCTAGGACAGGAACTCACACTCACTGTCATGGCAGCATGCTCCATGGGGGGACAGCTACATCACCTGGGAGCCCCAGTGCCAAATCACACTACACCCACCAGCAGGCCCTGTCACACACACCCCTTACACAAGCAGACACCACCAGGACAGGCAATGGATTTACCCACTGCCACAATGGACATGTAAAACAACAAGACCAATACATAGCCGAAGAATCACCCAAGCCACAAATGGACATGTCAAAGACTCAGGAGAACATATCAATCTGTACTCCGCAACATACCCATACACAAGTGAACATTGAGGAGAATGCTCGGCACATACAACTACCTGGAGGAACTGTGCCAACTTGAATGTGTATGAAACATGCATGTTGCATGAAACAGCTTTAACATTGTCTCTCTCTCACACACAGGGCAGCGTGATGAACATTCCCCCAACAATGGGGGGGTAGAATCACGGTCCCAGGCTCAGGAGGAACCGGATCCCACCAGCAACGACACCTCTCAACACTCCGCGGATGACCCCGACCGACCTGGACCCTCTGGTGTCCAAGCCCCTGCAGCACCTGGTTCAGGAACATCTGTGCCAACCACCACCCCCATTCCTGCCACACCACAGGAGACACCCAGGAGCCCTGCCCGCAGTGAACAGAGCCAGTCTGACCAGGAGGGACAAGGTGCGGCGGGCACCCAGGAGGAGGCAGACAACACCGCCACTGCCATCCCTCAGGGGTCCCGTCGAACCGATGTGCCCACAACGGCAGGCCCGGCTTGGTCGTCCACGGAAAAGACAGTGAGAGGCAGCGGGCCATCCACATCTCCCAGGTCACCTGGCCTGGCACCTGGCCTTCATGTGCGACAGCATCACCTCATTGATTGACATCATCTGCCACATGGACTTGCTGGTCACAGTCTGACCAATGATGCCAAACACTGTGGGCTGGACTCTGATGACTTCAAATGCCAAGGATCCAATCTCCCCCTGTGAACTTTGGATTCTATGGTCCCTGCATTTCCCCATTTTCTGTGCACAAATCACGCCCCAGAGCTCGAAATTAAAAAATTAATAATTGAAATTTCATGTTGCAGTCATTTAGCATGAGTCCATGTTAGAAATGAGGGGGCTCTGGTTGACGCAGGTGTGAACCCACAACAAGCAGGGACCCTTTACTTCTTGTCAGGGCGAAGGATGACTCCCCAGAATAACCCCTGCTCACCCTCTAGGTGCGTGGCGCGAGCAGTCTAGGCTAAGTCTCAGGCGTACATGGTTAAGCAAATGCAATTACACATACAGTAAACCCCTTGCATGCACCACAAACGGACACCAATCAGGTAGTATATAAAAATAAGCTTTTATGTAGATTCAGCAGATTCAAATACAAGGCCCAGTAACGATGAACTGATGGGGCCACAATTCTTAGGAATACGGTAAAGTTCTCTTTGTTACGGAAAGTTCTTTAGGCGGGCACAAGGTAACTGTGGGCCTCAGCGTACTTCGTGCTGAGGCGGCGTGCGGGAAGCACGCGACAGATGACAGGGAAATCAGAACGTTGCGGACCCTGGATCCGATGCGAGCTCGCGGTCGAGTTCGTAAGTACAGTACCTTGTTTCTTGACGCGAAGGCGGGTGCGGGATTTCAGCGGCTCTTCGACAGAAGGGCGAGGCGGCGTCCGAGGCCCCCACACTTCATGATGGGTGTCTGATCTTCAGGCTCACGACAAGAGCGGGGTGTTGCAGGTGGCGGGTGAACAAAGCGGGGCAGCCGGGCACGCAGATTACGTCCAGGCCATCCGAGGCTTGGAGATGCTCACAACGCCGATTCCGGCGGGAGGGTGAAGGTGCACAGCGAGCCTCCAGCGAGCGAGGTGACAGGGGCAGCCCAGCACAGCGTAGGGGGAGCGGCTCCGATCGAGCGAGGCTCTTCCCAAGGCGGGGGCGGCTAAGCAGTCCTGGTCACGGCTCAAGGAGGGACTGGGGCACGAGGGTCACAGCTCCGGCGAGGGAAAGGACACCACAGTCCAGCGGCAGGCGAGTGAAGATCAGGTAGAGCCCAATGGTCCTGGGGCTCAGTTCAGGGGGCAAGCTCAGTTCCAAGCCCTTGGAGATCGTTTTGGAAAAGCACAAGTCTTGAAAGTAAAAATAAAGCAAAGTCTTCAGCAACAGTTTCTCTTCTCCCCTTTGGCAGCAAGGTCACCACTGCAGGCCAATCCCCCAGGATAGGGACAGTCTTCCTCCTACAGCTTTCCCGGTGCCTCCTCCTCAGGCAGAGATTCTTCTTGGTCAAAAGCGGATCTAGTTTCTTAGGAGCTGGGCTCCTACATTTATACGGCAAATCTTTTGTTCTCCCAGGCCAGGGGGGCCCTCGCCTAGTCCAGTCCGGTTTCTGAGCACTTTGTTTACGCGATGCAGGCTTCTTCTTTCAGAGTGCAGGGCAGAGCCATCAGACGCTCCACAGGGGGCGGAGCCGGCATTGAGGTAGCAGAGCACTGTCCTATTCAGAGCCTAGGAGCACTCCTCCCACCCATCTACCTGTCGATCGTCCTATTCACCACCAGGCTACCTAGCCCTGCCCATCTGGGTTCCCCCAGCCCTGTCACTCACACCAGCCAGACATCAGATACACATCATGCAGAGGCGGGCTGAAATGTTTAGGCAAGCAAAGGCCAGCTTTCTAAAAGCGGCATTTGCAAACCCGGAATATTAAAATAAACCTTGCGAAAAGATGTACCTTATTATTCCGAGTTCAGGCATACTAAACTCGATCTTCTACCATGTTCCCTGGGTCGGTTAGGATCATAGGGTGTAACAATCCAAGCCGCCCATACTGGCCTATGAGAACAGGGTAGCCTTACAGTAGTGAACAACAAAATGGCGGTCATTCACTACCAGGACATGCCACGCATCCAGGCTTGTCCTACCTTATGCTTGCAACGCACCCTGCCCGTGGGCCTACCAGAGGGGTGACTAACATGAAGTTAAGGGAAGGTTTGAGGGACCGGCAAGTGTGGGCACTTGCCAGCCAGCATGTCAGTACCAGACTGCACGCAGGTTCTGCGATGGCAGACCTTAGACATATTTTACCGGCCGCTTCTGTGGGTGGCACAACCCGTGCTGCAAGCCCACCAGCGGTGTTTGCCTTTACATGCCCTGGCGCTCCTGGCGCACTTTACTGGGGTCTGATAGTAAATCAAACAATCCAATCATGGAATCCAACCAACATATATAATTTACAAGGGAGCACTCGTACCGCGACACTGGTTGACAGTGGCACAGCGCGCTGAGCGGCCAACACCATAAAAACACATGAGGCACAGCGACAAAAAGAGGAAGGGAGACTCACGCCAAGGTGCCAGGTCTAACACGTGTCCCCTCCAGCTGAAAAGTGGGGAGAACTACCCTACCCCAGGGAGTTCCTCATCACTAAGGCGGAAAAATCTGGACAGACCGTCAGCATTGGCGTGATCTGTGCCAGGGCGATGTTCCACCGTGAAATCCATACCCTGTAGGGAAATGGACCACCTCAACAGCTTTGGATTCTCACCCCTCATATGCATCAACCATCTGAGGGGCCTGTGGTCCGTCTGAACCCGGAAGTGAGACCCAAACAAGTAGGGTCTTAGCTTCTTCAGCGCCCAGACCACAACAAATGCCTCACGCTCAATAGCACTCCACCTCTGTTCCCGTGGAAGTAACCTCCTGCTAATAAAGGCTACGGGTTGATCTAGGCCCTCTTCATTAATCTGTGAAAGAACAGCCCCCACACCATGCTCTGAAGCGTCTGTCTGAACGATAAACTCTTTGGAGAAGTTGGGAGCCAAGAGCACGGGCGCCGTGCACATAGCAGTTTTCAAGGCCTCAAAAGCTTTCTGACAGGTGTCAGTCCAAATCACTTTCCTGGGCTGCTTCTTCGAAGTCAGCGCTGTCAAGGGGGCAACCATGTTGCCATACCCCTTGACAAACCTCCTGTAGTACCCAGGAAGACCTAGGAAGGCACTCACCTCTGTCTGGGTTTTGGGCGCCTCCCAATTCAGGATGGTTTCTATCTTGGGCTGAAGGGGTGCCACCTGGCCACTCCCAACTAGGTGTCTCAAGTACACCACTGAACCCTGCCCGATCTGGCACTTACTCGCCTTGACCGTGAGGCCTGCCTTGCGCAGCGCCATCAACACTTCCCAGAGGTGTCGCAGGTGTTCTTCCCAAGTGGAGCTGAACACCGCGATGTCATCCAGGTAGGCTGCACTGAACGAATCCAGCCCAGCCAACACCTGGTTGACCAATCTCTGGAAGGTGGCAGGGGCATTCTTCATCCCAAATGGCATAACCCGGAACTGGTAGTGCCCATCTGGGGTGGAAAATGCTGACCTCTCTTTGGCCCCCTCGGTCAAGGCGATCTGCCAATACCCAGACGTTAAATCAAACGTGCTGAGGTAGTTGGCAGCCCCTAGCCGATCGATGAGCTCATCAGCTCTGGGGATGGGGTGTGCGTCAGTCCTAGTGACTGAATTGAGTCCTCTGTAGTCCACACAGAACCGGAGTTCGGGTGTGGCTCCCGGCGCTGCAGCCTTTGGGACCAAGACCACGGGGCTGGCCCAAGGACTGCTAGAAGACTCAATTACCCCGAGTGCAAACATCTTGGAGACCTCCTCCTTGATGCATGTCCTCACCCTGTCAGTCACCCTGTAGGCCTTGTGCCGCACAGGTGGACTATCCCCAGTGTCCACATCATGGACGCACCAATCAGTGACACCAGGGACCAGGGAAAACAGATCAGAAAATTGTCCCAGCAACTGGCGACAATCATTCTGTTGCTCAGGGGTCAGGGTGGAAGAGAGGATGACACCATCCACTGACCCATCTTGCTCCTTGGCTGACAAGAGGTCAGGGAGAGGTTCTGTCTCCTCTTCCATCCCAGCATCTGTTGCCAAGAGCATGCCCACTTGGGACCTTTCCAAGTGGGGCTTGAGGCGGTTGACATGTAGGACCCGTAAGGGGTTCCTAGGAGACTTCAGGTCCACCACGTAGGTAACAGGACTCTTGCGCTCCACCACCTCAAAGGGACCGGTCCACTTATCCTGGAGCGCACACGGCTCCACGGGGGCCAAGACCCATACCTTCTGCCCAGGCTGAAGCTCTACCAGAGTGGCATTCTGGTCCTACCACCGCTTCATCTCCTCCTGGCTGGCTTCCAGATTTGCCTCAGCAAGTTGCCTGAAACGCCTAGTCTGATTCCTGAAGGCCAGCATGTAGCTATATACATTCTGGGGAGGTTTCCTGGGAGATTGCTCCCAGCCTTCCTTGACCAGACTTAGAGGTCCTCTGACTGGGTGACCATACAGAAGCTCAAAGGGACTGAACCCCAGAGACTTCTGTGGCACCTCACGGTAAGCGAAGAGAAGGCATGGTAAGAGGACGTCCCACTTACGCCTCATGGGTCCTTCTAGGCCCATTATCATGCCTTTGAGGGTTCGGTTGAATCTCTCAACCAACCCGTTTCCTTGGGGGTGGTAAGGTGTGGTGAACTTGTAGGTTACTCCACACTCTTGCAAAAGAGATTTCATGTACTTGGACATGCAATTGGTACCTCGGTCAGACACCACCTCTAGAGGGAATCCCACTCGGGAGAAAATTCCCATCAGTGCACGTCCCACCACGGGGGCCGTCACGGTCCTCAGAGGAATGGCTTCCGGGTACCGGGTGGCATGGTCCACCAGGACCAGGATGAACCTATTGCCCATCGCTGTCCTGGGGTCCAGTGGCCCTACAATGTCAATCCCCACTCGCTGGAATGGAGTACCGACCACAGGGAATGGCTGGAGTGGAGCCTTCTGCTTCCTTCCACTCTTTCCACTTGCCTGGCAAGTCTGGCATGTCCTGCAGTGAGTATCTGAACTCCTGCGCATTTGAGGCCAATAAAAGTGGGTGACAAGCCTTTCAAAGGTCTTGTCCTGCCCCAAATGCCCTGCCAATGGCACATCGTGAGCCAGCCCCAGTAGGAAGGCTCTGAAGTCCTGGGGCACCACCAGCGCACGGGCTGACCCAGGCTCAGCAACCTTAGGCTCTGTATATAGGAGGTCGTTCTTCTAGTAAACGAAATGTGATCCTGACTGATCACCTGCGGCCTGGTCTGCAGCCTGCTGCTGCATACCCACGAGAGAAGGGCACTCCTTCTGTGCCTTACAAAAGTCCTCCCTGGTGGGACCCCCTTCCTGCTGCCAATGGGTCAGCTCCGGCAGGTCTCCCAGGTCAGCTATCTGTTCCCCTGTAGGCTCCAGGGCATCCCCCTCAAGGTCTGCTTACTCCTGGACCGTGGGAACTTCAGGGGCCGGCTTCCCGCGCCCCTTGCTCCTTCTCTCTGAGGCCGGTTCCTGGGCCTCCCTCTCAGGCTCCAGGACCTCTTGAGTACCTCTACTGGCTGCCATGGACCGTGTGGTGGCACACGCCCAATCCGGCATACCCAGCATCTCCAGGTGAGCACTCCGCTCCACCTTAGCCCAAGGTGAGCTCTCCAAATCGTTCCATAACAAACAGTCTACAGGCATGGCGGGCCTCACAGCTACCTGAAGAGTACCAGAGACCCCCCCCACTCGAAGGGAACCTGAGCCACCTTGCAGTGCCTCTCTGTGTTGTCAGCGGCAACAACGGGATAGAATGCATTGGGGACCACCTGCTCCTGAGACACCAGGTGACACCTGACAGCTGTCACACTGGCTCCTGTATCTCTAAGAGCCTCCACTCTATGGCCATTTATGGTCACCCACTGCCTGTACTTCTTAGTGTTCTCAGGCAGCTGGGTTGGAGGGACCACTTCACGGTCTCCTAGCGAGACCAGGGACATCTCTGCGGGATCCCACCCACCTTGGACATCCCTCTCCTCCCCCAAGGCTACACTAGTCACCTGCCGGGGTGGAGCACCAGTGGGTGCTGGTTTACCAAACAATGGACACTTTACATCAGAGGCAAAATGCCCCAAATTGTTACACCTGTAACATCTTACGGGCCCCTTCTGAACAGGAGGACCTGTCGGGGCCCCGGTTGGTTTCTGGGGTGGGGGAGGCTGAGAACCCTTCCCTTGGTTCCCTTGGGGACTATTTTGGGGCCCTTTTTGGAACTGCTTCTGTTTACCCCTGTCCCCCCCACTCTTCTGCTGGGTACCCTGCCCACCTTTGGCGGAATCTCCCACGGTACCCTTGTGGACCCTGGTACTGACCCAGCGGTCCGCCTCCTCAGCAAGCTTCCTCGGGTTAGTCAGCCTACTATCTATCAGGTGCTGGCGTAGCTCAGGAAAACAATTACTGGACAAGTGCTCCCATGACATTAAATCAAGAAGCCCTTGATAATCATTTAGTTTACTACCCTTTACCCAACCATCCAGCGCTCTGCAAAAGAAAGTCACATACTCCACATACGTACTATTGGGAATCTTAGTGCAACCCCTGAACCTCTGTCTATATAACTCAGGGGTCAACCCATACCTAGCCATCAATGCTTCCTTCATATGGGCATAAGAATTATGAAGATCAGCAGGTAAATCTAACAGTGTGTCCCGCCCTTCACTCAGGAACCGTCCCAACAACCCCGCTTCCCAATCTCTCTCAGGGACCCGGTGGGAAGACATGGCTACCTCGTAGGCTCTGAACCACTGCCCGATGTCGTCATTCTTGAAGAACTCCTTGGGAATATAAACTCTTGGTTCCGCCGGTACTGGCGGTGTGCTGCCACCAGAGGGATTAAGCTCCAAACTTTTTGCTTTCAGCTCCAGCTCCCTCAGCTTCATGTCATGCTCTAATTGTAGTTTCTTTTCTTCCATGGCTAATCTTTGTTTTTCCATATCCATCTGCCCATGAAGTTTTGCCATTTCCACCTCGTGTGCCCGGGTTGCTGCCCTGTCTGCCAACTCTTCTGGCGACAGGCCTCTGCCAAACTCATGGACACTTTCTGGTGGAACCATTTCCACCTGATTCTCTGGTGCCTTTGACTCATACCAGGCCCTCAGCGCCTTCACGAGTTGGGCCTTGTTTTTTAATCCAGTTTGGGCAATCCTGAACTTGGAGCAAAAACCTTTCAATTCTTCATTGGTATGATTCTGGAGTGCGTCTTCTTCCCAATCTATGTCTTCAAATCCAGAGATTATAGAAGCTGCCCTTCCGGCGGGAAGTGAACCAGGCATGGCTTTAACGACGGAGATTCTTGGCAAAAAACAAAACAATCGCTACTCTTGTGGCTGTGTTACTGGTCTGCTCTCACTACGTGGTGATCAGTGATTCACTATACGCAAACCACAAATGCAAATCCATAAATCCTCACCGCTGCCACCAATGTTAGAAATGAGGGGGCTCTGGTTGACGCAGGTGTGAACCCACAACAAGCAGGGACCCTTTACTTCTTGTCAGGGCGAAGGATGACTCCCCAGAATAACCCCTGCTCACCCTCTAGGTGCGTGGTGCGAGCAGTCTAGGCTAAGTCTCAGGCGTACACGGTTAAGCAAATGCAATTACACATACAGTAAACCCCTTGCATGCACCACAAACGGACACCAATCAGGTAGTATATAAAAATAAGCTTTTATGTAGATTCAGCAGATTCAAATACAAGGCCCAGTAACGATGAACTGATGGGGCCACAATTCTTAGGAATACGGTAAAGTTCTCTTTGTTACGGAAAGTTCTTTAGGCGGGCACAAGGTAACTGTGGGCCTCAGCGTACTTCGTGCTGAGGCGGCGTCCGGGAAGCACGCGACAGATGACAGGGAAATCAGAACGTTGCGGACCCTGGATCCGATGCGAGCTCGCGGTCGAGTTCGTAAGTACAGTACCTTGTTTCTTGACGCGAAGGCGGGTGCGGGATTTCAGCGGCTCTTCGACAGAAGGGCGAGGCGGCGTCCGAGGCCCCCACACTTCATGATGGGTGTCTGATCTTCAGGCTCACGACAAGAGCGGGGTGTTGCAGGTGGCGGGTGAACAAAGCGGGGCAGCCGGGCACGCAGATTACGTCCGGGCCGTCCGAGGCTTGAAGATGCTCACAACACCGATTCCGGCAGGAGGGTGAAGGTGCACAGCGAGCCTCCAGCGAGCGAGGTGACAGGGGCAGCCCAGCACAGCGTAGGGGGAGCGGCTCCGATCGAGCGAGGCTCTTCCCAAGGCGGGGGCGGCTAAGCAGTCCTGGTCACGGCTCAAGGAGGGACTGGGGCACGAGGGTCACAGCTCCGGCGAGGGAAAGGACACCACAGTCCAGCGGCAGGCGAGTGAAGATCAGGTAGAGCCCAATGGTTCTGGGGCTCAGTTCAGGGGGCAAGCTCAGTTCCAAGCCCTTGGAGATCGTTTTGGAAAAGCACAAGTCTTGAAAGTAAAAATAAAGCAAAGTCTTCAGCAACAGTTTCTCTTCTCCCCTTTGGCAGCAAGGTCACCACTGCAGGCCAATCCCCCAGGATAGGGACAGTCTTCCTCCTACAGCTTTCCCGGTGCCTCCTCCTCAGACAGAGATTCTTCTTGGTCAAAAGCGGATCTAGTTTCTTAGGAGCTGGGCTCCTACATTTATACGGCAAATCTTTTGTTCTCCCAGGCCAGGGGGGCCCTCGCCTAGTCCAGTCCGGTTTCTGAGCACTTTGTTAACGCGATGCAGGCTTCTTCTTTCAGAGTGCAGGGCAGAGCCATCAGACGCTCCACAGGGGGCGGAGCCGGCATTGAGTTAGCAGAGCACTGTCCTATTCAGAGCCTAGGAGCACTCCTCCCACCCATCTACCTGTCGATCGTCCTATTCACCACCAGGCTACCTAGCCCTGCCCATCTGGGTTCCCCCAGCCCTGTCACTCACACCAGCCAGACATCAGATACACATCATGCAGAGGTGGGCTGAAATGTTTAGGCAAGCAAAGGCCAGCTTTCTAAAAGCGGCATTTGCAAACCCGGAATATTAAAATAAACCTTGCGAAAAGATGTACCTTATTATTCCGAGTTCAGGCATACTAAACTCGATCTTCTACCATGTTCCCTGGGTCGGTTAGGATCATAGGGTGTAACAATCCAAGCCGCCCATACTGGCCTATGAGAACAGGGTAGCCTTACAGTAGTGAACAACAAAATGGCGGTCATTCACTACCAGGACATGCCACGCATCCAGGCTTGTCCTACCTTATGCTTGCAACGCACCCTGCCCGTGGGCCTACCAGAGGGGTGACTAACATGAAGTTAAGGGAAGGTTTTAGGGACCGGCAAGTGTGGGCACTTGCCAGTCAGCATGTCAGTACCAGACTGCACGCAGGTTCTGCGATGGCAGACCTTAGACATATTTTACCGGCCGCTTCTGTGGGTGGCACAACCCGTGCTGCAAGCCCACCAGCGGTGTTTGTCTTTACATGCCCTGGCGCTCCTGGCACACTTTACTGGGGTCTAATAGTAAATCAAACAATCCAATCATGGAATCCAACCAACATATATAATTTACAAGGGAGCACTCGCACCGCAACACTGGTTGGCAGTGGCACAGCGCGCTGAGCGGCCAACACCATAAAAACACATGAGGCACAGCGACAAAAAGAGGAAGGGAGACTCACGCCAAGGTGCCAGGTCTAACAGTCCACAACATACGTGTGGGGATATGTCAAAGTATGCCTGAGTGTGGAACTAACTCCAGCCATCCATACACTTGGATCTGAGTCCGGTCGAGGACACACATGGCTCACAATGTATCACAAAATACAGACATGGAGCCCAACACTCACCCGTGATGGCCTCAAGCTGCTGAGGGGGGGCTTGCTATATTGCTCTGACAGACCAATTTGGAAGAGTTACATGAAGGTGTAGAGGTCATAGTTGATGTGTGTCTGGGGAGGGAGTACCAGGTCTGTTTTTCGAGGTGGGAGAACTCTCTCCTGTATGCAGAGGTTATGTGGATGTGATGAATGGTGCCCAGGGCAAGGTGGGCTGCATGGAGTAGGGGCAACGGGGTGTTGGATGACACACGTCCAAGGTCGGTTTGGGTCTGGGGTTGTGGACTGCCTCCTGAGTGTGGTTGAGGAGTCTGAAGGTGATCCTGCTGCACACAGTGAGCCATTGTACCTCTCTCAGGTGGATGGTGATGTGGCTGGGGCGGGGGATGTTGCAGATGAGGTGTGCGGATGCACCCTGGATGTGGATAAGTTCTCCTGCATGTTTGCAGTTGTCCTCTGTAGAGGCCGGTGCTGTATTTGAGCCGGCTGGTGTCCTGGACCAGGGGGACGGTCTGTCTTGCCTTGGAGTGGATCTATCTGGGGGTCATCAGCAGCATGTGGAGGGTGTTACAGATGTTGGTGAGTTGCATGTTAATTGTGAGCGATGGGTCCATGATGAACACCAGCTTGCCTGCGTGGCCACTGGGTGCTGGTGCGGTACAGAGACCAGTGGGACGCAAGGAGTTGACCCAGCCGTAAGGGGTCAATCCTCAGATGATGACCTCTGTCCTGACCAAGTCCTGCCTCAGATGGCTGATGTTCAGCCATTCATCAACGGATCTCATGCCTTCTTGAAGTTTGGATCTGGCAATGGCTGGCTCTTTGGTGAGTTTGAGGAGCAGCTGGGTGTCAATGGCATACCAGATGATGATGAGGTTGTGTGCGCATGTGATGGTGGAGAGGGGGGTCATGGAGACATTGAAGATCGTCACGCTGAGAGAAGAGCCCTGAGGCATGGGCCAGATGACCCCAGTGTACTACATGTTGCAGGGTGGAGGCACACTCCCTGGGCCTTGCTGGTGAGCTACTTCCTGATTTAATCCTGGGCCCTCCTCTGGATACCAGTGTTGGAGATGTGTGAGCTGACAGTGTGGTAGCACATGGTGTAGAATGCCGTTGAGAGGTCAAGGGTGGTGGCCTCACCATTGTTGAGCAGGGCAAAGTAGTCATTGGTGGTGGCAATGATGACGGTTGCAGTGGTGTGATTACTGTGTAAAACGGTCTGGTGCCGGTTGGCTGGAGTTGGTTGCATGTAGGAAATTGGTCAGTTGCTTGTTGAGTGTCTTCCTGGTGACATTTTCTGGGTAGGGAAGTAGGGTGATGTACCAGGAGATCCTGCGGTACTGCCGTCCGTTGTTTAAGAAGGGCCTGGGGCTCTGCATGCCTCCTGCAGCCATGGAATGTGGCTAACTCAAAGGAGACATTCATGATGCGCAGGACGTGGGCTTCAAGGATGGCGAATGATTTGGTTGAGATGTTGTGTGGGAAGGGGCCTGATGGAGAGCCAGAGTGGATGGTGCACATGATCCCGGTTGTGTACCTCCTGCTGACGGGAGTCCATGACCTGAGGGGGGTTTGTCCAGCGGATAATAGTGCTGTCTGCCTCTGTGTGCCAAGGCTGTTGTGTATGGCCATGAGCTTGAAGTGGTACAAAGTTGCAAGGGATGGGATCTGCCTTGCAAGGGTGGGGTGTCTTGGATGGAGATCTGCTGTCAGTTCACTCACAATGCTGATGAGCTCCTTGATGTCGTGTGTTTGGGTGTCTCGGCACTATCTGAAGGATCTCCACTTGTCCTTGCTGATGATATGGTGATGGCTGTGTGTGGTGTTTTCCAGGGCTGTAAGGAAAATGATGTCTCTTTGTGTTGCAAGGTTTGCACAAGAGTCCGGCTAGGTCTGTAGGAGTCCAGTAGGTCTACCTTGTCCCAGGTGCCTTAACTGTTGTTGTGCTTCACCGGAAAGTCCGTCAATGTGGCAAGATTGTTGGATCAGTTGCTGATCCAGTGTGTGAGTTAGCAGGGTGTGGCGGTGGTGTTGTTTTGAGTGTCCCACACAGCTTGTCTGTGGCGACTTACATCAAGCATCTCTGAGGGATCGGTAGCGGGGTGTGTGGCACTGTGTTGCTTGTTGTAGACGTGGATTCAAATGATGATGGACCAATGATGGATGGTGGGGTGTGTCCCCTCCAGCAAGAAGTTACTGGCCCCCAGCCACATATAGCCTGTGTAGGTGAGGGCCTGCGTGCAGATGTACGTGTTGATGGCTTAGCGGAATTGTGGATGTAGGCCTGCAGATCTGTAGATGAGTGTTACTCCGAGGGTTGCTAGATAGTTGCTGCGCACCCGGACTTGTGACTCTGAGGGTGTACTTGTGAATAATTAGCAATTCAGCCCCCGGGAGTGGTGTTGGCGTCCCTGCGGGTGATCTTGGATCCGTCTGAGATGGCAATGAAGACGTCATGTGCTGAGGATGCTTTTGTCCAGGTTACTGTCATGAAGGTGATGTGTGGGGCTGTAGTGTTGAGGAGGTAACAGAGTCCAATGGCGTGCTGGTGGATGGAGCGGGTGTGGAGTAGGAGGCACATAACCTGGTTGTACTTACAGGGTCTGGTAGGCTGGGCAGCGCTGTGTAGGCAGTTGGCAGCATGCGAAGGTGTCGTGTGTGTGCCTAGGGGTTGCCTGATGGCAGGAGGATGATTGTCAAGAGGACATTGCTTGGAGAGTAGCTGCAGCATGAACCTGTTGTGTGACGTGGGTCATGCAAAGACTAGAGGGTCGTGCACTGTGCATGTTGCAAGCGCAGACGGTCCGGCCTTTGGAATGGCACTGGGGCTACAGTGGCACAGAAAAGCTGCTGACTGCATTTCAAATGGGTGGAGGGGGAAGGGCTGAGCATTTTTGAGGCGCGGGGGTTGCAGAATCAGGGCACTCGGAGTGGCGGGGCCGCAGGTGAGGCAGCAGCAGGCGGAAGGGGTTAGAAATCATGCAAAAATCAACACAAAAGACAAGGAGGTCTGCAAGGCACAGTGCAACAGGTGTATGTCAAGGAAGGAGTGTCAGCTCACTCATGGGTCACTCCCAGAAACTGTATGATCAATCACCATAAATTACAGCCACTGTGTCAGGCAACAAAATGTGGAGATGCGCAAAGGAGACACACCATCAGCAGGCACTCACGTCACGTTGTGGGCAGCAACCTGCACAAATACACACACAACCAGGTACTTTATGCACACTAGAGATCATTAGCCATGAAGCACTGCATGCATGTTGCCAAAGTACACATACACTCATATGCTCAATCTTTGTCAATTCTGCCATAGATGACGCATGCAAACTGGTAAGAGATCTGCAGTGACCGAGATGAGGCACTTTGGATTGTGCTGAACACCTTTATTCCACATACACACACAAAGGGATATACCTCCATATTAACAGACTCACAGGTCAGTTGACAGAACATGTGGGACATACGCTGGACCCCCCCGTCAAAACACGGATGATGTCAATCCCAATGAACTGGCAAACAAGGTAAGGGGAGGAGCAAAAGAAATCCTGCTGCACAGGGAGAGCCTGCAATTCCCCATAGAGCATGTTGTTGTGATGTCCCCCACTATGTCCACTCGTAGCATCTGCAATGTTTCAGAGCCAAGGTACACACACATTGATGACTTCATCAGACGCCTTTTTCCACTACAGATGACTGTCAAGAAGGCTGACTATTATGTCATGGGAGTGATGCTACATGTCATATGCTCCATGGTGAGAAGACATGTATGCATGGTACCACAACATGCACAGAAGCAGTCACCACACATTCCCAACCTGTACCACCACCAAAAAGCCTTGCTGCAATACTTACTCAAACTGACATTTCCACATGTCCGTGCATGGAACGCTGATTCAGCACACGTTGCAATCCACATGAGGAATAGCAGGAGGACAACGATAAAACGCCCAGACAACAGGTGCAAAATACCTGGGAATGACAGACACACGAGAAGTCACCTAAAAAAATTCTCAACGCACACATTGAAGTGTACAAAACATGAACAATGATGTAAACATGGAAATTGCCAATCAAGTCTCTCCGCAAAACTGTGTTGCATGACATCATCACTCGAGTGACACATCAGAACACACATCAAAGTCACTTTGCATTTAGTCAGCTGCACACACACATTGCAACACATGACAATCAATGCTACAAGCTTGCACACTCATAGCCAGTGACTCACCATTATGAGAAGAAGTTGCGTATGAGCTGACTCCGGATATCATCCCCCTCCTCCTCATCATCACTAGCCTCATGACCAAGCCCTTGATCCTCCACGGGTGGATGCTCCTGATCATCTGGATCCAGGATGAGTGGCACTGCCTTCTCAACTGCCATGTTGTGCAGCATGCAGCACACAATGAAGATTTTGCAGACCTTCTCCGGGGCATAAGGGAGGGACCCGCCTGTCTTGTCCAGGCACCGGAATCGGCTCTTCAGGAGTCCAAATGTCCTCTCAATCACTCGCCTGGTCTGGCCGTATGCATCGTTGTACCGGTGATCTGCAACTGTTCTTGGGTTGCGGAGAGGTGTCAGCAGCCATGGCATGTTGGGATAGCCAGAGTCCCCTACATGGAAACATCATGTAAATAAGTGGGTCACGAGATGCCGTAAGAGACAAAGATACCGCAACACATAGGACAAAAAGACTATACCCACCAACAAGACCTGCTCGTTCGTTGTGCAGCCACAGCATCATTTGTGGCACCCTGCTACGCCTCATGATGTAGGCATTGTGTGCTGATCCTGGAAAACGTGCACAGACATGTGAAATCAGCATGTTAGCAAGACACACCACAAGGGCATTTATCGAGTGGTAATGTTTACGGTTGCGATAGGCTTGTTCGTGTGCCTGTGGTGGTACAAAAGCCACATGTGTACCATCAATGGACCCAATTACATGGGACATCCCACCCACATCAGCTATGGTCAATTGAAACGTACCTGTGGCAAAAAAATGTAAGGCTGGCAACACCTTCATCTTGGGGGTCAGCGCAGTAGGATACCTGTGTTGCGGTTGGAGGTGTGGTGCCAGCTTGTTTGTCAGGTCCTCAATCAACTGTTGAGTGAATCTGTAACGGCGGATGCAGGCACGTTCCCTCATGGCACCCAAGTCTGGCATTAGTCTTGGGGCAGGTGGTGCCCTGCAATACATAGTTTTGAAGAATGAAGATTGAGAGTCGGCAAACATCAATGTCAATGAACATAGCACATGCTACACTGCTAATACACATCAGGTAACTATGGAGTCGGCGTGTGCAATACATCCAGGACACAGATGGCAGCTTGCTGGCACTCCTACAAAAAGCCTGATACACCTGTTGATTGCCAAGTCAACATGACATGCCCTGAAATTATTTGTGGGCCAGTCTGAGTGAAGAGCCACAGATATCACCGGAGTGACACACAACCACATAGCTGCATTTGAAGGATGTCATCTCATCCAGACAGCTGACTGCAAGGCACACGCACAGGTCACATGGAATGTCAAATGTACATATCAAACACAGTGCGATGAAGAGGTACACGTGCCCATCTCCACACAGACCCCTGTTGGATGCACCAGCAGCGGATGCCGTTGACGGGACACTGACATGAAGCTCATGGGAACACATGACACACACCCGACATAGTCCCAAAGGGGCACGCTGATCGTGACAGGTCAGTTGATAAAGTGTCCCTGTCCCTGGCATCAGGAGACAGGTGCAGGTGTTGATGACTGTGCCACCCACTGCTGCTATGCATGACACAGTTGGACTACAGACACACATGTGGCAAGTGGCAAGGTGATGTGTGCCATATCGTGCCCCATCACACATGACATGTGTCCACAGGTCAGAACACATCAATTGTGCAACTAGATGAGAGGACCTGTGCAATATCACTGGCTAACATACCTAGGGCCTGCACATGAAAGTATGCAATGACAAGTACTTGATGGACATTCATGTGCGACTCGTAGCCCTCCATTCCTGGCATGTGTACAGCTGTATTACCATTGTAAGCGAGTGAAATGCGTACCCGTACGTGTACAAGTACGTGTACGCATTAGTTGTACACGTACGTGTACTACCAGTGCCTACACGTACGTGTACACATACGTGTAGGCACTAGTTGTACACGCACGTGTACTACCAATGCCTACACGTATGTGTAGGCACTGGTAGTACACGTACGTGTACGACCAGTGCATACACGTACGTGTACGACCAGTGCGTACACGTGCTTGTACACGTACGTCTAGGCACTGATCGTACACGTACGTGTACTACCAGTGCCTACACGTACGTGTACAAGTAGTGCGTACACGTACTTGTACACGTATGTGTAGGCACTGGTCGTACACGTACGTGTACTACCAGTGCCTACATGTACGTGTACAAGTAGTGCGTACACGTACTTGTACACGTACGTGTAGGCACTGGTAGTACACGTATGTGTACTACCAGTGCCTACACTTACGTGTCAAATGCACTGTGCAACTGGTGCCGTATGGGTACGTGTGAAACGCACCGTACCTGTATGTGGCTTTCAAAATTACATAGGGGACACATAAGAGACAAGTACTAGGCCCTAAATGCATGCTGGTTGTCATGGATACAGAGTCTTCTCTTCAAATTTTTCCATCAGGTGTCCTGGAAAAGTCAGTTGGCCACAAAATACAATGTTGCAAAGTGGTTGTTGACTTGACATGATGCTCTAAAGTTGAACGATGCAAATGCTGTCACTGGTGTATGTTTAAAGGGATTGGAGTAAACGTAAGAGATGCGAATGATTCTGACCAATCACTAGGTACTCCTCAAAATGAATGCCCCTCAGCAAGACAGATATAAGACAGCCAGAAGCCATGAGAGGGCACTTGCCTGCATAACTTTCCTGTCGACAACATTGCTGCGGTCTCTGCTTCCCTGGACTATGTCTCGTGCTGTGGAGAGGGCCCAGCCATTCACCCTGGAGGAGAATCAGGCCCTGCTGGACGTCCTCCTCCCACAGTACACCAGCCTGTATGGGAGACCAGGGGAGCAGGTGAGTGCTGAGTCCACTACCTTTGCCTATGCACCTGTTGTGTAACTGTCAATATTGTGTCCAGGTGGGACTGACATGCAATGTTGTTCAGAGTGTGTCCCGGGGGGGGGCATGCTTATGTCACTCATGCCGTGCATCATGTAGTTCCTGTGTGCACTCCTCACTTGCATGGTGCTTACAGTGACTTTCACTGCATAGTTCATGAGACATTCAGCCTGGCTAATCCTTGGGGGCTTTTATTCATGTTGTCCTGAGGTGATTCAGTGGTCCCCCCGGTGTGACAGGTGACTGTACCCACAGATGTGTATGAGTTGGGTGGACCTGTGGTGAGAGTGTCAAAATGACGTGTACGACCTCATGGACATTGATGTGTGTGAATGTTCCTTGTCATGTGGGTGAGTGTCTATGTGAAGTGTTGCACCACAGCTGCATGTTGGAGGCTACTGATCTAACCATCTGATGTGACAAGTGAGCCGTGCTTTGTGTCTGACTTGTAGAGCTAGCACGACACCTGTGACTCCCCCCTGGCAAATGGCACATGTGCAGAGTGAGGGTTGTATCCGCTGTTGTCAATGACAGGCCAGTGATCAGTGGCTGGGTGTGTCTGTCTAGTCTGCTGAGGGTGCGTCAGTGGAGTGGGACATGTGACTGCATGGCACGTGCTGCCCATCAGCCTGCTGTTGCATGTGCTGCACAGTGTGTGGCATGTTCATTGAGTGTTTTGCACCCCTCATGCCACCTGTAGACTTTCAATGCCATGTACTGCATTGGCGCTTGCCCACAGGCCAATTTCATGTTGTGAATGAGACTATTCATGTCAGCATCCTATGCCCTGTTCAACATTTCAAAGATGTTCTAATGTGTGTCTCTGGGACATGGAGCAGGTGTATTGATGTTGTGTCACTTTCTCATCCTGACAGGTAACTGGATCGCCCGGGTCCAGCTCAAGTTCTCTCCACCTCGCCCCCACGGCGGCCGCCAACACCTGACCCACCACATGAAACGTGTCCTGGCGGTGGTCTTCCCTGACCTCGATAGGCAGTTAGAGGAGAGACTGCAGCAAGGAGGGGGTAGGTACATGGTTTTTTGTTGTGTTGTGTGTCGCCAGCTTTAGGAAGTGATATTTTGCATGAATACACTCCCAGAGTTCATATGTGCAGTGCATTTTCTGTTCCCAAATGTCACCTGGGGATCTTTTTCATCCCTTCCTCTCCTTGACATGTGTCCCCTGGTGTGTGTGTAATCACATTTGCACATGGTCATCTAGGGTGCCAGTACATCTAAGTGCATATTGCTTTCTGCATCATGTGGGAGGGTGGTCTGTGACTTGTGTTGGTACCTTGCCTGTGCCATGACCTGTTCACTATGTAGGGGGTCCCTAGTTGTTGTCACTGATGCTGATTCTCAACATAGGAGTGTGAGCTTTCAACTGGACACCCTTGCAGCATGCATGAGCTATGTTGTGGCCTCAGACATGATGTGCATGAGTGCGAGATATGCATAGTGCCATGACGGTTGTACATGGTAGAGTCAGCTCATTCCAGGACCATGGAGCAGTGTGTCCACTACAGTCCCCTGAGACACCCTGGCCTCCCAATCATGTGTGTCATCCAACACTGTGCACATTCTCTGTGTGTGCTGCATAGGTCTGCCTCTGTGGCATTGTTCCCTGGCCTAGTTTGGATTTTGTTAATGTGTGCTACATGTGTCCACTGGACAGGGATACACCATTTTGCTTGTGCATACTCACACTGGGCAGTGCCTGTGTGGCTATTCACAACAATCTGTTGATGGTTGTTTGTCACAAATATGTGTTGTCAGCCCCACGAGGTGATGTGGTGTCAATGAAGCAATTTTGCAAGCACAGTTGTTGTGACCCTGAATAAGGGGTGTCACTTCTTGATCTGTATAAATCACATTTACTCAGGTATTGGGGGGGGGGGGGGTGCGGGAGAGGCATACATGTGCAACTCTGAATTTTCATTGCCAGGTCTGACTTGTGTGTGAGAATTGCCTGGACTAACATACACTGGGCAGTGCCCCTGTGATGCTGGCCAGTGCGTAATGTACGTGCTTTGCAGCCTGTGTCATTTTTTTACCAACAAGAATCCTGCTCATACATTTTTGGCACGTGTGTGGTTCAGATGCAACGCAGTTTGGACTTTGTGTGCTGACATCTGTGTGTACATTTTGGCTTGCCATGAGGGTGTCCCCACAGTACAGCTGGTCTTTTTTACCACCCAATTGCAGGCCCATTAGCTTATGCATTGTCCTGGGTGTGGACACTCCAGATGACAGGCAATAGGTCATATGTGTAGCCAACTGTGTAATCAGGTGACGGATGTCCTGGTGACAACTGACATGATTCAAGTTGTTACTCTTCATGAATTGTACCTTGGCACTCACAGCACTTGTCAACAGTTGTTCATGTTTCACATGTGGAAATTTGATGATTTGTTTTAAGAACACTAATGTGCCTGCATGCAATATGTCGCACAAGGCAGTGCACACAAAAGTACATTGACACTGTCATGGAATAAGCTGGCACCTTTTCAAAGAAGCCACTGTTATAAATAAATGGTGTTGCAGATTCTCCATATACATGTTCCCACAGTGGTCTTGATTTTGTGAGACTCATTAGTTGTCGGTGATACAAACTAACGAGTGTCAAGACGTCAAGACCTCCGTGGGCCCATGTATATGTACTTTCTGCAACACCATCTATTTCTAACAGTGGCTCCTCCGAAAAGGTGCCAGCTTCTTCAATGACAGTGTCAATGTACTTTTGTGTGCACTGCCTTGTGCAACATCTTGCATGCAGGCACATCAGTGTTCTTGTCACGAAATGGCCAATTGGCACATCCCAAACATGTAGATTGGTTAAAGTATTGTGAGTCCCAAGGTACCAACATTTGTTCGTTTTGTGTTCCAAGGGACTTACAGGTCTCTGAGTGTGGTGACACCTTGAGTATTGAGGTGTGTTAGTTTACCTTGAGTGCACCACTCCTGTTTATTTCAGGGTAAACAAGAGGTGTAATGACTTCATTCTATTGCTGTGCTCACCGGTTCACAGACACTAGCTTCTCAGTGTATTGCTCATTCAAGTTGTGGCCTTTTGTGTATTGAGTTTCCTGGTGTCAGAGTGGCATGGTGAGTCTACCAACTTGGCAGCACAGGGCTTACATATGTGCGGAGTAATCCAGCTGTTACTCATGATGCATTGCCTGATATGCACTGTGACCAATTGTTCTTGTGCTCATGTGTCAGATGTATACAGGTGACTGATGCTTTCTGGTTTCTTCTCCTTGCCCACAGCATCATCATCCACAGGCGAGGGAGACACCTGCATGGACCTTGAGGAGGGACCCAGTGACAGTGCCACCAGTGCTGTGGAGTCAGCAGGAGACAGTGGCACGGAGGGCGAGGGGAGTCAGTCAGAGGACCTGTCCGGAGGCGAGAGCATGTACGACACCGACGGGTCCCAGGCTGACATTCTTGAGGAGCCGGAGGATGCAACAACATCTGGCAGCATCCCACCATCTGTACCCGCCTCCTCCATTGCCATCTCTGCCCTCCCAGTTGCTCCCGTCCCTTCTGTCCGTGCAGGGTCCCACTGTCTCCTTCGGACCAGGCACCGCAGCCCCTGCCCCTGTCACCCCTGCTGCCCTCAGTGAAGAGTCTGTGGACACATTGCACCAGTTGCAGGTTGGTCAGGCATCGATGCTGCATGTCCTCCATGAACACACTAGACTGCTCACACAGTTGGTGTCGTTCGTGGAGGGCATGTCATCAACGATGACTGAGCAACGCAGGTTTCTGCGGTCGATGGACTCTTCATTGAAGGAAGCAGTGTCTCTCCTGCGGCGCTCCGTCCCCCCCCTACCCCAGACCCATCCACACTGCCCTCTCCCATGCCTGTCCAAAGCACACACAGACAGTCACAGGCACACACCACAACAGACACATCAAGCACACCCCCAACTAAGGCACAGCGCACACCTCCTGGCACGCACACTCAGGGGGATGTAGTCACACCCACAGGGTCTGGGGGCAAATGGCAGCCACGCAGCCACAGTCAGAGTCCGCAGTCCTCACAACCCACTTCCTCCAAATCCGCTCCCCTGCCAAAATGTCACCCAAAGAGACCTACATGGCTAGTCTATCCCTCAGCCCCACTGTGACACCACCCCGCAAGCGGTTGAGGAAGTCTCCGGCCAGGGAAGTTGAGTCCCCCCCCCATGTCCACCACCTCCCCCGAGAGCGCTGCACCCCATCCCTCGGACACCCCCTCTCCGTTGGCCCTGGTGTTCCTTCCGGTGCAGGGGTTCCTCTGGACGCCCTGGCAGCAGTGTGCAGCGAGCTGCTCACCACCACCTTTGGTGGATACGTCCAGCCCTGCACCCAACACACCTACCCAACACACTCCTGTCCCTGTGGTGCCTGGTACTCCCACTGATGATGCCCCCCCCCCCGGTCGACAAACCTTGAGGTGACTTTGTGCAGGCAAGGTAGGGGTGGACACAGTCGCATACGTCCACCCTTGGACTCGAACTATGGACTGGCCATTGGCCTTTGTAAATAGTGTCTTCTTACAATATTTTTTTGGTGTGCTGAATAAAGCCTTTTCATTTAGTTTCCACGCTATTGCATTTCAGGTACTTGATGTTGGTGATGAGGCCCATGAAGTTGGTGTTCTGGTAATATGTTAGGGTTCTGAGAAATGTTTTAGTATGATGGTCATGAGGTGGACCATGGTATTTGTGTGCCATCACAATGTCTCTGAAAATATTAATTGGTAGTGTGTGTTCCTTTGGATGGTGATACATTGTCCCAAGGAGTGTTCCTTCCTCTGTGGCACCTGACATGTTCCCTGCAAACAGTTGTACAATATTTGTGCCGACCTGTGCCAATTTATCCTTTGTTGGTGACGGATCGCTTCAACAATGGCCATGCATGCTCACCGATGTCTCCTGCTGACTCGTCTGTGCCATCCTTGCCAGTCACTGTACTTGTGTTTTGTGTATGTAGGAATGGCATCAGGGACCAATTGCCCCTTTTCAGCACTATGCATGTGTGTAATCACGGCCTAACACACAAATGGCACGTGTAATGCAGGGTATTTGGGCACCTGACTCACAATTGTGGGCATTGTATTTAGTCGCAGTGATCCCTATTCCTTACATGAGAGACAACATCTGGGTGGCCGGACCAGCACCTGGACATTCCTATCACTCCTGTGATGTGCGTGACAGTGTGTGTTCCCCTTGGCTAACATATTTTAGTATGCATTTCCATGACTATACAGTCTATTGGCATGAAATCAGGGTGTGTATTGTGGGGCATCCGCCATGGGTGGGTATGCATGTGTTGTATGTCCTCAAACCCACATGTGGTGTGTCATGCAGTATGAGAATGACATCCATCCTCCTGGGAGTGGGGCACTGCTGGGAGTCCTCTGCACCCACCCCTCATATCTCTGTCCACTGCTGGGAGTCATCTGCACCCACCCCCATATATCTGTCCACTGCTGGTAGTGATATGCACCCACCCCTCATATGTCTGTCCACTGCTGGAAGTCCTCTGCACCCACCCCTCATATCTCTGTCCACTGCTGGGAGTCATCTGCACCCACCCCCATATATCTGTCCACTGCTGGTAGTGATATGCACCCACCCCTCATATGTCTGTTGTTAGACGGACCGGGAGGGTCGGCCGAGGACAAGGGGAGAGGTCTCCGGGGAGAGCCGTCTCCAGCGATCGTACAGATAAATAACTTCCCCCCCACAGACAGACACCACACAAGGAGAAGATTTAGCGTTCTTTATAGGCAATTGCTTACGGTACGATGGAAGGTACAAGGAGGTCTGGACTCAGGGGTCCCCTCGATTCAAGTCTCTCAAGATGGGGAAAGGGGGTAGCGGGACAGTCTGGTTACCAGTCTGGTAGTTGAGGTGGTATGGTGGATAGCTCACAATCCTCGAGCTCGGTGTTCTAGCTGGGACGGGCCGCGGCAGCGCCAGCAGGTCCCGGTGAAGATGGTTGATACACGGTCCGCGGCAGCGCCAGCAGGTCCCGGAGAGATGGTCGATGCACGGTCCGCGGCAGCGCCAGCAGGTCCCGGTGAGGATGGTCGTTACAACGGGCCGCGGCAGCGCCAGCAGGTCCCGACGAGGATGGAGGTTGCAGAAGGCCGCGGCAGCGCCAGCAGGCAGGACGATAGTTCACAAGATAGGGCTACGGCAGCGCCAGTAGCCCGTCAAGGCTGAGTTCTCTCGGTGTCTCTCGACTCCAGGATACAACTGCCGTCCTGCTCCGGAGCTGCCCTAGTTATAGGTCTGGCGCCCTTTGATGTCCGGACCCTCGCACTTGGAGGTCGGAGGGTCCGGGATGAAGGTGTCCAGACACCCAGCAGGGGGTGGAGCCAGCGCCTGGGGGAGCTGGAGGCGATCGGCACCTGGCGGGGGAGAGCCCTTGACGCTTCGTTCTCCCATTGACCTGCCAAGTGGTCCGCTCACCTCCTGGGTGGAAGGTGGTGCCGGGATGACGGGGCCGGCCAGGCCCAGGGTTAGGGTCGGGTGGAGGCCACGCGGCCTCGTGGCGCAGGGCCCAAGATGGCGGCTTGATCCGGCCGGGGGAGCCGGTGGTGGCTCGGTCCCGTGATACATGGAGGTCCGGGGGCAGGAGTTCCGTCGGGAGACGGAGTGCGGGTGATTCGTGTGGGTCACGCCTGGCGGGCCGGGGCTTAGGCCCTGTCATGCGGGGAGGGAGCAAGCCCTTCGTGTGGCCTGTCCAACATCTGTCCACTGCTGGGAGTCCTCTGCACCCACCCCCATATGTCTGTCCACTGATGGGTGTCCTCTGCACCCACCCCTCATATGTCTGGGCACTGCTGGGAGTCCTCTGCACCCTCCCCTCATATGTCTGTCCACTGCTGGGAGTCCTCTGCACCCACCCCTCATATGTCTGGACACTGCTGGTGGTGATATGCACCCAGCCCTCATATGTCTGTCCACTGCTGGAAGTCCTCTGCACCCACCCCTCATATCTCTGTCCACTGCTGGGAGTCATCTGCACCCACCCCCATATATCTGTCCACTGCTGGTAGTGATATGCACCCACCCCTCATATGTCTGTCCACTGCTGGGAGTCCTCTGCACCCACCCCCATATGTCTGTCCACTGCTGGGTGTCCTCTGCACCCACCCCTCATATGTCTGGGCACTGCTGGGAGTCCTCTGCACCCACCCCTCATATGTCTGTCCACTGCTGGGAGTCCTCTGCACCCACCCCTCATATGTCTGGGCACTGCTGGGAGTCCTCTGCACCCACCCCTCATATGTCTGGGCACTGCTGGGAGTCCTCTGCACCCACCCCTCATATGTCTGGACACTGCTGGTGGTGATATGCACCCACCCCTCATATGTCTGTCCACTGCTGGGAGTCCTCTGCTGTCTGTCCACTGCTGGGTGTCCTCTGCACCCACCCCTCATATGTCTGGGCACTGCTGGGAGTCCTCTGCACCCACCCCTCATGTCTGGGCACTGCTGGGAGTCCTCTGCACATACCCCCATATCTCTGTCCACTGCTGGTAGTGATGTGCACCCAGCCCTCATATGTCTGTCCACTGCTGGGAGTCCTCTGCACCCACCCCTCATATGTCTGGGCACTGCTGGGAGTCCTCTGCACCCACCCCCATATCTCTGTCCACTGCTGGTAGTGATATGCACCCAGCCCTCATATGTCTGTCCACTGCTGGGAGTCCTCTGCACACACCCCTCATATGTCTGGACACTGCTGGTGTTGATATGCACGCACCTCTCATATGTCTGTCCACTACTGGGAGTCCTCTGCACCCACCCCTCATATGTCTGGGCACTGCTGGGAGTCCTCCGCAACCACCCCTCATATGTCTGGGCACTGCTGGGAGTCCTCTGCACCCACCCCCATATCTCTGTCCACTGCTGGTAGTGATATGCACCCAGCCCTCATATGTCTGTCCACTGCTGGGAGTCCTCTGCACCCACCCCTCATATGTCTGGACACTGCTGGTAGTGATATGCATCCACCCCTCATATGTCTGTCCACTGCTGGGAGTCCTCTGCACCCCCCCCATATATCTGTCCACTGCTGGTAGTGATATGCACCCACCCCTCATATGTCTGTCCACTGCTGGGAGTCCTCTGCACCCACCCCCATATGTCTGTCCACTGCTGGGTGTCCTCTGCACCCACCCCTCATATGTCTGGGCACTGCTGGGAGTCCTCTGCACCCACCCCTCATATGTCTGTCCACTGCTGGGAGTCCTCTGCACCCACCCCTCATATGTCTGGGCACTGCTGGGGGTCCTCTGCACCCTCCCCTCATATGTCTGGGCACTGCTGGGAGTCCTCTGCACCCACCCCTCATATGTCTGGACACTGCTGGTGGTGATATGCACCCACCCCTCATATGTCTGTCCACTGCTGGGAGTCCTCTGCACCCACCCCCATATGTCTGTCCACTGCTGGGTGTCCTCTGCACCCACCCCTCATATGTCTGGGCACTGCTGGGAGTCCTCTGCACCCACCCCTCATATGTCTGGGCACTGCTGGTGGTCCTCTGCACATACCCCCATATCTCTGTCCACTGCTGGTAGTGATGTGCACCCAGCCCTCATATGTCTGTCCACTGCTGGGAGTCCTCTGCACCCACCCCTCATATGTCTGGGCACTGCTGGTAGTGATATGCACCCACCCCTTATATGTCTGGGCACTGCTGGGAGTCCTCTGCACCCACCCCTCATATGTCTGGACACTGCTGGGAGGCCTCTGCACCCACCCCTCATATGTCTGGACACTGCTGGTAGTGATATGCACCCACCCCTCATATGTCTGGGCACTGCTGGGAGTCCTCTGCACCCACCCCTCATATGTCTGGACACTGCTGGGAGGCCTCTGCACCCACCCATGCACCCTCTTGGAGCTGTACACTGCTGGCCAGGATCTACACACAACAATTTGGAGGTAACATGCTGGGCCAGTCCTCTATGCCCACATTCCCGGCGTGTGTACGCCTCGTATGCCAATTTTCCTGCTGCCGTAACGGGGTCCGTGTGGTACGGACCGTACCCACGCATGTATGCGTGGGTATGGTCCGTACCTGAGTACTCATGGGGCCGTAGGGGTACGCACCATACCCACGCATTTATGCGTGGGTACGGTCCGTACCTGAGTACTCATGGGGCCGTAGGGGTACGCACCGTACCCACGCATTCATGCGTGGGTACGGTCCATACGACTGTTGCCATGGCGCCATAGGGGTACGTGTGGTACGCACCATACCCACGCATGTTGTTCTCACCTTCTGCGGCGTGTGCGTCGGGTGCGGTGCACCAGGTCGTAGGCCAAGAGGACCAGGATGACACGTACGATGGGGTTCATGGC
Organism: Triturus cristatus; assembly: GCF_964204655.1. Lineage (NCBI taxonomy): Eukaryota > Metazoa > Chordata > Amphibia > Caudata > Salamandridae > Triturus > Triturus cristatus. The sequence goes on along the minus strand of NC_140589.1, from coordinate 224,527,602 downwards.
TGTATGTCGCGTACCGGGGCTCCGTGGCGTAGCGGTTCGCGTTGGACTCTGCTTTTCCGGCTGTGTTTGGCTCCCGTAAACAAAGAGCCGTACGGAGTGACGTCGGTACGAATCGTACTTGCTGGGCCGGAAAACGCTGGAGAAATATGTACGGACGTCACATACAAGCAGTTCCGGATCGGAATCGTGGGTATTTTTTTGCTGTACGGTCTTTTGTACGATTCGTACAGAAAAAGGCTTTCTGTACGAATCGTACTTCCTAGGTTGTAGAATGAGTTTACCTGGTACGAGTCGTACGGAGAAAACGCTCCGTACGACTATTCATAGGGCCTTTTTACAGGATCGGAATCGACCCCATTGTGTACACTCACTGTGTAATAATTGGTGATGATTATTTATTTATGATAAAAAAAGATTGCACCTATGTTTTAAGTGAATACTCATGATTTTAAATGCATTGACTAATTTTTTTGAAGCAATAAAGTGTAAACAAGACAATGGAGCAGGCAAATGATGGTGGGACCACATACTAACTACATCACATTTTATAAATATGAATACATACATTTTTATTTTTTTAGCTAAGTGCAATTTTTTTGTTAATACATCTTTTAAAAAAGAATGTCAATTTAAAACATTTAAATTAACTCTTTCTAAAAATGTAGTTAATAGTGCTTTCTCATTTTTAATTGACTATAAAAATTATTTACACTAATATTTAACTTAAAACAACATTTGTACTAGTTTATTCAAGTGTAATAAACTCTTTAAAATTTCCCTATACTTTGCCATGGGGAGATCTGCAGTGGTGGAGAGCTCCCTATGGTAAATTATAGTGGAAATATGAAAGGATTTATTCAACTAAAATATAATAAACTAAAATATTTTTATGTTAAATAATAATGCAAATAATGTTTTATATGTATTTAAAAAATATATTATTAACTTAATTTCAAATTTGAATTATTTTCAAGATATAAAATAACATTAACATGTTTTCAGAATTTTAAATAAAAAAATCAAATCATACCTAGAGTAGATAAAATATAAATTTTCATTATGTAGGAATAATTTTTCAAAGTGCTGTTTAGAATTCAGTTATTTAATTGTATATTTTAATACAAATGTATGCTTCATTAATTTCTAAATTCAAAAAAGTTCAAATAAGTTCAAATTAAAAAACTGTTTTATTTGTACGTAGTTGTTTTGAGGTTAAGCTAAACGCACTTATATTTTTAGCCATTTCAAATAATTTTATTTCACAATATTTACTATGGGGTTTATTTTAGGTCTATACTCCATTATTTTCTGTGGGAGGGTATTACAGTAGCAGAGGTTGGCCAGATATGGTACTGGAACACTCTGAGCTGGAGTACATTTACCCTTCGTTTGGGCCTTTTATGGCTGTAGTAACTTTAGAAGTGCAGTTTGTAAATAGAATTAAGCTTACCATTTTGTGGGTGGCTGCATATCTGTCCCTAACCCCCTCTCTTAAGCGCTGCTTACTTCTCCCTAAACCCTTCCTATTTTGTAGTATTAATGACCCGTTACTAAACCACAACCCCGTCCCGACACATTTAGTAATCAGTAGTAAACTTACATGTGTGAGGATCTTTTCATAGAAAAGAATGGAGAGGTGGGGGTTTACACTCATGGGTTAGTGGATAGTATTCTGTAGTACTTCAAAACGCAGTTTTTGACTAGGATCCTATGTTTGTCTTCTTGTATATATAATCATTAATGGAACCGGACATAATTTTATATGGCAAGGCTAGATTAGGAATAGGTTAGCAACTGGTTCAATTAACAAAATCTAGGGATGAGTACCAGTTTGGCGCAGTTGAGCCACCTCTACGCCGGCACAGCTGTGCCAAACCCACGCAAAGACCGCCCACCTTATTACGAGGTGAACTTATGTATGATGGACGGTCCTATATCTTTCCCATGGCAGTGCCTGAAAAACAGGCACTGCAATGGGAACGGCGAAAAGTTCCAGCACGGCATGGATGGTGACGTCCATGCTGTGCTGGAACTTTGAGGGTATAGAGACATGGGGGCATAAGTTGTGCCCCCCTGTTTGTATCACCATGGCAGGGGGACCCTTGTGGCCCTGTAGGGCCCCCTTTTTGCTACTCCATGCCAGCCTTTTAATGGCGGGGTTCCCACCATGAAATGGCTGGCGGTGGCATAACTTGTAATATGCTCAGCGGGACTGCGCCAGTCCTGCTGAGCGTCTTTCATTGTGGTACAGATGCACCACCCCCAGGGAACAACTGTTCCCTGGTGCAGCCGTTGGTCATCTGCTGCAACGACTTTCAAAGTTGTAATGCGGCGGACAGTGGACTACCACCGCAAGTCTGTCAGTCGGAAGACCGCCAGACTAGAAATCAGACCTTCTATTTTAACTGTGTTTAAAATGTGCATGGGTTTTTGCCAAAACGTTTACATATGTTCATATTGCCACTTATTTTGAGAGGAATAGTTGTGGCATATCATATTTAAGACCTCTGTTCTGAAGAAAACCTATTGGCCCATTAGTTAGTTTATAATAGGCTGAAACATGTTGACGATATTATAGAGATAGGAGGGATGTGTTTGCACCCTCATTATCTGGAACTTAGGTGTTATCAAATCTTACCCTAGGGAAGCACCATTAAAAATAATGTTGTCCATAAGGTAATTTTAACAGATGCTGTAGGGCTCCTTTTTTTACTTTCAGCCAACAGGATAGCGCTTATTAGAAAATAACACAGATGCATTCAAAGGTTAGCGCTACCTCTAAGAGCTCCCAAGAAAGCAGCCTATCTTTACATGAATCACAATTAGGGTGAGGAGACCACCTTAGAATGAAGCATGCTGTGCCAGTGGGCGAGGATCTCATGTTCTATTAATGACTAGGATCTACCAGGTGCCATCCTGACTGTCCAAAGCATCAGGCCCATCAACAATTCTGGTTATTTAAATAACATATACTATATGATACCTGTTGGAGCCAAGTTAACAAGCTTCCGGTAATTAAGATGACACCACAATGTAATTTAGTGACACTTTCCGAACAGTGGCAAAGCTTAGGGCAATATAACCTGGCAGGTGATCTGTTGCAGCTGCCACCACCTGCATTTATGATGCCCTGCTCAGTTCAATGCATCTATAACAATGCAGTCCTCAGAGAACAACCTAAAAACTGTCTATTCTCTAGATAGTGAAGAGCTGTTCAGTTGAAGGATTCATTTAGCTGTTCGAAGCCTTAACAGCCACAAGCACTTTATGAAGAAGACTAACTTAACATACTAAACACTCACACAGAGAATGCTATTGGTATTTTATGAAAATGCGTTTTTGTTGTCACCCTACTCATATGGATAATGGAACAAGCAAGTACAAGCAACACAACAGACTCAGGTATTGATTGCTTTATTTGCCTTGGATGATTTTTGTTCTAACTTTCATGCTAAGAGGGTGGCTCTGGGGCTGCACACCAGTTACTGGCTCCCCTTGAAATGGAAACTGCGATCAAAGGTTATTTGTAGCTCCAATTGCAATATTTGCCATTCCTTTCTCTACATCCCCATGCAGTTCTGCTCTTGCGTTGGCCTGTTTGAACACTAAGGAGCATATTTACATGAAAATGGCGCAGCGCTGTACAGCAGGCAATTTTGCAGGGCTGATCTGCATGATTTTCAAAACGCAGGGATGCGAAGTATTAACAAGAATAAGGCACATCACTGTGCTCACACCTGCACCGGTGGTAAAAGTGCAAAAAAAAAGCCTTGCATCAACACAGGTAATCTTGCACTATAGTGCAAAGGGGACTGCGCTGCAGAGTTGATTGTGTTTGTGCGGGAACAGGGAAGGTCGATCCGGCAGCTGTAGAAATGACAGACAAATATTCTTTCACTACCCAGAGCGAAGCCTTGCTGGGCCAGAATAAAACAAAGTGGAGGACTTCAGACAAGATTGCAGACAGTAGGTCAACAGATCTAGATGGGCACCACAACACAAATTTGTGCCATCAGCAGGTGTAGATGGTTACGTAAAAGAACACCTGTCTGTCAAAATTATATAGCAAACACAAGGAGACATACTTTGGGAGGGAGATCAAACACCCTCAACTGTCATGGCTCGATCTCCACACATGGCGTAGGAGAGTGGACAGGTTCGGGTGCAGTACCCTGCCTTTTTGCTGCAATAGAAGGTCCGCCTGACTAGAGGACAGATGCTCATGCTCAGGAGTTCGGGTTACCAAATTCTCTGTGCCCAGTCCAGAGCCACGAAGATGACTTGGGCCCAGTCGTTCTTGATCTTCTTGAGAACTCTGGACAGAAGTGGTATCTGCAGAAAGTTGTATAGAATTCCTGAGCCACACTTGAGACGAAATGTGTCTCCGAGCAATTGCAGCCTTGGAAACTCGAGCACGCTGCTGACATTGTGCGTTTTTGGCAGTGACGAACAGATCTAGCCATGGTTCTTACCCTGATGAAGATGCCATTTGTGATACGCTAGGCATTGATGTCTGGGTTCATCTGTCTGGCATTCAGAGATTCACCAGATGGTGAACCACCAGGAATATGTCCTGATGTCCCAACCATGTCAAGAAAGGAAGAAAAGCTTCCAATGCAAGACAAATCACTCTCAGTTTCAACAGACTGATGTGGAGTCAAGACTCAGGCAGAGACCAGAAGCCTCTGATAACCACCTCTCCCAGGTGGCTGCACTAACCCAGAAGTGAAACATCTGTCACTACTGTGAGCTTTGTGTGGGGAGAGAGAGAGAGGTCTGCCTTTGACCCAATCGTGGTCCTGATCCACAACTGCAGGTCTTTTGCAGTTCCCTTCAAAATTTGAAGCAGGCAGAAAAGATTCCATTGATGCTGTCCCCACTGGGTCTTTAAGTCCCACTGCAGTGCCGGCATTTGCCAATGTGCATGTTTCACCAGCAGGGTGCATGAGACTCAGCAGCCTCAAAGTCAGTCTCACTGAAATCAGGATAGAGGCTAAAATATTGCAGTGATAGCCTGAATATCCAGTGCTGGCTGTTCCGGATGATAAGTCCATAGCTGCACTGTATCCAGAACAGCTCTGATGATAGGGAGCGTCTGAGAGGGAATCAGGTGTGACTTCAGCAAGTTGGTAGTGAAACCCAGGGAATGCAGGAGGTTCGCCATAGTCTGGAGGTGGGAATTGCCTGCCTGGGACGAGCCCACCTTCAGTAGCCAATCAAAAAATTCAGGGAGTTGGGCAGGGGTCGCTCTGGGAAATTCGAGAAAATGCAGAGCAGACCCAGTATCTGACATCGGGTGCACAGCAACCACCTGTGAGCAGTGTCGTGACTTGTGGCATTGGTCCCTCACAGCAGTCGAAGAGTGGGACTTACCTGGGTTAGGTGAAAGTCTAACGCAAGTGACTCCGGGAGCGGTCCAGAGACCTCCCATATGAACAGGACCTTGAGCGATCGAAAGTCATGTGACAAGCAGCCAAATGTTTCATGGCCCACTCTTGGATGGACTTCGGTTCATGGTTCTGCACTCCGCAAACAATGCAGAGTCGTGGGCCTTTTCAAGGCACCACAAACAGACCAAGTAGGGGTCTGTCCCCGACATCTGTCAATGACAGGCTTCAGAATGGTTGAAACCGGTGGGTGTTTAAAAAAAAAAAGACATTTCGGACAAAAAAGAAGCAAAAATAGAACACCAATGGTCAACAAATGGGTCGAAGCCAGTCAAGAAAATCACTGAGGGGAGCTCGATCCGGAATTGTGCTGATGGTAATGAAAAGAAGCAACAGAGGTCAGCTCACTGGGGTGGCACCTGTATATACACCACTCACAGCACTTTCAGGTTGGACGATGCCTCCGATGCCACGTGGAGCTGAACGATGCCACCTACTGACATCGCAAGGGTACTTGCTAAAAAATGTCCAGATCCAGTCTGACACCTGGAAATATTCTAAGGTAAGGAATCTGTGGCTACCAGTCTCTCATCAGATGAAAACTATATGCTAGTGAGAAAGAACCTGAAACCTACAGCTAGCGAAAGCGCAACTATGTCCTCCCCAACACTGTCACGCAGGATACGCAAGTCTGGTGACTCTACTCTGTATACAAAAAACAAATAGCTCTAGCAGGGTATATTTAAGAATCCAATTCTACCAAAATTAACACATTGTTATTGGTAAGGGTTTTATTTTTACTTAAATACTTTCAAAAGTAAGAATATTTCTTATATTGGCCAGGATGTCGTGTTTTGCAAAATGAGACAACACACATTGATGCAACAAAGTTTTTTCATTTTGCCCTAAATCAAAACAGAAAAAGTTGAATAACAAAGAAATATATTTTAAAAATTGTGCAAATAAAAACAGTTTTACAGAAAAATCATTTTATTCCAAATAATGCACAGTCCTTGCTAATGCATTATATTAGAAAGGGGACGGTTGTTCCCATTATTCTGGGTTCGATACTGTAAACAGGTAAACCGCCCAAGGAAAAAAGACCAGCTCAAAGAGTTGTGTATTAAATGTCTCTGATTAGTTAGAGCAATGATCCTCAATTGAATTGTGACTTTTTAGAGGTCTTGTATGGTGGGCTCCTTATGATGTAGTAGACGCGTTTCAGCCTGTTTATTCTAAACTTCTTCAGGACTGTGCATACAAACACTTGAAAAAACACTTGAAAAAAATCATTAAAATCATACAGTCAGAGGGTCAACATGACCCATGTTTAGATCATTGTAAGTCTATGTAACATCAGTAAAAAAAAGTTAGAAAGTCAGGCATACGTGCATGGCAAACACTGTTCAGTGTCATGCAAAATATAGACAACCTTAAACAAGCATTTGCAATGCAATAGGTCTCGCATTATAAAAGTGTGAGCAGCTGGCATTGCTAATAATAATGCAACACTAGCTATTGGCTTTGTAAATGATAAATAAATGCCATAATGTGTTTGTTTTATAAAATAGATTAAAAACGGCATTGTCATGAACAATGCCAATAGCTTAAACTTTTGCAAATGCGAGACCTATTGCATTGCAAATGCTTGTTCATGCTCCCATGAGTTATTCGGTAATACTGAATTAAATCCATACAGGAGGCTCCGTCACGATTAACGCACTACGGATGGTTACTACAAATGACCCTGTAGAAGGCCTAATGTCCATGGAATGGCAAGACTAGGGTTTACAGGTACGATCATCTCGATGGACACCCCAATAATGGCGTCAGCAAGCTGTTATGGATAAAGTACCCACCACACATGAGGGAGGGGTTGCGCTGCCGTCCACTGGAGCGCTGGGGGGCATCCACTAAGAGCACTGCACCTATAAACCACAGTCGTACCTTTCGATAAAGTTCTGGTTTCCACGCGCCGCGGCGCTGAACTGCGAAGCCTGGAATGGGCTGACTTGAACGCGCATGATAAAAGCTTCGTCGTAGCAAGGGAGATAAACCGATGCCACTCGCCTCAAGCCTCGAGGAAGCGCTCTTCTGTGAAACACGTGTCGGCTGTAGGAGTAAATATATATTAATACAACGGTACTCTCTGGACTCGGGTATTTATCATCAAAGAAAAACGGGGTGATTCTGTGGACCACGCTGGATTGTGCACTGTTATTTGAGGTGGTTTGACGTATGCCCAAACCATATTGGATTTGCTAATAACTAATGCTTTGTTTACTTCGTATTATAATGGTGTCCTGTTCATGTCCCTTGAATACATTGGAACCCATACCAGCGATCTGCTGCCCTGGTCATTGGCTAGTGTTCGCAATGCATCCTGGGATCAGCAGTCACCACTGCAGGCCCTCGGGGGAGCCGTACATACGGGCTCTCCTTGGGACAAAGGGCAAAAGCCCCTGACCCAAGCTGGAGGCTGGCTAATTGGAGAGAGCTGCTGGGTGTGGGAGGATCTCCCCTCCCCCACACTGATGTAAATGCAACCCCCCACTTCCCATCCATTGTTGGTGGACGGGGGCCCCTGACAGTGCGCCGCGGGGACCCTCTGTCCCGAGAGGAGGAAGGGCTGGCAGGCTGACTACAGAGCTTCCAACGTGTAGTCTTTCAGACATGGGGGGCGAGGTGCTTCCCTGCTCTAAGCTCTCTCTGCACCACGCCCCATAACTCAATAAAATGCATTCTGGAGTGATTAGCCGCAGAAGCCTTCCTGGCCAGGCCTGCTCCCAAGGGGCGAGCAGGGGCTGTGGGCAGGCAGCGAGTGCTTGAAAATATAAGGTCTTGCTGCAGAACATACCGGGCTCGGAGATTTTAACAGAGATATCAGGGCACCTGCAGTACACAGTAGGAAATCTATGCGATGTAAACGTTAGCCCGTGAGCGACCTGCTGGAAATACCAGCTGACCAGTTACAGATGGTTCCATGTGGGTCAGGTGTTGAGCCATGACACCAGATTCTGTTGGAACATAAAAGTGAAATCAAAAGTGACTATTTCCAAAGTATTTGAATAGCTGTTGTGAAAAGTTGAATCAGTGAAAAACATCTGCACAGTTCCCACTGGTTCAACACAAAAGACACGCCAGCCCCCAACTGATGCTTGTCCTGAATTTTTACTTTCACAGTCCTGATTTTGCAACAGTGCAAGGTGGTCACCCTAGCTGTTCGAAGCAGTCATAACAGCAGGGATGACAACCCAATGCCGAGCAATAGGTCTCGCATTAGCGAAATTTTAAGCTATTGGCATTGTAAATGACAATGCCTTTTATTTCTCTGTTTTTAAAACCAACACATAGATAAAAGGTTTGTCATTTACAATGCCAGTAGCTCAAAGTCTCGCAAATGAGAGACCTATTGCATTGCAAATGCTTGTTTAAAGCCCTCCCAAGAATGTGTGTAGACCACAAACATACTAGGATACCAAAACACAAAACAGTTACTGAAAACGAACAAATAAATGTACTGCTTTTAAAAACCATTTAAAATTTCATTTCTTTCATGTTTACTCAAGATCACACAGGGCTTTCTTTAATACATCACAGAGTTACCACCTCAAGGTGAGAGGACTGGAACAAAACTCTGCTGCAAGAATGTAGCAGCCAGGCTGCTTGGCGCTTCAATCTCAAAGATGTTATCTTGTGCAATAAAGAATTCTGAAATGACAAAGGTAAGCACTGTAAACTGCCCCAGATCACCATATGTGAAAGTGACGCCAAGACTCAAATGGCTGTTTTGTACTTTAAAATCGCTGTGGTTGGTGAAAAAAAAGAACATCAGCATGCACTTTTTTTTCCGTCTGTGGTTTTCAGTTCCGGTACCTCTTTGCCCTGCAACGCCTTCACAAATAAGGGTAATATGCAATGCTACTCAGCCTATTCTCGCGAGAACTACGCATCAAACGACCACGATCCAAGTAAAATGTGTCACGACATGGGCACTGGAGAAACGTCTGTAATTAAATCTTTCGGAGTATTGAAAGGGCGTGGTCAAAATAAAACGTGCGCACCTTTAATTTGAAAACAATGCTTACTATTCAGCATGCACTTTTTTTTCCGTCTGTGGTTTTCAGTTCCGGTACCTCTTTGCCCTGCAACGCCTTCACAAATAAGGGTAATATGCAATGCTACTCAGCCTATTCTCGCGAGAACTACGCATCAAACGACCACGATCCAAGTAAAATGTGTCACGACATGGCCACTGGAGAAACGTCTGTAATTAAATCTTTCGGAGTATTGAAAGGGCGTGGTCAAAATAAAACGTGTGCACCTTTAATTTGAAAACAATGCTTACTATTTAAAAACGGACAGAGTACTGAGGAGTGAAAGGGTTCTTACAACCAAGGTGGCTAGAGCCATGAAAAAGCAGCACAAATGGGTGCTGGTGTATTTTCTCCACTTTCATGATTCTTTTTAAAACGTGAGCTCAGTTTAAGAACTCGGATTAACTATCTCTCGGGGATAAAGTACTTTATGAATAAGCAATTGAATACATTGGCATGGAAAAGTGCATGTCTAAATTCACCGAGGCGCAGTTTGTCTTACGTTTCTAGTGCGCTGGTCAGTTGGCATTAGAAACAGACACACTAAGCAAACTTATTTAGAAAGCATGCTGGATTTGGAATCGTCGTGAAATAACGGAGAAATAAGGTGCAACTGGATAACAAGCGCGGACTGAAGTTGACGAGGAGGGAGTGGGAGGGGGGAGTGGGGGCGGGCACAGTGCAAATGGTGTGCACTTTGATGTCCTTAGTGGCCGCGCGGCTCACTGAGGACATCAAAGGGGCCGCGAAGTGATCAGGCAGTGCTTTTCAGGCTGCCAAATGGTGCGCGCGGCCGGCGCACATGCACTGTATTTGGAGGCCTGAAAAGCACTGTTTGCACTTCCAGATCCCCCTTTTACAAAAGCTCTCGCGAGGGCAGCGCTAAAGCGCTGTCTCAGGCGAGACCTAAAAACTCTTTGATGCCTCATATATTTAGGGCCCGATTCACAGAACTAACTTAAGACAAAATCCTAAACTTACTACCATTTTGGTATTCACAGAAGGCACTTACTCATTTTGGTATTCACAGAAGGCACTTACTCACTTCGGTATTCACAGAAGTTAGGAGTCCTAACTTTAGGACTCCTAAATGCCTTCTGTGAATACAGAAAGTCTTAAAATTAGGATTTTTCTCAGTTTAGGAGTCCTAAAGTTAAGACTCCTAACTTTACTACTACTGAACTGAGAAAAATCCTAATTTTGAGACTTTCGGTATTCGCAGAAGGCATTTAGGAGTCCTAAAGATAGGAGTCCTAACTATACTACTGCTAAACTGAGAAAAATCCTAATTTTAAGGCTTTCGGTATTCACAGAAGGCATTTAGGAGTCCTAAAGTTAGGAGTCCTAACTTTACTCCTACTAAATTGAGAAAAATCCTAATTTTAAGACTTTCGGTATTCACAGAAGGCATTTAGGAGTCCTAAAGGTTAGGACTCCTAACTTCTGTGAATACCGAAATGAGTAAGTGCCTTCTGTGAATACCAAAATGGTAGTAAGTTTAGGATTTTGTCTTAAGTTAGTTCTGTGAATCGGGCCCTTAGTTTCCATGCGGCTATGTAAAGAGAATGACCTGCTTAGAAGGAGACTATAAGGGTGCTTGTATGACATCAAGAGAGTGTACCATCACTTGGCTGGTAAATGTGAGATATAAAAACGACACATGCCTTAAGTGCAACAAAAAATGTGAGCCTGAGCATTCAATGTGCATTTTACCAATCTCTGTGTAGTAGATATGAACAAAATCAGCCAATTATGCAGGGAGCGCTCCCAGGCACGGAAAGTCTGACTGCGAGAATAAGACATAGCTTTATATTTGAGACATGGCACTAGACACGTAAACACGGTGCGTCTCTGTGAACGCAGTATGTAATTACCTTACGTGTGGGTAGCGCTTGCTGTCATCTGTAAATTCGCTTTGGGTGCAGGGGAGCAGGCGCGCAAAAGGGTTTCAGCCCTCCCCCCCCCGCGTGTGTGGCAGCCCAGGCTGAGACAGCTTCCCGGGCACACACACAGCCGCACCCGAGTATTTCACAGGTCTTTAAAATGCCATTTGCTTGTCAATGAGGCTTTGTTGTTTGTGTCACCCCTTCGAGCCCCTGCAGCTCCACTCTGCCTATTGCTGGAAGAGTCAGCACCCCCCCCCCCCCCAGGCTGGGGAGCACAGTAGCGCCTTGCTGGCGTGGCAGAGCAGTTCAGGTCGCGTCCGCGGACCTCGAGTATGTCAAGCTGTCTTGTGGAGGAAAGACTGGCCAGCTAGCGGGTCTAATGGCCGGGAAGGAGAGACAGGTCCCCCGCTGGAAAGCGGAGTGTTCTCCAAGACGTGTCCACGCGGATACAATGTATTTCAGCTGTCTCATCTGTATCGGAGATGCAGTGGGCATGTACAGACCGTATCAGTTGCACGATAACATGCTGTAGGTCCGCCCACCATCTGGCTTGGAGTTGGTTCCCAGAGTGTGATGGAGAAATTCACACTGCGCATTACGGCTGTGTTATTTGAAGGAGAGAAAAGAATGAAATCAAAGTTTTCATTATAAAGTCACTTTTCCTGTATGTGCATCAATTTATTTGGAAACAGTAGGTCTGATGAAATAATTGTGGGAAGCAGCTGTCACCTCGTATTGGACGTGCAGGTTATAACATGTGTTCCACTAAGCTGAAGTGAGACGAACCCCACTTTTATCACAATAGCATATAATTGAATGTCTCGTGTGTGGGACATCTGTGCCAATTGTCACCGGAGCTGTAAAAAAAAAAAAAAAAAGGGAATATTTTTTAGAAAAGGCTAAACCCCTTTATTGTATGTATTATGGGGGTTCTGATGTGCAAACGAGCAGCTATATCATCTACTGCATCAAAGTGAATAGAAAAAAAACAGAATGTGCACATATGTTGTCTTGCATACCAAATAATGCATGTGACCCTGCAAGCAAGACATACAACCATTATGTTAAGGCATAATAAATCATACATATAAAACATATAAAAAGAGCAAAACAGGACTTACATTACATATCTAATTACACATGACACGTAGCACGTGAGACATACAGAGATGTATTTATACACATAACAGATTGTACGTGTTGGGAGAACAAAACTGGAATTGCGTGTATGTCCATGGAGACGAATTATCATCTAGAGTCGCAGAAGGTAACACACATACTGGCATTAGGTTCTGAATAATGCCCACTTTCATAGTGTTCATTTAGACCCTGTGTGTGTGTCCGACATTTTCAACGTATTTGGATTCTGTTTTAAGAAAACGTGATTCTAAGGAGCCTTCTCTTGTGTCTGTATTTGCCACAAACAGGACTGTCCACTTAATTTCATTTACAGCGTGTCCATGACCTGTGTTGCAAAACGGTGTTCTTTACTGTTTGGGTAGTTTGTCCTATGTATGGTTTGCCACAAGGACACCAAACCCAGTGAATGATATAGCGCAGAGACACCTATGGGTATTTGCGCGCTTTATATAACTTGTTATAACATAACATATATTTGATGTTGCAATTCGAAAATTTGCTTTGAATGTGTTTGGCTCCATTAATGCTCACCTCTTTGGAATCACAAGTAAAGTTACAGGCTGCACATTTCCCGCATTTGTGGTGTCCTGTAATTGGGGGGAGCTTGAGTAGTGCAATTCAATTCATTAGCTTTTATATAGCGCATGGCTACCCAACCGGATCTTCCAGCACTGCTGCACCAACATCACCGAGCTAGCATAAAGAACCAATTGACTAGCATCCAGTCTTCAGAAAAGAAGTTTTTTTTAAAGATCGTCTGAAGCACATTTCCGACTTCTAAGGGAGTCTGGGAGGGCGTTCCACAGCTTAGAGACAAGGTACACAAAGGAGCCGCAACCACTTTTCATTTTTTTCATCTTGGGTACCGATAGGAGCCCCTGCTAACTAGGTCATAGCCTAGGGTCCTTCCTGGAATGTAGGAGGTGAGTAAGTTCTGGGAGATGAGTGGACCTTTTCCCTGCATGGCCAAATAGACCACGCACAAAGGCTTATGGTAAATTCTCCATTGGATTGGCAGGCAGTGAAGGGCAGGGAGGGCTAGTCTTGCAGAATGGTGCTTGGGTATTTTGAACAGGATTCTGGCAGTGGCATTCTGCACCTTTTGGAGCCTTTTTATCAAGTATTTATGACTCCTTAAATAGAGGGAGTTACTATAGTCTAGACGTGGATTTATTAGACTCTGTACCACTATCCTCCTTGTGGAGGCTGGTAAAATCTGTAAGACTTTCCTGATGTTAAAACAGGAGCCGGGCAGTTTTATGGCCTGAGTCCCCATCGTGAGCATGTCTATCCAGACATCTAGACTTTTTACTGCTTTGGCTGGCTCTGCCATCTTACCTACATAGTCTGGCCAGGACAATTCCTGGAGCTATTGTTATCTGCCACCAGTACCTCGGTCTTGTTGCCGTTAAGTTTCAGACTGCTTTCAGATATCCAGTCTGTGAACTACCTAAGACATGAGTCAAGTTGGGTGGCGGTTCGGCTGACTTTGGGTGTGACGGCCATGATGATTTGAGTGTCATGTACATATAACACTAAAGTGAGGCCATTATACCACACAATTTCAGCAAGGGGGGAGTACATACAAGTTAAAAAGTGTGGGGCTCAGTGAGGAGCTATGTAGGACTCCACACTGCAAGGGTTAGATAGATGAAGAAAAAGGACCTTCACGTACTTGAAAACTTCTGTTTTCCAAGAAGGCTACCAGCCGCTTTATGATTGATTGATTGATTGGAAATTTGTAATGCGCTACTTTGCCCAAGGGCGTCAAGGCGCAACTGATGGAACAATCAGCCAAATCGAGAGAAAAAAGAACATTAGGGATAAGCTTCAGAGAAGAGCAAAGTTTTAAGTGCTCGACGAAACAGAGTAAGAGATTCCTGATTCCTAAGATCAGGGGGAAGCTCGTTCCAGAGTCTGGGGGCAAGGGCGAAGAAGGCCCTGCCTCCCCACCTTGCTTTCGCAACGCGGGGGACGGTTAGCAACTTCAGACTGGTGGATCGCAGGGCCCTGCCTGGGGTGTAATAGGACACCAGAGACCTAATGCCCTCGGCCCCTGCATCATGAAGAGCCCGATGGATGAAGATCAGGGTTTTGAATTTTATCCTGGCGTGCACCGGTAGCCAGTGAAGATGTATCCTGATCGCGGTTCCAGAGGAGCGTCTAGGGGCATTAGCAACAAACCTTGCTGCCGCGTTCTGAACCACTTGCAGCCGATGGACCAGTTTATTGCTCATCCCGAGGTAGAGGGCATTACAATAGGCCAAGCGCGAAGATAGAAGGGCAACCGAGACTTGTTTCCGGGCGTCAGGCGTGAGGTAATGGGTGAGCTTTCTCAACACCCTTAAAACCCCACAGCAGGTGGAAACGGTCCTATTCACCTGCTTGTCAAAGGCAAGTGAGATGTCGAATAGGACTCCCAGATTGCGGGCAACGAGGGATGGCTGGGGGCAAACTCCCAGAGTCGATGGCCACCAATCGGCTGACCAAACCTCCTTGTTACTCCCGAACACCAGGATCTCAGTCTTTTCCCCATTCAACTTTAGGAAGCTTGACGTCATCTAGCCTGCCACGGCCTCCATACAGTTCCTAAAGTTTAGGGCCGTAGACCCGACAGATTGTGACAGGGAGACCATGATTTGGGTGTCATCGGCGTACGAGAGTACTTCCAATCCAAAAGATCTGACAAGCCTGGCAAGTGGGGCCACATAAACGTTGAAGAGAGTGGGGCTCAAAGAGGAGCCCGAGGGACCCCACAGTGCAAAGGCTTGGCGGTGGAGAGGAAGTCACCCAGTTTAACCCTTTGCTCCCTGTTGTTAAGGAAGGAGGTGAGGAGACTGAGAGCCAAACCCTCCACCCCCATCTCACTGAGACGGGAGGCCAAGATGGTAGGGGACAGGGTGTCAAATGCGGCTGTGAGGTCGAGCAGGATCAGCAGCGTAGTCTGACCCCTGTCGACCTTAGCACGGATGTTGTTAATCACCACTGTAAGGGCTGACTCAGTGCTATGCTCCTTTCTGAAACCATGCTGAGATGGATCAAGCAGGCGGGTTTTATCAAGAAAGGTGCTGAGATGGAAATTCAGATGAGCCTCCAACATCTTGGCCGGGGCAGGAAGAAGGGAGATGGGACGAAAGTTCTTTAAAGTCCCAGGGTCCAAAGTGGCCTTTTTTAGAAGGGGCTTCACGATGGCTGTTTTCCAGGAGGCAGGGAAAATCCCACTGGATATAGCCCTGTTCATAACTGCCAGCATGGGGGTGATTAAAGTAGCCTTACAGTTTTTTAAGACTTTGAGCGGGCAGGGGTCAAGAGGCGAACCTGATCTAAGGGAGTCCAAAAGTCTCTCTAGGTCCAAGGCGTCCCCATTGATGCCAACATCCATCATACTCTGGATGAACATTCAGTGCGATACAATATCGAAAGCTGCACTTAAGTCCAACATTATCATTGCCGCTGAGCCACTTTGGTCTAGGATAGAGGGGAGTTCCTTGGTGGCTACCAGCAGTGCATTATGCCGGACATTGGTAGAGGCCTACTCCTTTTTTACCTCACCAGGTCATAGAACAGGAATGTATGGCCCTGTACCACCATCTTCCTTCTTGGGGTCACGGGTGGCATCAGCTGCCTTCACAGACTCAACAGCTGCCTGCATCACTGGGGCATAGAGCAAACTGGCTCAGAACCTTGCTAAACGCATGCTCTACTCCCTGTTAATTCCTATACACTATCACCCATCTTTTCGGGTAACACACGAAACAGAATGTAGACACATGCTTCAAAAAGTAGGGGTTTCCACATGGGGTGATCTTTACTCTAACAGCACATTCATTACGAGCAAAAGATTATTTACAGAGGGACTGAAGTCCCCGTTGGACCTATTCCTTTAAATTCGGCTGCAGCATAATGTAAAAGCTGCTACCCCTGCCTTTCCTCAGGAGCCACCCACCCTAGACACCCTACATATGCTACTCAAGTCCTCCACTCAGAGACATCTGGTCTCCATCTTAGATCATGCGATGCAGATCGAGGGACCAGTCCCAACTGGTTGCTCCTGCACCTACTGGAAACTAGAGCTGGGTATACCCCTTACAGATAAGCAATGGTGGGGACGCTGTCTGCAAACGGGGCAAATTACATCTAGCAGCAGACATCAAATCTTAAATTATACATTTTTACATATTATATATTACACGCCTGTCAGACTGCACTGCTATCATCTCCATCCGGATGACCAAAAAAAAAAATGCCCTAAGGAGCACCAGGCATAATGAGCACATGTGGTAGCCATGTTGGAAAGGTCGTTTAATGTTTCATTTTTAAAGCTGCACCTTGGAAAAGGCTGTGTGATGCTGCAGTGACAGTAAGGGGCTGCAGTGACAGTCAGGGGCAGCAGCAGTGGTGACGGGAGCACTGTAGCTACCCTGCTTGTGCAGATACTAACATCTGATGGTCCTACTGAATTCCAATAAAAGGACTCTTTTGATGGCATAACGTAGTTCCATGAAGTTAGCAGTGGTAGGCTACAACATAGCCGATCAAAGTGAAGGGTAAAAGCTAACTCCAATAGAGGGAAAAACATAGAATAGGAATGAATTACACTCATAAAAAGTAGGGAAACGACATTGATGTGAAAGCCATCTTATTATGAGCAATGGGTGGTGTATTATACACAATGCTGTCTGTAGAAAGGCACAGAAAAGGAAATTAGGAAAAACTAAGAAATGTCCATAGCTAAGCCCCATACTGGTCTTTCAGAGAATGATCTGCACTACATTCTTTCCCAAAATAGATCTATTTCATAAGCTGCGACCTGCTTTTGAGAAAATCCCCTTTTTTCAAAAACAACCTTTTAATTCTGGTATAACTTTGGAAGCAAATCTATCATTTGCAGAACCACATATTATGTTGCTTCATGGGGCAGACCAGTATAAAGTCGGCATATAGGACCAGATATAGAGTTTTGTGGAAATGAAAAATGCTGCTGAGAAGGAGCATCGCCACACTGCCAGCAGAGACAACCTGAAATGTAAAATGATAATAAAAGAGTTTTATTACCATTTTATTTTTCTTAAGAAATCCGAGTCTCGGGGACGGGGCCATACTTACCAGAGCACTGGAAGCATGGAGGAGTGGTGGGCACTGCTGTCAGTGCACATGTTGGTTTGGCCAGCTGTCTGAGGACAGCCAAACCGACATGCGCACTGACATCTCTCCAACCAGAGCTGCATTGCCGGGTGGAGAACTGCAGGCACAGGCTCCCAGTCTCTGCTGGAGTGTGAAACCAACCTGTCGTAAATAAAGTATTACGCACTCATAATTTCTATAGGTATCAATAGGATCATGCATAAAGCAAGAGGCTGAGTCCGTGGTATCAGGTTCAAAAGGGCTTTATTCCAATAACTCGAGTTATAGGGAGAATGGTTCCATCACCACAAGGGATCAGGAAGGGTCTTCTGCAACTTTATTCACAGAGTACAGTATATATACATTCAATATTATACGTAAGCAGCAGCGCTTCAGGCACAAGAGAGCAAGAGAGAATGAGATAAGAGCATGTGGGCGTGTAAGTAGGCGTGAAGGTGGGCGTCCATGTGGGCGTCCACTTGATGAGTCATAGGTGAGTGTCATAGGTGGGTGGGTACCTGGAGGGGGTTGCGTGATCAGCTGGAACTTTACTGGAACTTTGCCTTACTTGTGCTCAACTCGAGCATGACGTGTAACTGACGTGTAACTGGGGGAAGGTTGCTGTGCAGCCGGGGAGTCTGGAAGAGAGGCCTTCAGTGTCAGGACGACCAGCACATCTTGTATTATCTGATATCTAAAGTCCGGAGCAGGAACTGATCTGTGACATAGGTTGCCCATCACCAAGAGCCGATGTGGCTTCTATTTCTTTATTCACTGCGTGGGCCTTACATGGGGGCTATGGGCTTTTCACTGACGTGAGCTTTGCAATCACTGAAAGGGAGACAGAAAGGCTAGGCTCTATCCTTTGCAGGCGGGTTTTGTTTATTCCTCCTTTTCCAGGCAGGAATGTGATTCAGTAGGAGTAAGCAGATAACCGTGCTCAATACTATCTCGGCACCCCGGACTGGGCCCCTTTGGCTGAGGCCCAAGTGTGCGAGGCCAAGGATACGCAGCTGCAGCTCTCAGAGCGTCTGAGGCCTGAAACCTCTTTTCGGGCTCCGGCTGAGCCACAAAATGGGCTTTCATGAAAATGACACGAGTGCAGGAAAACATGATGCAAAACGTGTAGGCCTCAGTGCAGATTTGTCGTTTCTCTCATGGGAGACTTGATGGCAGGCCATGTTATAGCATAGGCATCATGGTTGACAGGCCATGAAGGGAAAATGCATGGCGTACATGCATGTACACGAAACGTTGGGGAACACATAGGGGACACATAGGCCTTGTCATAATCTTTATTTTCTCATTCCCTCCTTGTCCCCTAGTGGACCCTTCATGTCACATCTATTCTCATGAGACAGTCGATCTGTTCTTGCAGCATTATTTTTCCATTTTCAATGCTTTGTATATGGGGACGTGGAACACATGCAGTAGCACACAGGCCGCAAATGGTCGGGCCACACTGCAGACATAGACAACAACTGAATACCATTAGTAGAATTAACCCACAGACGGTCAACACTTTCCATCCCCATGCCGATATTACTCCCCAGAGCCAACTGGACCAAGTCCACGTGCCTGGGTTTTGATGTATGCTTTGGGCAATCTTGTGGAGCCTTGTTATTGCTTTGTATACAGATGGTGCGTTATTAGGAATAAAAGAAATGATATGTAGCACGTCCCACCCCAGTCTAAGGGCAGCTGTACATAGGCTGTCTGGCCACAAATAAAGTAGGTGTGTCGTGATGCTCTGAAATAGGACTTTCCTTTGTCTTTAAACTCTATTATAGTATTACACTCGCTGTGCCCCAAATGTACTGAGCCTTCTTTTCTGACACACAAGTCCCCTTTTACTGGCAGGACTGTAATTGAGGATGGACCTACATTGTGTATGGGCTTGACATTCAACATTATAAAGTCGAGGGTCACATTTCCTTGCTGATACTCTTCATTTTCTAGATCTGTACCTTTTCTTTGGGGAAGACCTTCTTTGTCTGGGAAACATGCTTCATTCATGACTTTATTCAAGTTACCCCATACCCAGTCACCCCTACACTCCTTGTCTTGACATTCTTTGGCATCACCGTTGATGGATGTCATTAAGGCAAACCATGCTCCGCAAGAACCATTATGGGAAAAGGGAAAAGAGGCAACACTCCCTTCACCTTCTGATACGGGGGAAGTCGGCCACAGACCCAGCAGTCTGTAGCATTGCTAGTCTGATGTGAATGGTGCAGCATCTGAATAAAGGTATTGTTGCGCAGGGCAAGTCGATAGGATAGCTCATAGGATGGCAGATCACTAAATGTGTGCTTTATGGTATCATTAGTGGAGGAGTGTAAGAGTGAGGCAATAGGAGGAAAAATAGCATGTAGTATTAAGCTGATACATATTATCGTGATGCACAGAAGAGATAGAAAAATCAAAGTCACTATACATCTACCACGTAATATTTTACAGTATTTGCTTTTCATCTTGCTCTTTTTATGATTATCATTGTCCGAGATCTTATGCAAGTCAGAATACATGTTCAACCGATTCACCACCTAGTGGACTTAATTGATCAAACGGGGTCTGGCTTTCTAGATCTAAGTTTAGCTTTGTACTCCTGCTGAGGAGTCTCCTCTAGTAAAGGGGGCTCAAAGTCTGAAAAGTTTGTTTCCTTTTTAAAAGAGTCGTTATTCCCGAAGTAGCGCTTGCAGTGGTGTATATGCAGCCATCCTTTCCGTCCTTCGACTTTAACGGCTGTCCTCGTCGTCGTCAATAGCACTAACTTCGGCGCCTTCCACCTCGGCTCAAGAGGACTCGTCCTGTCAAAGTTCCTTATTAAAATATAATCCCCAGGAGCGATGGAGTGTTCCTTGACCTGGGTGTTGTCAGGGAAGGCGGCGGCAACCTGCGAACGACAAGAGAGTAGTGCAGACATCAAGGAAGCCAGGTAATCTGTCAGCAAGTTACTATCAACATCAGTAATCTTTTTAGGCATCGGAGTGCCCCACATATTCGGTGGCCCACCAAAGACCACTTCGTAAGGAGATAAGCCAGTTCTAGAATGGGCTACCATTCGCATGTAAAAGAGGGCAACCGGCAGGGCTACCATCCAATCTACACCTTTTTCTGCACAAATCTTTGCTAGTTTTGTCTTTAAGGTCTGATTGTGCCTTTCTACAAGGCCTGCTGCTTCAGGATGTCGCACACAATGAAACTTCCAGGTATACCCTAACAGAAGAGACACCTGCTTCATGAGTTCAGAGGAGAAAGGCTGACCGTTGTCGGAATATACAACACGCGGTAATCCATAACGTGGGAAAAACTCTTGCACCAATGGTCTGGCGGTAGTTACAGCAGTATAATGAGGGACTGGATAGGCTTCTGTCCATCTTGTTAGTGCGCATACAACTACCAGGACATATTTGTAACCTCTACATCTGTTCATTTGGATACAATCCATTTGGAGGACTTCAAAAGGATGGTCAGGTGGAGAGAATCCACCTTGTTCCACCGGAATGCCTTTACCTGGATTGAATTGGCAACAGATCATACATGTTCTGACTTTTTGTTTCGCTGCTGCACGCAGGTGCTTGTTGAACCAGATATTCTGTAAGCTGTCTAGCATTGCTTTCTCTCCTAAGTGTGCAGGACTATGTGCGGTATTTATGATCACTTGTACCATCGAATCAGGAAGAAACCATGTTGCTTTGCCCTTAGTCATCCAACCCTGATCAGTCAGTACCCCTCCTTGTTCCGACCATTTCTTTAATTCGTCTAGAGTAGCATGTGTCTGTATATCTTGTACATCCCTGGAAGAATCCCTGACTGTCATGGCTTTGGTCATTGATGGTATCTGTGAGTTCGTCATGTCTAGTGGGGTCTAAGCTGTCTGTTTAGCAGTTCGGTCTGCCAGATCATTGCCTTGAGAAATGGTATCTGTGGCTTTAGTATGTGCTTTGCATTTCAGGATAGCTATGGCTGTCGGTAAATGTATCGCTTCCAGAAGGGCTTGTATAAGGGGGCCATGCTGTATCTTGGCCCCGTGAGAGGTCAAGAAACCTCTTTCTTTCCATAGTACTCCAAAATCGTGAACTACCCCGAATGCATATTGTGAATCGGTGTAGAATTGCCTCCTGATACAGCAGAAGCGGTGTGATTTTTATAACCATTGACAATATTCCCATTATACCAACCAAATTTTGATCTTTTACAATACCAAAGAGTTTGGGCCCGTAGAAACTCTATTACCACTTACAAATCATGAGGTCCTCCAATAGATCTTTGAAAGAGCTAATAGGGATTTATATAATTCGAGACGGATGCTATTTCCTTCATGAGGACCTGTAATGAAGAAAATGCCTAACCAACAACAATAGTCAAAATACGTATCATGTTAAATAACACATCAATAATAAAGACAAATTCAGTATATACTTTTATCGAAATCATCAAATATGACTGGTCAATACATAAACACAAAAGCATGTCCGTACTTTTGTTATTTCAATAAGTACAAATCAGAACAGAAAAAACAGATCATGGTAAAATACATCAAATAAATAACAAGCATGAGAGGAGAAAGAGAAACAAAAAAAAGATATACATTGCAATCTCAGTATCCAATTCGAGATCCATACAAACCTAGATCACTGAGCTAATGCACAGCATGCAATAGTCTGAAGTAGCCAATTCCTTTAGCCGGTATGGTAAGGCTTGTGCAACATCACCAGCCAATGAAGTTCAAGATAATCAGGATAGTTTAGTTCAAGGGAGAATCAGAGTTCGGACCAACAGGATGTCACGCCCAGTATTGCAAAGAGAATAGCCACTCAGAGTAGCATTGAGAGTGCAGCAGCAAAAGGCTCTCTCTGGAAAGTTCTTTCCCCACGGAAACAATTATAACCCAAAATGTTCACACCCAAATGTTTATTTTTCACAATTTTTCACAATTCTATTGATTAGGATCCATGAGGTAATCATTCTCCTGCCTAGTCCATCCAGAACTTTAACAAGATAGTCCATTGTTCATTTGCAAGAAGTCATGGTCACCTCGGAAGTAGGAAACACATTGATACTTCTTCATATCCACGAGCTTCCACATCAGCTTGAAACTTAATCGACAACATTATTCTTAGAGAGAAATACTCTAACACTCAAACTAATACGTCACATTTTGTGAAATAATGCAGGCTAAAATACATTCTTCTGAGGCCTATGTTAGGAAGGAAAATAACACTAAGAGTTTTTGAGGCCTGCTCAGAAATACCACAAATCGTCGTTTTCAAAAGAATAAAACATACTATTTTATTAATGTATAAGGAAATAAGAAATGCATAAGAAAACAATATACAAAAGAATATTATTTCAATTAGATTCATAAGCATCGTCTGATTTTGAATATTCATAGAAGAAAATACAAGCAATCACTTTTTTATTATGACATTCCATGAATAGACAAAACATATGCAAGAAACATTGTACTTCAAGCATTTTCACTATCTTGTTTTCTAAATTCTACTTGCTAACTACTTAGTACATTATCAAGTTTCTCTCTCATGTCATAGACATTTCTCAAAACACCAGTTTTAAACCTTTCTGCATGCTTTTCATTGCAGCTTGTTTTCTAAATTGTTGCGTCTCTCCCGTATGCTTTTATGTTGCACTTTTTAAAATCTCCCGCGCTTATTACTTTCCACACTGTTAGTTATGTTTATTAGAACACACTTAGGGCCATATGTAGATAATTTCTATTTACCGATTCATAAATACCGAATTTTACCGATTCGGTATTTATGAATCGGTAAATAGAATGTAGGTAAACATTCAAAAATGATTACCGAATCGGTAATATTCGGTATTACTGATTCGGTATTTACCGAATCGGTAATAATGCATCCCTTCCAATTCATTCCTATGGGCCTGGAGGCCCATAGGAATGAATGGGAAGCCATTCACTATTACCGATTCGGTAAATACCGAATCGGTAATAGGGGGAGCATATTCAAGGTTGGCAGGGTGTCACATTGACACCCTGTTGCACCCCTGAATCGTGCATGTGTGCACATGTAGTGCACATACATGCCCTAAGGGCATGTATGTCTGCCACATGGCACTTTTCAAAAAGCACAAAATTGCTTTTTAAAAAGTATTCGTTATTTACCATCAACTTGTAGTTGGTGGTAAATAACGAATCCAGAAACCAAAAATGCACTCACTTGAGTGCCCCCTACATAGGATTTCAGGATTCGGTAATTTACCGAATCGGTATTTTACCGATTTCTTAAAATTCCAATTCGGTAAATTACCGAATCCTGATATCCAGCCACCTACATCTCAATTGCCTAAATACCGGTCGGTAACGGGATATTTACCGATTTTCGGCCGTTACCGACTGGTATTTAGGTACCTACATATGGCCCTAAATGAGCAGACTTGATCAAGCAAGATCATTTTTAAATAATCATGCTCCATCAATCCCCCATCTGATGGTGAATCAAGCCATCACACAATTTACATAATCTGATTACAATCTGATTATTTTAGAATGCACTTGTTCTCATTTGTTTTAGTCTATCACCCTCTACATGTCCTAATACTTTGTAAAAAGCACCCTTTTTGTCTTCCAACTCTATTTCATCTCTTTTCCTTTTTCTTGCACTTCGCTTTGTCTCTTCTGCTTTACAATTACAACAGCTATATAACAATTAATATGCCAGTAGCAATAGCAACTATTGGTGTTAGTATATGTCCTAACAAGCTGTTACTTAGTGCTGTGAACTAATTACCTATCGAGGAAAAAATCTTACCAAGTTTCTCCCATACACCATCAACTTTTAGTTCTGTCAAATCATTACGCAAATGAGTAATGTTACTTATATATCCCTCCAAGTGTCTGCTTTTGTCAGGAGTATCAGTGCAACATTGTTGAATTTTCACCATACTACAGACTTCGCCCTCTTTTGCCAATAATACATCATGGGCAAGCCTAGTTTGCGAAACCATTGATCTCATAGCAACCATTTCAGTATCACTCATTAAGAACCCACCAGCAGTCTCTGTTGATAAACGATTAACCACTGTAGATCATTTTCTAATTTTATGTGAGTTCAAAATCACTCCCACTGAACGTATTAATGCACCAAAAATATCACCCACAATTTCTGCAGCACTTATTTCTCTTTTATTCCGTGTTAGCTTCTTTCCATTGGTTCCATGATTTTCATTCACTTGATAAAGTTTAGGAAAAACTATACCCATATAACAACATTCATACCAATGTTGTGGCAATCTATAATAAGCATTTTTACACACACATAATAAACTCCAGGATTAACTCTTAATCCCCAACCCCCTGTAATTAGAAAGGTATGTTCACATTCACTAGAACCAATGAAATATTTGGTATATTTAGTCTTAGTAAGCAAAGCTTCCCTTTGTGATGCCAATCCAGAGTTATTGTAGCATAAGCTCACCTTTCTTATAATCACCCCCTCTATGAGCCCTTGGAGGTATATTAGACTTTTGTTCTGCAGCGTTTCTCTTAAACTCGTCGCCTATCCTCTACTGTATTGATAAATTCTATTTCCACACTGCGCAAACTAAAAGTCAGGTTGTTTCAATGTGCATGAATAGTATCTATTAGCTTAGTAGTATGAAAGAACTCTCCCACATACTCTGCATCCTTTGCACTAATCACTATATTCATATTCTTCTTAATAGGAACTTCTGAAAAAACTAAATACAAATATTGAAACTGCTCTTTGCCATAGAATAAACTTGAGTACACTGCATGACATTCCATATGATAATGGAAGGCGGTGATAGGTCACCCCTTCTGACACAGACAATGGTTATTGCATACACACAATCTCTTGCACCCATAGTATCAACGTATTCGCATTAGAGTTTAGTAAAAACATTCAACGAAAAGTCATTAATAGAATTATCTTGGTGTACGTCATTTCCTTATTTTATTTTTTTTTTTACATTTTTTTTTATTTCCGCTTGACATGAAGAAAAACCAAAAAAGAAAAGCACATAACTTAGACAATCATGGCAATCAGCACAAAGAAATAAATTTGCGAACAAAAACACAAACACAGATAGTCTCAACAAGCAGTGACACCAAGCCCACAGAGTGTTACTTGTTATACCAAGCCGAAAAAGGGGCCCAAATCCTTAAACCCTTATCCCGCCTCCTTTTCCCACTTTTTAAAAACACCGCTGATTCCAAATTATAAAGGGCGAGAATTCTCGCCCTCCAATTCAAGAAAGTCGGGGGTGAAGGGTTAATCCATTCAGAAGTTATGCATAAACGAATTAAAGACATTGCAATACAAAGAAAGGCAGATTCAAAGAATGGCCTATCCAGGCTTGGGTCCGTCACACACCCCATAATTACTAATTCAGAGGAGAGTTCTATCTGAATATTAAGTGAGTTATTAATAAACTCTTGAATATCATAAAGAAAAGTATGCAATTTAACACATGAAAAAAACATATGAACATCATTGGCTGCCACCAGACTGCATCTAGAACACCCCTGAACGCCACTCCCTCCCCATTTAGAAATTTTGGCTGGGGTAAAATATAAATCAAACATAGCCATATAACTTTGTGAACGTAAGCTACCAGAAATCAATACAGAATTGGACAGATCCAATGCATGGATAATATCTATATCTGCCTTGCCAAATTTGCCTTCTAATTTTGCCATCTGAGAAGAAAGATTGTCAGGAAGGTCCTTTAAAAGAGCTTGATAAAGGACACTCAAACGGGCCCTCCTCAAAATTAACTCCATAAGAGAATTCTTACTTAATGCATTAGGGGAATTGATGACAAGACGATCTATATAGCTACGTACCTGCAGGTACTTGAAAAAAATCACATGAGGCCAGAGCATATTTCTCTTTTAAAAATGAAAAGGAGGCCATATTACCCTCATAGAGTAGGTCCCCCAACGTAAGAATGCCATGAGATCCCCACCTAATTGTAACTGAATCTTGAAAAATAAAATTGACGGTAAAAGCCTAGCAGCAATCAAGGGAGTATTAAAATTTATTTTGGGTATCGCCCATTTCCGACAGACCTTCCACCAAACAGAATACATTGCTGCAATGACCTTAAATTTAGTTTTCTTATAATAGCTCGGCTCAAGAACCTTAAGAAGCAACCCCTTGGCCTCTTGTCCTAAGCTAATCTAAAAAATAGAGGGACTGCAGGATAGAGGAAGTGAACCGCGCAGGCTGAACAGTGGGGGAGCCAAGTACTGAAGTAGGGCAGCCCAGTAATATAAGAAGAGACTAGGGACTGACCACCCTCCTCTGTCCAATGTAAGGACCATCCATTTAGCAGCTCTGCGAGGCATATGATAGCTCCACATAAATCTATTACAGCATCTTTCTGCACTATTAAGGCTAGCCTGCGAAAATTCCAAGGGAATGGTCCTAAAAATGTATAAAAAGTTCGGCAAGATCAACATCTTTAACACATTCCTTCTACCAAATAGGGAGAGATGTAAGTTATCTAACATATGTAAAGTAGAATTGGCAGCATCAATAATGGGTAGAATGTTCATGTCTGGTATCTGTTCTACTGCTGCCGAAATTTTAACCCCCAGATACATTGCAGTTTGTGCCACCGGAATTTCCGTGGATACCATAGTTGATGACTGAATAATCTGGGTTTTCTGGACGTTAAGTTTGTACCCTGAGAGCCTCCCAAAAGTGTGCGCTAGGGTCTTAATAGCAGAAAACGCCGATGTCACGTTCTTTGTTATGACTATGATATCATCGGCATAAGCTAATGCCTTAAAATCAACCACATTGATCTCGACAGGTAGGATCTTACTAGAAAGCTCTATTGTACTTAGGAAAGGATCAATATAAAGAGCAAATAACAGGGGCGAGCAGGGACAACCCTGTCTAGTGCCCCTGTTTATTGCAAAAGGTCTTGAAAGAATCCCTGAAATTGACAAAGATGCTTGGGGGGGCGATATAGAGTGATTGAAGAGCCTGAACAAACTTCGGAGAGAACCCCTTCCACAGAAGAACCCTCCATAAGAAGTCCCAAGCTACCCTGTCGAACGCCTTTTTGGCGTCCAACAGGATTGCTGCACGAGGGGAGTGAGTGACCTCCGCCCAATCCAGAAGAGCAATAACACGGCGGACATGGTCCACCGTGTCCCTTCCGGGGATAAATCCATGTTGGCGAAGAGAGACCAAGGGGGATATAACCAAAGCCAATCTAGCCGCCAAAATCTTTGAGTTTATTTTACTGTCCGTGTTTATTAATGAAATCGGACGGAAAGAGGCGGGGTCCAGCTTGGGTTTGTCCTTTTTAAAAAAAAACCAAAATAATAGAAGTAAAACGCCAAGAATCTGGAATAATCCCGCGTTGGGCGTCCCTCAAAATCCGTAAAAAATCCTCCTGTATTTCTGATCGAAATGTGCAGTAAAACTCCAAAGGAATAAGGTCAGGTGCCGCTGCCTTCCCGCTAGCCAATGAATTTAATGCTGAAACCACTTCATCCCATTGGATTGGGGCCGCTAGGACCGCATTCTGATGGTCCAAGATTTTAACTGTATCAAGTCCCTCAATAAAAAGAGCAAATTCACGATCCGGTGTATGCGGAATAGCTTCCTCAGTATATAAGGAGCGATAGAACTCAGAAAAAACGGATAGGACCCCTTCAGGGGTCTCATGAATAATCCCCGAAGGGTCCTGTATCCTGATAATGCGGTTGGCTACACCTCGCTGCTGAAGCCGCTTGGCAAAAACACGCCCAGACTTCTCACCATACTCAAACATTGTCGCACGATACTGCAAATATTTGGCCGCGAGGTCTTGCCCAAAAAACTCCTGCACTGAGACTTTGATACGTGCTACCTGAGTCTGAATTAGATTTATGGCCCCTCCCTCCCTAATTGTAGTAGTAAGCAAGATTTCAGCTCTGCGTAGTTCATCAAGCCGATCCTTGATTTGATCTTTTATTTGCTTTTGCCGAAAAAAAGAAAAGCTTTTAGTCTCCCCGCGAATAGCAGCCTTAAATGAATCCCAAAGTATATTATTGGGGGCCGAACCTCTGTTAAAATTAAAAAATTCAGTTACCCAAAGTCTCATATGATCAATGTATTTCGGATCTAGGAGCAACTTCCGCTCAAAGGTCCATGATCTTAAAGTACTCCTATCAGCGGAAATAATACATTTGATAACCAAAGGGTTGTGATCTGACAAAACTCTAGGTAAGATTGAAATTGAAGAACAAGGTACTAACTGATCTGAAACAAAAAAATAATCTAATCGAATCATTTTTTTATGGGGAGCAGAGAAATAGGTAGACCCCTCCTTATCTTTGCAATAATAGAACCATAAATCAGTCATGAAATGTTCTTGAACAAGGGCTTGTAAAGCTCTATAAACTCTAGGTTTTTGACCAAAGTAAATCTGCCCTCCTAATATATTAAAGTTAGCTGACAAATTGATATTAAAGCCCCCGCAAAGGCAAATAGGTTGGGGCCATAGAGCCAGCTCGATATTTAGAAAGTCTACTAATCCAGGATCGTCAGAATTTGAATTATACACAGTGCACACTGTCAGAATTGAACCTTTAATCAAAAGCTGCGCAATTGCCCAACGGCCTCCAGAATCTTGACTATATCTCGAACATGATCCTAACCCACATCTCATTAAAATAGCCACCCCCCTTATCATGGAGGTCTGTCGAGAACATACTATCAGATCAAACCCAGGAATTTTAAGACACTCTCTATTGTTCCAAGGAACATGAGTTTCCTGCAGACAGAGTACCTCTAACTGAAAAGAATGAATAACCTGTGCAAATAAAGCACGCTTCCTCGCATTGTTGAGACCACAGACATTCCATGAGGCAATGGAAATGTTACCCATTATCAATTAACATGAAAAAACCTAAAGAAAAAAAAGCACTTTTAATTCGCTGATTTAAACCAAGATTGTCACACAAAGAAAGATAGCCGTCAAGCTTATTTTTACCATGCGCCCTAACCCCATCCTCCCCCCCCACCCCACTCCCCTGTTAACCCCCCCCCCCAACCTCAACCTCCCCCCAAACTGGGCAGGGATCGAAATCCCTATGATGTAGAAGCCGGTATAGACAGAAACCCCCCCCCAGGAGTCACTGTACATAAGAAAAACTCAAGGAGCTAAAAAAAAAAACAGGACCGACTATTATTACAAAAAATTCAGAGTAACTCCATTTACATTAAGCAATCATCATAGCGTATCCAAGTATGCCTTCGCCTGTATCTCAGACTCCAAAAATTTTGTCTGGCCATGAAAAATTATTTTGAGTTTGGAGGGGAATAACAAAAAAACTTGCGCCCCTTTTAACTGAAAAGGGGCAATCAGCTGGCGGAGCAGCCACCTCCGCTCCACTGTAGCTGGACAAAAGTCCGGCCTAACAAAGAACTGACAACCCTTCCCAGATCTTTGCCTGTCAGGCCTGGCCAGGTCAAAAAGCCTTTCTCGTTCCAAAAAATAATGCAAGCATATTAAAATAGCACGTGGTCTATTGTCCGACTGAGCAGAACGGTGTTTTACTTTAAATGGAAAGCGATAGGCACGCTGAATCTCCTGGCGCCAGTCCCACTCCTTCACCTCTGGAAATGCTTCCGTGAATAAATCTATAATGAACTGGCGCGTATCTTGACCCTCCAAACCTTCGGGAACCCCCAGTACTCTAAGGTTATTCCTCCGTGCCCGATTCTCCATATCAATCAATTTCCCTTGAATGTCACCCCTCTGTAACAGGATTGAGTCAATGGTGGCTTTATGAGTGACTAAATCATCCTCGAGAGTAGAAATCCGAGATTCAGCTTCCATAACCCTGGAAGCAATGTCCGTGCAAGTCTTAATGACTTTGCGCAGGGAGTTTTGAACCCTACGGCATGCCCCCTGTGAACGCGCGCTCTCCTGTCGCGTCTCCTCGCGATGTGCCATACATTAAGGCACGATTATTATTAGTACTAACCAGACAAATATCATAAAAACACATAAAAAGCAAACATTAAGACATCTTCACCTATTTAAGCTTTGATTTTGATTACCAGTCTCCGTTCTATCCATTTTATAATAGCAAGCAAGAAATAAAAAGAAAAGAAAAAAATGTATTAAAAAACAAAATATATATCAGCAAGTTAAAAAAAAATCTAAAATATCAAGTTTTTGTGCATTACACACTTTGAGCTTCACTGCCTTATTTTCAAATCCTTTTCTTCTGCACCCTTTTTTCTTATACACAGTTTATTTAGGGTGGCTCATATGATTAGTTGTCTTTGGAACAAAATGCAATGAATTCTTTTTCCCAATCATTCTTGGCAGCCAGTTATGTCCATTCAGGTGCCATATACTTTTTACTTGGGATTTGTGCTCTTTTTGTTCTGCGTGTTGCATGTTCTTCTCAGTCAATATCACTTTGTTCAGATTGGTTAGAGACTTCAATACAGTTGCTGGAATCTTTTCATTCAAAGTATATTTCAACTCCTTAACTCCTCCAGGCCATTTATCACATTTTCCAAACAAAACGTCCTCACATGTTTCTTGATGAGCACCCAGTCTCCGGGACTCAAATCATGTGCTTCTTCTTGTTGAGCAATAGTTGTAACTTCTCCAATCTGGTGTGATACAGAACCCACCATGTCAGCCAATACTTTACAAAAATCAAGCACTAAATCATTAGTTATGTTCAAAGGTTGATTTGCTGGGACTGTTGGCTGTCTGATAGCCTTTCCCATCACAATTTTGTGTGGGGACAATCCAGTTCTTCTGTCTGGAATACTTCTCAAACTCATCAACACCGATGGTAATGCATCAGGCCATTTCAGTGTTGTGGATGCACAAACTTTTGCTAGTTGTGATTTTATTGTGTCGTTTATCAGCTCTACCATGCCAAAAGCCTCAGGTCGATAAGCACAATGCAATTTTTGCTCAACTCGTGAGGCAGCAAAAATCATTCGAACCACTTTGTTATTAAAGTTAGTTCCTCTATCAGATTCAAATCTTGGTATAATCTCTCTAAGTAGCAGTTTAGCAACAGTTAGGCTCTCATTACGTCTTGTTGAGCGTGCCTCAATCTAGCATGAAAACAGACACACAATCACCAACACATACCTCAATCAATGGTAAGGAGTCATCTCAATAAAAGTAACTGCATACACGTAAATGGACCTGCTTCTTTTCCAATTCAACCCAAACTACCAACTGTCTTCCTCCCTGCATTTTGTTGCTGACATTTTATGAATCTTTGTCACCGACTCTCCAATGAGACTAAATTTTGGGTTAAACCATGTCTGTTTGAAAAGTCTAATCATGGCATCTCTGCCTACATGTGTTGGACCATGACAAACTCTTGCCATTTGTGATAAACTGTCCGGCAATATTGGTCTTCAATCTGTGTAAACCCACACTCCATCTTCTGCTCTGCGTGTACACCCTGCTTTGATCCACCCTTCTCTTTTTGTTTCGCTAGCTGTATCTTGTAATTCTCAAGTTTCCTCCCATGTTTCAACAGACGAGAACATTAGTTTGCATTCTGCTTGATCAGATTGTTCTTTCGAATGCTCCCCATTGATTGTATATGATTTTTTTTTTCTTAAACAGATTTTATTTGTCAAGTTGCGCATGTATTGCAGGGCTCTGCACACTAGAGACATCTGCATAATCAAACCATACAAACATAATGGCATATGACTTTTTCGGTGAGATCCAAAAAAAATACAAACAATAAAGAAAAAAAAAACCAACTCCCTCCCACCCACACCCCTCCCCCCTTGATCTCACAAGGCCCACATAGTCCTGTCCACAACTTATATATATAGCAAGAAGAATACACCCCACCGGCCCCCCCCCACATAGCATCCCCACAGACCGAATGTATAAGCAAATTACCCCAATGAAGGGGTCTCTACCACAGCTGGCGGGTCCAACCATAGCCCCGATAATCCACCCACCGTTTCCAAATCTTGTAGTGTTTGCATGGGCACCCCCTGGCGACAAAAATAGGTTGTTCCAGCCCCATACAGAAGTCTAACCCATTCTTCCATGCGGCCGCCAATGGGATTGTATATGAATTTTGAGCACAGAAATGACCAATTTTGTCAGCATATGGTGACGTAGTCACAACAGATTTATGTGCTGGACATTTTACCATCCCAATTTGAGCAGGCAATTGTAGTGCCATCAATAGATCTTTTACACACTCTCCGTTTCGTATGGGTGAACCCGTAGAGGTTAAAAATCCACGTTGAGACCACAACTGCCCAAAATCATGCACTACCCCAAAACCACATTGACTATCCGTAAATATGGTTACTCCCATTTGTTTTGCAAGACAACATGCTCATGTCAGCGCAATCAACTATACCACTTGTGCTGAACTCACTCCTTTCAACCATGGTGCTTCAATGACACTTGTCACTGTACAAATCGCATATGCAGCTCACAAAGTGCCCTCAGGATCTCTCAGACATGATCTATCCCAAAAAACAAAATAAAATCAGATTCAGGTAATGGAGTATCCTGTATGTCAGGTCTTGGTTTTGTACATAATTGTCACATCCAAACAATCATGGTCTGCTTCATCCACCCCCACGTCACAACTTGGAGTTGGTAACAAGGCAGCTGGAATCAAACTTGTGCATCTTGTCACAGACACATTTTCTGCACCCAAAATCACTTGCTCATATTTTGTTAACTGACTGCTTGTAAGATTCTGTGTGCGAGTTTGTGTTAACAAAACCTCCACTGACTGTGGCACATACACTTTCAACGGATGTCCCATTACAGTTGTTTAACTCTGCTCCAAACTCATACAAGTAGCGGCAACTGTTTTCAGACAAACAGGTAAGGCTGCAGCTACATGATCCAACATGGCTGAAAAATATGTCAATGGACGGCGTGCTGTTCCATGCATTTGCATTAGAACTGAAAGTGCATAACCATCACGTTCAAAACAAAACATTGCAAAATCCTCATTGAAGTCTGGCATCCCCAATATGGGTGCTCAACACAATCTATCTTGCAATTCAAGAAATGCTTTCATGCATTCATCATCAAGATGTACGGGATCTGACACGTCTGTGTTTCAATCTTTGCAATGGCTTGGCGATCAGTGAAAAACTCGCAATCCACTGCCTGCAATATCCAACCATTCCCAAGAACATTTTAACTTCTCTTTTTGTACTCTGCGGATTCATTTGCAAAATGGCATTGATCCAATCTTAAGACACTGATTTCTTTTTCAATTTTATGACCTAAGTAAAGACTTTCTTTTTGGCAAAATTGTAATTTTGCTGGTGACACTTTATGCCCACCTACTGCCAAATGGTTGAGTAAAGTAATTGTATCAGCAACACAGGCTTCTTTCATTCACGACGCAACCAATAAGTCATCTATGTATTGCACTAAAACAGAATTTTTAGGCATTACCAATAACTCCAAACATTTCTGATATCTGATTGAAGGTAGAGGGGCTCTCTGTATACCCTTGAGGAACTCGGCAAAATTCCAAGACATGCTTTCCGAACCGGAACGCAAATAAATATTGACTATCCGGATGTAAAAGTATCGAGAAAAAGGCTTGACATAAAGCAATCACAGAAAACCATTCTGCTTCACAAGGAATTTGATAAAGAATCACAGCTGAATTTGGTTCTATTGGACAAAAAGGTATTACAATCCGATTGATTTTCCTAAAATCCAATAATATTTTATATTTTCCGTTAGGTTTGCGAATTCCCATGATAGGTGAATTGCATGGACTCCCTAGAATCTCCTTTAGAATACCTTGTTCAATTAACATTTCAATCACAGATGTTACTCCTGCAATCGTTTCATGACTACCGAAACCTGAATTGGAGCTACTCCTTTCATTAAACCAATGTCTTTTCCTGACAAATCCCACACATCAGACAACACTATCTCTCAGTTCAACCTGCAAATCATTTGCTATAAATAGAGGATATAAATCGTTCTCGATATTGCCATTTAAAAAACTACATCTTCATCTTTTGTATGAAATGCTATTCGATCTGGCGTACAGTAAATAGGGCAATTCATCTTGCACAACAAGTCTCTTCCTAACAGATTAACTGGACTTGTATCACACACCACAAATTTGTGTAAATCCTGAAATCCTCCAATTTGTACTTTCATGAGTTTAGAAACCGGATTCTTAATCAATTTGTTTGAAACTCCTACAACTTGGATACTTTCTCCCAAGAGGGGTTGGTTGGTTGGGAATTTCCACAGTGGAATGGGTAACACCATTATCTATGAGGAACGTAATTGATTTTCCGTCAACCTCGCCACCCACATAGAGACCACACTGATCTACCTCTAAGGATGCACCAAGCACGCACTCCTCCTCCCCCCTCAGGCACAGTCATTGAGATGTATCTGAATCATTTCCATCCAACTGCATCAAATATTGTGAAGACACCTGCACATTTGAATTGAATTGTTCATTTGTATAAAAACCCACATTTGCGTTGTATCTCTGTACTTGACCATTCATATTCTGATTTTGCACAGGAGCTTGAGGTATCTGCTGACGCTGTCCTCTGTCAACCGGCATCTGCTGATTCTGTTGATTCATTTGCATCTGATTCATTCCATTTATTCCTGTCACCTGTATTTGCTAGTATGCTTTCACACTCACGCTTCCAATGCCCCAACTTACCACACGTGTGACAAGGAAACTTTTTTAATTTCCTCCATATTACCTCGACCTCTCCATGGTGGAATTGGGATCATTTGTGTCCCAGTATTTCCATTCACACTACACTTCTCAGACCAGTAGTAGCCTGACCATTCCCTGATATGCCTCTGTAGGATTTGTATTCATATTCAAGAATCCTCCTTCCTTTCCTTTCATCTGAGCCAACATCAGTTTCTCCTTCAACTTTTTATACCGCAACTCCATATCACCACAGTATTTTGCATAAAGAAGAATCTCATCAATCGACTTACTATGCCTACAAATTAAATGCTGCTGAATCAGATCACTTATTTCTAGTCTCAATCTATACACAAACCCATACACAAAATGTCCCAATGCCTTCTCAGTGATATTCTTAATTCCACTGTACTGTTTGAACACCTATAAAAGCCTTTCCTAGTATGCATGCACCGATCCCTTCAATTCCTGAGTAGTCCTGTCTTTTCTCTACCAATCTGTTTCTTTTGGCAAACTTTTTCCTTTCAAATATGTGATGACCTGATAATACTTTTTCATAACTTCTTCAGATGGTGCACCGGTCTTTGGATCTCCTGGATATTCCTCTTTCGGCCAATCCACAGACGGAACTACAATATCAAACATGCCATCCAAATCCTTCCACAAAATGT
This sequence comes from Triturus cristatus, assembly GCF_964204655.1. NCBI lineage: Eukaryota > Metazoa > Chordata > Amphibia > Caudata > Salamandridae > Triturus > Triturus cristatus. The sequence continues at coordinate 224,491,593 of NC_140589.1, read as the reverse complement.
TTGAAACCTTGACAACCTCTCCACTTGTTTGTACCATTCCACTGATTTTTCTCTCAACCTAGAAAATCATTAGTAAATGATAATATATCCTGTCTCGACCATGGGAAGTGAACAAACCCACCGCTTGGCACTTCTCTCATAGGATATACTGTCACATCAGCAGCCGTATCAGCTCCTGTCTTCCTCAGGATACAGTGGTAAAGCTACTGAAGTAACTATTGTATCCTCCTTTTTTGCCCATCTGCCTTTCCATCAATCTAACTCACCTCAAAACTTTAGAGTGTTTGTTACCTCTTTAATCTGCAAACTCTTTCCTCAAACATTCAAACTCTCTCTTTGTCCCTAAAATCTAGTCTATAAGTCTTTGTAAAGCTTTGGACTTCTCTATGTCAACTTCATATGTTTGTGACATTTCAGCAAACTTCTCATGTAAATTCATTGCTCTCCTTATAATATTCTTACACATGAAAAACAATTCTTCATCCCGATATTTACCTAATCTCTCTGGACTAATCGTTCCCAAGATAATTTCTTCCAAATCCACTTTTAACTTGTAATCAGGCACTATTTCTTTTATCCATTCGTATAGTTCTCCTGTAACTACCCTCACATTTGTTCCACTATCAATCCTCGATTATCCCCTTTAATTCTCAAAACTGTATGAAGAACTCCACTCATGTTTCTATCTGGTATTGTTAAAGAATGTACTCGAGAGACTCCTTGTCCATCATTGAATAATGGAACAATTGGACCAATAGTCACTGGGAGTGACAAAACATCTGGGTTCATCGGTGTTGCTATTCTCGACAACTCCTCTCTAGCTGGAATTTTACTCAGTTTTAAGGGAGTTTTTTCTTGTAGCATTTCTACATTAACTAATGAAGCACTTGGTAAAGAGTTTATCTCCACTTGAATCTGTTCCTCATGATAAGGCAGAGGTCTATTCATCAATAACATTTGAAAATCCATCATCTATGTCCTCTAGTCACTAAGTAAATTCAGTATTTCTAGATTTTTGGTCAGCATTCTTCTTTTTCCCCTTAAATGTTTCTCCTTCATTAGTCTCGCCTACCATGACTGGGAACATCCTTGTAACTTTAGATAAATCTTTTCTCCACATTTTCTTCTGAGCATCCCGCTTCGCCTCTGAATATCTACTCGCAGTATGCTTGTATCTAGTCTGATACTCTTCTCTTTCTCTTATGTATGCCTCATGCTCCCATTCTTCAAGAGCTTCATAATGCATGGGTCTAGTATTAGGTCTCAAATTATTAATTTGTCTCCTTAAATTCTCTAGAGTTCTAGGATTAAAAGTCCCATTCTCTGGAAATGCTAAATTATCATCCCGTTCAGTGTACTTCATCCAATTTTCTAACCATGTACACGTGTGATAACCCCTTTCTAATGACATGAAGCAATTGTCCCTTCAGGATCCACAGGAATTCCTTCTCTAATGGGTATTGGCTCATCTTTAGTAAACAAAGTTTTCAACAGTTTTAATAAATTCATGATTCTCTATGCTAAAAATAAACTATATAAGTTTAACAAATCTCCAACAAGTCTTTTCCGTGTTATGATTCTCTAATACCAATCAAAATTATTCATGCTGTCCAATCCCAGCGAGACTCACACCAACCAACCTGTGACTATTTCTCACCAGCCGACCAATACCAGCACGGCACTTTGTGATGTCAGCTTAACTCCTGCGACTGACCCTCCCCTTATAAAATCGCAGCCAACGTCTTTACGAAGTCTTTAACCTAACAAACAACTTTTCTGCTGCACTAAAAGGAAAAAAACGATAGACCCATACACTCTGAGAATTCTTTTACTTCGGGCAAAATCTCGACCAGAGCGATTCTACCCTCACTCGAGTGAAAACTCGCAAGACATCTCCAGATGTGCTTTCTGAAGTTACCTAAATAATCCTCACTATTCACACTTCAAGATTCCCTGTGTATGTACCGACAATACGACCATTGCTCAGCACTGCATCAACAGCAGACAACACACTTAGTGTATGCCACACTAAGACTGCCTTTAAGCTTTGCCCTGGGATGTTAGGCCAACAACGGTCCTGTTACTTCCATTAAGGTCAACGACGGACTGCAACATATAACATAAAAGGTACGTTTTTATAGTCAGTCAATGTCTCTTATTTCCTTCTCTTCATTATCTAGTATATTCATTCAAATAAACGATCTGATAACGCTACCAGAAAACTGATCTAGCGGAAGCTGTATAATTTTTATAACCATTAACAATACTCTCATCATACCATAAACCAAATTTCGATCTTTTACAATACCAAAGAGTTTGGGCCCATAGAAACTCTATAACCACTTACAAATCATGAGGTCCTCTTATAGATCTTTGAAAGAGCTAATAGGGACTCAGATAATTAGAGACAGATGCTGTTTCCTTCATGAGGACCTGTAATGAAGAAAATGCCTAACCAACAACAATAGTCAAAATACGTATCATGTCAAATAACAGATCAATAATAAAGACAAACTCTGTATATTTATCAAGATACGTTTATCTAAATCATCAAATATGAATGGTCAATACATATAAACAGAAGAATGTCAGTACTTTTGTTACTTCAATAAGTAAAAATCACAACAGAAATACAGATCGTGATAAAATACATCAAATCAATAACTAGTGTGAGAGGAGAGAGAGAGAGAGAGAGAAACAAAAAAGAAGCTATACAATGCAATCTCAGTAGGCAATTCAAGATTCATATGAACCTAAGATCATTGGGCTAATGCACAGCGTGCAATAGTCTGAAGTAACCAATCCCTTTAGCCGGTAAGGTATGGCTTGTGCAACATCACCAGCTGATGAAGTGGAAGATTATCAGGATAGTTTAGTTCAAGGGAGAATCAGAGTTTGGACCAACAGCATGTCAAGCCCAGTATTGCAAAGATAATAGCCAGCCAGAGTAGCATTGAGAGTGCAGCAGCAAAAGGCTCTATCTAGAAGTTCTTTATCCACAGAAATAATCATTCCCTAAAATGTTCATAATTCCAACTCCCACATGTTTCTTTTTCATACTTTTACATAATTCTATTGGTATTGGTTAGGATCTATGAGGTGATCATTCTCCAGCCTAGTCAATCCGGAACTTTAACAAGATAGTCCTTTGTTCATTTGCGAAACGTCAATGTCACCTTGGAAGTAGGAAACACATTGATACTTCTTCATATCCACGCGCTCGCTTCCACATCAGCTTGCAACATAGTCGACAAAATTATTCTTAGAGAGAAATACTCTAACCCATAGGAAGGAAACTAGTGATCTAATATGCACAGCTAAAGCTAATAAGTCAACATTTAAAAAATAATGAAGGAAAAAATACATTCTTCTGAGGCCTACGTTAGGAAGGAAAATAACACAAAGGTGCCGATTCCGATCCGTTAAAAATAATTTGCGTACGACCCGCATCCGTATTTTTTTACGTACGAGTCGCACATGTACCGTACAAACTGGCAAGTACGATTGGGACGTGAAAAATAACTGCGAATAGTGTTGGGAAAAGTCGACGAGCGCGAGTCGGCAAGTGTCCACGTCCGAATATCGTCGGGAAAAGTGTATGAAAGTGATCCGGACAGTTTTACTTACAAATCTTAAAACACAAGTCCGAGCGCGCAAGTACGATCCCGACCGCCGTCCGAATACACTATCGCACGTAAAAAGGCCCGTACGGAGCCAACGCAGTAGCACACATATACACGGGTAAACTCATGCCTGTGTACGAGCCGTACAGCCCCCCCCACCCCCAAATATGTCAGCACTATACACCACCCTGTCCGCACTGTACCCCAGCCCCGCAACTGTACGCGCCGCACCCCAATGTACGTGCAGCAGCCCCTGATGTATGTGCCGTACCACCGCATGTACGTACTGTACCCCCAGCCCCCCACCGCATGTACGCACCGTACCCCCAGCCCCCCCACCGCATGTACGCACTGTACCCCCAGCCCCCCACCGCATGTACGCACTGTACCCCCAGCCCCCCACTGAATGTATGCACCTATGCCCTGCACCGCATGTACGCACTGTCCCCCCAGCCCCCCCACCGCATGTAGGCACCGAACCCCCGCACCGCATGTAGGCACCGAACCCCGCACCGCATGTACGCACTGTACCCCCAGCCCCCCACCGCATGTATGCACCGTACCCCTGCACCGCATGTACGCGCCGCACACCAACACCGTACCCCAGCCCCCTCACCCAGCATCGCGTATGTACGGATCATACCTACGCGAAAAATACTCTTACAGAACATGGACACTGTAAAACTGCACAAGGAGGGCCAATCCGACTCGCACAACAACACAAAACACGTCGACATGACAAAATACATCTCAAAGACTGACCTGGCACATCCAAACAGGCAAACAGAGGCCCAAAATCACAACCACCACTTATAACACACCCACCAAAATTCAAACACAGCCACACCCAAAAATGGACCAATAAAAAGGGCCCACACACACACCCCATGAGCCTTTGCAACAGACCCACTGCTGCCAGACCCCACGGACAAACAACCCCACACAACTCATACCTTCGCCACACCTTCACTCACACACCTTCACACAACCACCTCCACAAACATCCCCCTCTTCACATTCACACACACACACACACAACCATCCACACCCACACCGCATGCCCACAGACAAGAATCCAAAGTTCACCACATCGGAGCTGGAGCTCCTTGTCAACGCAGCTGTTTGGAACATTGGTCAGACAGACCAGCATAGCTGCAAAATCTGCCATGTGGCAGAGGATTGTCGACAAGGTGAATGCCGTTGCGCCCGTCCGAAGGACCAGGCATGAATGCCAAGCCAGGTGGTACGATCTGCGCAGGGCGGTCAAGAGGAAGATGAATGAAGAACATGCCCAGACCAACATCACTGGAGGTGGGCCGCCCCGCAGACCCGTACACTACCATCCCTGGGAGGAGAAGGTGATGGCCATGCTACCGCCGGTGGGACTACACGGATTGGAAGGAGTCGCAGAGCCTGGTGAGTACACAAACAACTCATGTAACTTGGGGGGAATGGCATCCACACCCCAACCACCAGAGGCGCAACCAGAGCAAAATTTCGGGGGAGGCTAAGAAAAAATTTCGTGGAGGGATGAATCTGATAAGCCATAGGCAGAGTGGAGCTGCAGGGGATGTTAAAGGAGTGCAACAACAGCGAGGCCTCATTAACACGCAAATGGCCTGTTAAAGACCTGTGAAGTGCTCGGGTGCGGCTGTGAGTGCGCCGGGAAGCTGTCTCATCCCGGGCTGCCACACATGACGGGGGGGGGGGTTGAAGCCCTGTGAGTCCAATGGGTGTTGCGCGCCTGCCACCCACAACAAATGCACGCACCTACCCCCAAGCACTCACCGCACACAACAACACCCAGAAACAACGCCCATGCCACTAACGTCACCATTCACCCATCACAAATCAAGGCAAGGCCATGTCCAAGGCTACAGCAACTACAAACACAAGACTGGATGTCCGGGAGGCTGGGCCCCACACAATACATTGTCAAAATGAGACGCTGACAACAATGTCCTCAGCCCATATGGCATAGGTACATACCCATGCACAATGCACAGGGACTGGCAAAGTACTGACAAGGAAGAGGACACTGGGCCCTGCTGTATGCAGCACAAGGCCCTCCTGAGACCACTGTTCACCCAAACACCAACTCCACAAGCACAGGTATCTAGCACAGGAACTCACACACACTGTCATGCCAGCATGCACCATGAGGGGACACACACATCACCTGGGAGATCCAATGACAACTCACACTACACACAACAGCACGCCCGGTCACACCCCCCTCCTAACACAAGCACACCCCCCCAGGGCAGCCAACGGACTCACACACTCCCACAATGGACATGTGACACAACAAGACCAATCCAGAGCCAAGGATGCATCAGAGACAACTATCTACAGGTCACACACTCGGGAGAACATCCCAATCTGTCCCCTGCAACATTCCCATCCCCAAGTGGACACTGAGAGGAATGCTAGGGACATCCGACTACCTGGGTGAACTGTGTCAACTTGAATATGTATGAAACATGGATGTGGCATGAAACAGCATTAACATGGTCTCTCTCTCACACACAGGGCAACGTCGACGATCTGCCCCCAACACTGGGGGGGAAGAATCACAGTCCCAGGCACCGCGTGAAGACGATCCCACCGGCAGCGACGACTCACCACTCCGTGGCTGACCCGGACCAACCTGGCCCCTCTGGTGTACAAGCCCCTGCAGCACCTGCGTCAGGTACATCTGTGCCTACCACCACCCTCATTCCTGCCACATCCCAGGAGACACCCAGGAGCCCTGCTCGCACTGAACAACACAGCCAGTCTGACCAGGAGGGACAAGGTTCTCAGGGCACCCAGGAGGAGGCAGGCAACCCTGCAAATGCCATCCCTCAGGGGTCCCGGAGACCCGATGTGCCCACAACGGCAGGCCATGCTCGTGTGGGCAGGGGTGGTGGGAGTGGAGGCAGGCGGCGGCGCGAACCTGACCAGCCAGCTCACGACCCCGGTATGAAACACATACGCAACATCCTGGACTCATACCGGCGTGACACCAGAGGCATGGACCAGGTCGGGTCCAGACTTTCCGGGATGCAGGGGACCCTCGATGAGATCAAGAACCTGCAGGTCGAGCATCATGCCAGTCATCAACAACACCAAGGACGGATGGAGGCAAGACTGGCTGAGCTCCTGGCGGTGCACAGGGACATGGGACAATCACTCCGTCAGATCGCCCAAAGCCTGGCAAACCCTCCCTGTACCACCAGGCGTAGACCAGCACCAGACACAGGGAGGGACGAGGAGGAGGAGGAGGATTCGTCTGACGGAGCGTCCCTGACATCGTCAAGGCCTGCCTCTGAGGGTCCCCGGAGGAAGGTGGGTCGTCCACGTAAAAGACCGTGAGAGTTACAGGACCATCACCGTCTCCCAGGTCACCTGGCCTGGCACCTGGCACTCTGGCGCAACAGCAGCACCTCACCCAATGACATTCTCTGTCACATGGACTTGCTGGTCACAGTCTGACCAATGATGACCAACACTGTGGTCTGGACTCTGATGACTCCAACTGACAAGGATGCCATCTCCCCCTGTGAACTTTGGATTCTATTCCCCCAGTAGAGCACCTTGGCACATCTACCAAAAGACTCACCCCACCAAAAATAAATTCACATTGTTCTGCACATGAGATGTTGCTGTCATTTTGCATTATTCAACAACATATGTGTGTGGAAATGTCTAACTATGACTGAGTGTTGAACTAACTCCAGCCATCCATACGCTGGGATCAGAGTCTGGTACAGGACACACATGGGTCACAAGGTATCAATCAATGTTGGCAATGAGCACAACACTCTCCTGTGATGGCCTCTGGCTGCTGAGGGGGGGCTTGCTAAACTGTGTGGACACACCTATTTGGGAGATCATCATCAAGGCGTAGAGGTCATGGCCCATGTGGAGGTACCCGGGGAGGGAGTCCCAGGTATGTGTTGCCAGGTGGGAGAACAATGTCCTGTATGCTGGAGTACGGTGGATGTGAAGAACGGTGGCCATGGCAAGGTTGGATGCACGGAGATGGCCCAACGGGATCTAGGATGACAGACGTACAAGGTAGGTTTGGGGTCGGGGTTGTGGACTGCCTCCTGAGTGTGGGTGGGGAGTGTGGAGGACATCCTGCAGCAGACAGTGATCCATTGCAGCTATCTATGGTGGACGGTGAGGTGGCTGGGGTGCAGGGTGTAGAAGCTGAGGTGTGCAGATGCCCCCTGGAAGTGGACCAGGTTCCTGGGAGTGCGGATGTACTTGCACCGTAGAGGGCAGGGCAGTATATGAGACGGATGTTGTCATGGACCTGGGGGATGGTCTGTCGTAACTTGGAGTGGATCTATCTGTGGATCATGTGCATGATGCAGAGGGCATTGCAGCATGAGGCACAGATGCTGTGGACTAGCATGGCATATGTGAGCGAGCCAAACATGATGCACACCATCTCGTGTGTGTGGCCACTGGGTGCTTGTGCAGGGCCCGCAGCAGCAGGCGCCATATCCCTGAAAAAAGCCCCATTTTGCACACAAAGACTAGGATGTCAGAAGGACAACTGCAACAGGCGCGTGTGTAAAGTAAGGAGTGTCCAGTGTCACATGGCACACCCAGAGACAATGCATGCACAATCACCAAAGAGCCATTACACCGGAGCAGGAAACTGAAGGCCGACCTGCGCACAGGAGACACACCCTCAGCAGCTGGTGATGGCCCATTGTGTGGTCGACCGTGCTAACAAACATACACGACCATGTACTTCATGCCCAATAGAGAGCCTAATCCATGAGCAACTGCATGCATGTCGCTAGACTACACGTGGACTCCTATGCATTATCGACAGCAAGTATGCCAGAGATGCCGCATGCCAAGTGGCAAGAAACCTGCATTGACAGACACGAGGCACCTTGGAGTGTGACGAACACCTTTATTACTCAGCCTCACACCAATGGAATTGCATCCATTGGAACAGTATCACAGGTCATTCGGCTGACCATGTGTGACCTACACTGGACACCCCCTGCAACACACAGATGTGGTACATCCTACTGAGCTGGCACACAAGTGAAGGGGTTGAGCATCACACCCCTTGCTGCACACAGGGAGTGTACAATTCCCCATTGAGCCTCATATGGGGATGTCCCATACCATGTCCACCATTGGCATCCCGTATGTTCCTGAGGGATGTTATACACACATTGATGCCTTCATCAGAATCCACAATCCATGACAGATGACTGTCAGGAAGGGTGACTATCAATTCATGGGAGCCATGCAACACATCAGGTGGCCCATGGTGGGTCGACATGTATGCACGGTAACACAACATACACAGGAGCAGTCCCCACATATCACAAACACGTACCACCCACAAAACGCCTTGCTGCAGTCCTTACCCCAAATGACTTTTCACCATGTCTGTGCATGTAACTCTGCTCCAGCCCACGTTGCGATACTCATGAGGAATAGCAGGAGTGCAATGATGACATGAGCAGACGACAGCCACAGGAAGCTGGGGAGGACAGATACAACAAGTCGGGGCAGAGCTAGTAATCCGCAGACATGGACATGCACTCTACAGGATTTATGTTGTCTTCATGCTAATTATGAAATTTGTGTACCCGCTGAAATTTGGGGAATGACATCATGACTTGAATGACACATCAGAACACACCTCCAAGTCACTTAGCACACAGTCAGCTCGACACACACATTGCAACACATGCCACACAAGGCCCTAAGCGTGCACACTCAGACACAGGGACTCACCATCATGAGAAGAAGTTGCGGATAAGCTGACTCCGGATGTCCTCATCCTCATCCTCACTTGCCCCGTGCCCGAGCCCTTCATCCTCCACGGGTGGATTATCCTGCTCATCCGTATCCAGGATGAGTGGCACGGCCTTCTCCACTGCCATGTTGTGCAGCATGCAGCACACAAGGAAGATTTTGCAGACCTTCACCGGGGCATATGGGAGTGCGCCGCCGGTCTTGTGGAGGCACCGGAATCTGCTCTTCAGGAGTCCAAACGTCCTCTCAATCACGCGCCTCGTCTGCCCATGGGTGTCGTTGTACCGGTGTTCTGCGGCTGTTCCGGGGTTGCGGAGCGGCGTCATCAGCCATGGCATGTTGGGATAGCCAGCGTCCCCTACATGGAAACATCATGGACAGAAGTGGGTCAGGAGAAGCAGTAAGATATTAAGATACCGCTGAATACAGGACTAACAGAGTATACCCACCAACAAGACATGCACGTTCGTTGCGCAGCTGCAGCATCATTTCAGGCACTCTGCTACGCCTCATGATGTAGGCATCGTGTGCTGATCCTGGAAAACGGGCACAGACATGGGAAATCATCTTGTTAGCAAGACATACCACAAGGGCATTGATGGAGTAGTAATGTTTGCGGTTACGGAAGGCTACCTCCTGTGCGTGTGGTGGTACCAAAGCCACATGTGTCCCATCAATGGCCCCAATGACATGGGGCATCCCTCCCAGGGCATAGAACTCACCCTTGACACCTGTCAACTGCTCACGAGTCGGGAAATGTATGAATTCATCCAGGTGTACCAACATGACCTCTAACACATCATGCAGGACACGGCTGAACATGGTCTGGGACATGCCACCTACATCAGCTATGGTCAATTGAAACGTACCCGTGGCAAAGAAATGTAGGGCTGCCATCACCTTCATCTTGACTGTCAGTGCAGTAGGATACCTGTGTAGCGGTTGGAGGTGTGGTTCCAACCTTGTGGTCAAGTCGTCAATCAACGGTTGGGAGAAGCGGTAGCGGCGTATACAGTCACATTCCCTCATGGCAGCCAAGTCTGGCATTGGTCGGGGGAGAGGCGGTGCCCTGCAGAAATTTGGAAGGAATAACAAAGATTGAGTACAGCACTACACCACTGTCAATGAACTGAGCACATGTTCAACAGCTAATACACATATGCTACATACAGAGTCTGTACTGTGCAATGCATCCAGGACACGTATGCCAGCCAGGTGACACCCCTGCCAACAGTCAGCTACACACGTGGGTGCTCAAGGTCAACATGACATGACATGGAACTAGCTGTGGGCCAGTGTAAGTGAACAGGCAGACGCATTACAGGAGTGACAGACAACCACATATGTGCATGAGAAAGATGTTTCATCATACAGACCGGTTGCGGAACACTAGAGGCACAGGTCACATGTCCTTGAAATAGGACAGTCCACAAACTTTGCCATGAAGGGGTACATGTCAGGAATGATCACACATACATTGAGACTACACAGATATGTCCTTGTCTCGCAAGGCCATGTGCGATGCATGCATACACCTGTTACGTCTGATTCCACATGTGGCCTCGTGTGCATAATAGTGTGCCATGCCCATCCACACGCACACACATGTTGGATGCAGCAACTGCAGATGCATGTCACGGAACAACTACAGCAAGCTCATGGGAACACTTGACACACACATGACATAGTCACATCGTGCAATGCCGTAGTTACATGTCAGGTGTCATTATCCGTGTCCCTGGCATCAGGGGACAGTTGCGGGTGTAGGTGACTGTGCCATGCCAGTGAAGCAGTGCCCGACTGTCCACAGAGGGTAGCTCCTCTGTATCAATTGATATCAAGTAAATTTGCTGTTGTGTCATGCTCCCCATTGTTTCCCAGTGGCATGGTGGGTAAACCAACTGTGTGGTGCAGGGCCTACATATGTTTGTGGTATTGTAGATGTCACTCATGTTGCTGTTCATGCTATGCGCTGTGTCCTATGTAGTTTGGACTCATGTGTCATATGTCTACAGGTGTCTGATCATTTCCTGTCTCTTCACCTTGCCCACAGCATCGTCGGGGGAAACCGAGGGAGACACTGGCACGGACGTGGGGGAGGGATCCAGCACCGGGGCCACCAGTGCTGGGGAGTCTGGCGCAGCAAGTGGCACGGAGGCCGAGGGGAGTCAGGCGGAGGACCTGTCCAGTCCCATCAACGCCCTCCCACTTGCTCGGGTCCCTTGTGTCTGTGCTAGGCGACAACAGGTGCGTGAGAGACGGCAAGGAGGTGTATTTAAAAGGTGAAGGGTGCACTTCCACTCCGGAACATTCTGTTGTGTGTATGCAGATTCAATTGCATGGTGCATGTCATATGCACGCTCATGATTTAGCTTGTATTCAGAGGTGGATTCGTGTGCCAGTCATGACCCCGTCTTGTGCGCTGCTTGATAATGGTAATTATGTGCTGTTCTATGAAGAAGCTTGCTGTGGGATGCTTCCGGGAATTGCTCACATCATGACTGTATCACTACGAGTGGTTTTCTGTCATTACGTCCTTTTCCCACCCCCGCATGGCCGGCTGGATGTATCCATCTGGCCTTCCATTCCAACCTTGAATGCAGAGTTCAACAAGCTGTGCAGAATAAGGGCTCTATTGTCTCAAAAACAAGTCATGTTGACTCCATACCGAGAAACATTTGTCCTTCACGTAGCTCACACGCGTACAGTGGTGCAAGCGCTTTTGGACACTGCGCTCCCACTACATATTTGGGACTCGGATTCAGACTATCTTTCATGCCTCGTCAACAGGTGGCCTTGATGTTTTTTTCAGAATTGTGTGCTCTGGCCTCGTGACCTCCTTCCATACTCTGTTTGGTGTGATCCCCGCATTTCATCATTCGATTTGTTCTAGCGTCTTCGGAGGTCTCCCTTTGCTTCTCGCACTCGTGGCCAGGGTGCTATTGTTGATCTGCGTACTACGCTGTGGCTTCACAACTTGCGTTAGAAGACAGCATGCACCGGCTGCTCCATCTTCGGAAACAGATGCTTGAATTCTACGGCACTCTGCCGCTGGCGACCTTAAGCAGTGCCTATGGATTGTCTTTCCGGTTTCCCTTCTTTACCTGCGTGCAACCTGTCTTTCATTGCCTAGATTGTCCATTCGAATGGGCTCTGGATTTGTGCCTGTGTAACTCGGTGTTTCCTGACCCGGATTATGATCGACTGATGAGCCCCTTAGTTGCTCATGAGTTGGACTGCTCTGGCGTCGGGATTATGGCCTGTGCTGCAGTACATGGAGTCCTTGGGAATTGGGACATCGGAACGGCTGCAACTGAATTCTTATCCAGAAGTTATCTTGATGTCCCCACCTGTTGTCCACAAATGGTGCTGGATGCCCCGATTGTTGAGGAACACGTGTGTTCTTTCCCCCTGCTGAACTGGATGGCAGATAATTTTGCGGAACGTTTGAATGATTTTCTCTTGGAAGCTGTTGCGACTTATTGTGCTTATACCTTGATGGACTGACTTTAGCCCTGCTCATTTCATGGTGCATCCATCCATGTCATGTTTTTCCCCTTTTACATGGTTCTTTTCCCTGCAACATCGTTCATCATTGACATTTCTTTTCTGACTTTTTCGCTTCCCTTCTATGGACTTCCAGTTCATGCCCTTGGTTCCGTTGTATCAGACTTGAACTCTGCGTTCTCGATTTAGCGCCCCTAGTGGTTAGTGGTACGAACAAGGGGGGGTGTAGTCATGATTCCTATCTCCCTATGTACAATTCTAAGTTGGCACCACCGCGTTAGTTGTTAGTGAGCCATCTTGCCAATTTTGCTGCTTTTGCACGCGACACTGTAGTTGCGTGTAATCAATTTTAAAATGCCTACTCGAGTTAGCTTCACATGAGGACTGTCTGTTGTGTGACATCCTTCACAGTGAGCAGCGAGCTTGTACTGTACTTTGTGTACACAAACAGTCTGGGTGACGAGACGGTGCATGTTGTTGTGTGCAGGTTGCTCGGCCCACTATTTAGCCATTACATGCACGCAGCTGCAGATACCTGATAGACGAATGCTTGCCATATTGTAGTGCAGCACGTTTGAGTTTCATTGTGATGGGGAACTTTCGCAGGAGAAGAGACTAGATGATCCTGTGATGTGATACCACTGAGCTGATCTGTACGGTGGGGGGGTCCCCCGTTCAAGCCTAGAGACCTTCTATTAGTCGAATGATACTACTATTGGTTTACTGGCGACAGGAAGGTTGCTGTTTCCACTGTCATTTACTCATGATTACTCCTTTCATTGTCTATGATATTGCAACTTTGCTGATGCTTCTGAACTTAACCATTTGTCTGCTTATGTTAGCCACAGTACTGCATCTTAGGACGCGAGGTTCATTGAATGAACTCTTTCAACTTTACCATGTCTGTGTCTATTCTGTTGTGGACTGATCTGAGAATAATGACGTACAGGTATGTCTGATTCACACCATTCGTGAGAATATTGTCATGCGCTTGTTCTGGGTTGTCTATACATTGGGACCGCCGAGCTCAACCTCGGCTAACGAATGGGACACTAAGCTAGTCGGATGAGGGGTTCTGGGTTCTGGGTCCTGAGGGGAGTTTGTGGTACACCAAACATGTCTCCTTCGTGCCAGGCACCGCACCCCCTGCCCCTGTCGCCGTCCATGCAGAGTCTGTGGACATTCAGCGCCAGTTGCAGGTTGGTCAGACATGGCTCCTGCGTGTCCTCCATGGCCACACCAGACTGCTGACACGGATGGAGTCGTACATGGAGGGCATGTCATCAGCGATGTCTGACCAACGGATGTTGCTGAGGTCCATGGACTCGTCACTGACGGCAGCAGTGGCTCTCCTGCAGCGCTCCGTCCCCCCCCTACCCCGGCACCATCCGCACTTCCCACTCCCATGCCTGTCCCATACACACCCAGATGTCCCCATGCTCGCACCCCACCAGACACAGGCAGCACACCACCAGGGGAGGCCAAGCGCACACCTCCTGTCACGCACACACAGGGGGAGAAGGCACAGGCACTGGGTCGGGGGGAATACAGCAGCCACGCTGTCACAGTAGGAGTCCGCAGTCCTCATGAGCCACTACCTCCGAACCCACTCCCCTTGGCTCTCCTGCCCAACAGTCGGACAGGGAGTCCTTCATGGCCAGTCCGTCCCCTGCCCCAGTGTGACACCACCCGCAAGCTTTTGAGGGATTCCCCGGGCAGGGTAGTTGATTCCCCCCCCCCCCCGTCCACACCCTCCCCCAGTTGCGCTGCGACCCATCCCTCCGACCCCCCCCCCTCCTTGGGGCCAGTGGTTCCTTCGAGTGCAGGGGAGACACTGGAAGAGCTTGCTGCCGTGTGCAGCGCCATACTGACCTTCTCCTTTGGCGCTGCCCCACCCCCTGTGGTGGAGTCGTCCGTCCCTGCACCCACGACACCTACCCGTGCCCCTCCTTTCCCTGTGGTGCCTGGTTCTTCCCCCCCACATGATGCCCCCCACTCTGTGGATGATATGATACAGTGCACTGTGCAGGCAAGCTAGGGGAGACGCGTCTCGAAGTGTCCCCCCTCACCCCAGGACTTCGCATCTGGCATGGCCCATGGGCTTGGTGAAGAGTGTACTGTAGCTACTTTTCTTCGAAATGCTGATTGTGGTTTTTTGTTTTTCCTTTGCACACAAATGTTTTTCTGGTATTGCTAGTGGTGCTGCTGCTCCCCGAGTTGGGGTGGTGATGATGTGTTGTGTGTCTGGGAAATGTTGTGGTGTGCTGCTCATGGGGTGGACCCTGGTATCTGCATGCCGTCACAAGGTGACTGCATGTATTCTTAGGTGATGTTAGCTCTTACTGCATGGTGACATTGTCCCAAGGTGTGTTCCTTACTCTGTGGCACCTGCCATCTTCCCTGCAGGGTGTTTGCCAATTGTTGTGCTGAGCTGTGTCAACATTTCCTGGGTGTGTGACACGTCCCTTCGACTTTGGCCATGCATGCTCTGCTATGTCTCCACCTGCATCGTTTGTGGCATCCTTGCTGGACACTGTACTTGTGTATGGAATGTATTGACATGACTTCATGTGGACATTTTCCCTTTTCCGCACTATGCAGGTGTGTACTCCCTGCCTCACATACATGTGTTACGTGTTCTGCAGGGTATTTGGGCACCTGACTGACAATTGTGGGCATTGTATCTGTGTGTACTCCACCCTTTTACTTCCATGGGAGGCTACAACTTGTTGGCTGCCCCGGCACCTGTGCATTTCTATCATTCCTGGTATGTGGGTGACAGTGTGTGTTCCCTTAGGCTCTCTTACTTTAGTGGTGTTTGACATGAGGTTTTAGTCTTGTTGCATGATCTCAGTGTGTGTATTGTGCTGCCTCCGCCAGGGGTGGGTATGCATGTGTGATTTGTCATCACACCCACATGTGGTGTGTCATGCAGTGGGGGAAGGACATCCATCCTCATGGGAGTGGGACACTGCAGTCAGTGATGTGTTGTCATGGCACTCTCAACATTGTCGCACATTGTGTATGCCTTCATGCACCCATGGAGTTTGGCTCATCGGAGGGTGATGTACACACCCCCATGGCTCTGTCCACTGCTGGGGGTCCTCTACACCCACCCCTCATATGTCTGGGCAGTGCTGAGAGTGATAGGCACCCACCGCTCATATGTCTGGGCACTGCTGGGAGTGATAGGCACCCACCCCTCATTTCTGGGCACTACTGGGAGTGATGGGCACCCACCCCTATGTATGTGTCCACTGTCGTGGTACGAGCCGTACCCACGCGTACCCCAATGGCACCCCAACTTTGGGGGTGCGGCCCGTACCCATGCCTTTGGGACGTGGGTACCGGCCGTGCCGCAATTGTTGGTGTGATGTAGGGGTAGGCGTGGTATGTGCCGTACCCACGCGCTGATGCTCTGGGTACGGCCCGTATCCCGACGGCACCCCAACTTTGGGGGTGCGGCCCGTACCCATGCCTTTGGGACGTGGGTACCGGCCGTGCCGCCATTGTTGGTGTGACGTATGGGTAGGCGTGGTATGTGCCGTACCCACGCGCTGATGCCCTGGGTGCGGCCCGTACCCCTACGGCACCCCAACTTTGGGGGTGCAGCCCGTACCCATGCCTTTGGGACGTGGGTACAGGCCGTACCGCCATTGTTGGTGTGACGTAGGCGTAGGCGTGGTACGGTCCATACCCACGCTCTGAGGGGCGTGGGTACGTCCCGTACCACCATTGTGGTGGTGACGGGTATGCGTCCACGTCCACTTCCGTTGTGGCGGGACGTGGGATTGGTGGACACGCCCCCCGTAGTGGCCAGACCATGGAGGTAATTATTGTGCAGGTTGTATTTGTATTTTGTGGGATGTGGGGTGTGGGTTATGTTTCTTGCCCCTTGCACCCCCCCTTGCCCCTGGGGGTTTTGACCTTCTGCGGCAGTTTCTGTAAACGAGGTGGTAGGCTATGAGGGCCGGGATGACGCGTAGGTTGGGGTCCATGGCTGTCCGTCGAGTACCGGTGCTCCTTGTTCGCGTCGTCCTCGATTTCCTGGCAGTTTTTGGCTCCCGTAAAAACTGCTGCGTGCGGAGTGACGTCAGCACGAATCGTACTTGCTGGTCCGTAGAACGCTGCCTGACTCCGTCCGGACGTCTCATATGCGCCGTCCCGATTCAGATTTGTATGTATTTTTTTGCCGGTCGGTGTTTTTTACGACTCGTACGGAAATGGTGTTTGTGCGAATCGTACTTGTGAGTTTGTAAGGTATTTTTCCCGGTTACGAGTCGGACGGAAAAAACGCTCCATCCGACCATTCGTAGACGGGTTTTACAGGATCGGAATCGGCACCAAACTGTTTTTCAGGCCTTCACAGAAATATCACAAATCTTCGTTTTCTAAAGAATAAAACCCACTATTTTATTAATGTATAAGGAAATAAGAAATGCATAAGAAAACAATATGCAAAAGAATATCATTTCAATTAGATTCATAAGCATCGTCTGATTATGAATATTCAACGAAGAAAATATAAGCAATCACTTTTCTATTATGACTTTTCATGGTTAGAGAAAACATAAGCAAGAAACATTTTCAGTATCATATTTTCTAAATTCTACTTGCAAACTACTTAGTACATTAAGTTTCTCTCATGTCAGACATTTCCCAAAACACCAGATTTCAACCTTTCTGCATGCTTTTCATTGCAGCTTTTGTTTTCTAAATTATGTTGCGTCTCTCCTGTACGTTTTTACATTGCACTTTTTAACATCTCCCACGTTTATTATTTTCCACAATGTTAGTTATGTTTATCAGATCACACTTAATGGCAGACTTGATCAAGCAAGATAATAAATAATCATTCTCCATCACTCCCCCGTGCTGTCCCAGCACTTTCGCCTGATACACGCCGATACTGGAAGGAAATGTTATAACCGGAGGACAATCTTCAGGTTGAATATTCCCCAACATACTAGTCCTACGTGGGAGAAGATTTGGCCAGTTGATACTCCCCCAGCAGTTAACACTTCTCTAGTATGGAATCTTTCATAGATTCACATGCTCGAATCTTCCCCGTCGTCAAGGCTGGAATCCAGCAATTATTATAACAAGTAATTTAAAGGAAAGCAGTGTACAGAAAAGCTTAAACAAGTGACATAATAAACCAATTCACATTGATTTAATAAGAACCAAACTTCAGCCGGTCATGAAGAAGCATCTATAGCACTCTTCCCCTCAAGGGTTCCATTTATTATTATTTTTTTTTATATGGCCCAAAGTAAACCCGAAGGTGTCGGAGCGATTTACAATAGGACCAATCACATTACAAAAGGACTTCAGAGTACATGAGTTGCATATAATGATAAAATACACCATACCTCAGAATTCTTACTGCACATTGTGTGAAGAGAGTCTCTCTGAGCTGTGCTCAGTTCTTCAGTATTACAACTGATTTTCTGTATCCGTTGACCTTTCATTGAACACCAACTGTCACCTGCTTTAGGGTAACACTTTGGATGTTGAATCCCGACAGGAATGCATTTGTCAGAAGGCTCTAAAAAGGTATTTTCAGACCTTGATAATTCTTATGGAAAACTCTGGATAATCTCTGATAATCCCTCATGAGAAATGCCTACATTGCTATCATCCTCTATATAAATCTAAGAATTGAAAATACTGTTGTATGTTTTCTGTCTTAACATTAAAAGATAGAGAAGCTAGACGTCTTCTTTGGCTACGGAGATGGTGGGTAATGGAAAAGTAGAAGTAATAGCCTTCGAAGAGGCGGTGTCAAATGAGATTGAGAATTTACCCATCGGAAGGGTTACTTTTGATAACATGAGTAAGAAAGAACGTCAGGCCCTTAGAGAATTAAGCACGAGATCAGATATTGTTATAAAACCAGCAGACAAAGGTGGAGCTACGGTGATACAGAGCACCACAGCCTACAGAACAGCCTGCATCAACTTGCTGTCAGACACCAAATACTACAAACCTATCTCTAGAGACCCTACTTCTCGTCTTAGAAAAACTATAAACATTCTGACCATAGAAGCACTGGACCAGGGATGGATAAATAAAAAGGAACATGAGTTCTTGAATTGTGAAGACCCGAGGACGCCGGTCTTCTACACAATACCTAAAATTCCTAAAGGAAAAGTTCCGCCACCAGGGAGGCCTATTGTATCCGGGATTGGTTCCCTTCTGGAACCCTTATCGAAATACACTGACTGGTTCCTACGTCCCTTGGTTACTCGCATCAGGTCTTACATACAAGACACCAAACATCTATTGAATGTCCTACAGGATATTACATACGATCCAAGACACAATGTCTTTGTTTGTTTGGATGTAGAAGCATTATACACCAGCATTCCGCAGGACGAAAGCATTAGAGTAATCGAAACACTCTTACACCGGGAGGAATGGACCTGGGATGCTCCAGTCAGTTGGGTTGTCACACTAATGAGCCTAGCATTAAAAGAGAACTTCTTCAGGTTCGAGGATCAGTTGTGCCTACAGGTACACGGTACATCGATGGGCAGCACATTCGCGCCAAGCATAGCGTGTTTGTATGTGGGGCAACTAGAAGAAGAACATGTTTGGACCACGAATCCTTATACTGACAACCTCATGGGGTGGTGGCGCTACATAGATGACATCCTGGTGATTTGGGAGGGTGACACAGCCACTTTGACCAACTTTCATACGTGGATTACCCAACTCAACCCACACCTGAAGTTCACTATGACATTTAACCAGGAACAGGTGTCATTTCTAGATGTCAAACTGAGTGCAAAGAACGGAGGGGTTACCAGTTCCCTTTTTTCTAAACCAACAGACAAAAATAGCTTATTACATTTTAATAGTGCTCATCCCCGTGCTCTTAGAGAGAACCTCCCGGTGGGCCAATTCTTACGAATCCGAAGAAATTGTGCGGACCTCAAAGAATACAAAGTGGAAGCTGAAAATCTGACAAAGAAACTAGAAGAAAGTTCTTATCCCAAGAAGATCATTGATAAAGCTAAGAAACGGTCCCGCAATACACCTAGAGAGGCCCTACTGGAAACACATCAGAAAGAGGAGCAGGACACACTTATATGTGTAAAAATCAGATTGGCCGCACTCAGCCTACACAGCAACCCTACACACTCACCTACTCCCTGCTGACGAGAGGCAACTACCTCGAAACACGTGTCCAGGGATGGCTAACGCTACACTTACTTGCACTCATGACTCGGGCATAGGCGTACCCGCCGACGCTGACTTCAGGGACCACAATTCTTTGGGGCGACACGCTGGTAGGTGGAGCAGTGTGCGACCAATTGGACTCACACTTATATGTGTAACAACTTTTAATGCATCATCGAATGCAATTAAGAAAATCATCAACAAAAAGTGGACAGTCCTAACCTCAAATCAATTGAAATTTGAGAAATCAATGTTCGCTTTCAAATGAAACCGGAGTCTTAAGGACTCCATTATACACACTGATTTCAGGAAGACTAAAATGCAAACTACACACCAATTGACACTATGGAACCTACCAGGGGTCACTGGCCACTACCCATGTGGCTCATGTGTGGTTTGCCCCCTAACTGAACACACCAAAGAAATAGACCTAGGCATGCAGTATGCATGGGAACAACGTTCACACACAAACTGTAACACCGATAAGGTGATTTATCTCATTAAATGCCCCTGCCAACTCATGTATGTGGGGATGACAGGGAGAAAAGTTAAAGTGCGTATTAGTGAGCATAGAAGCACAATCAGAAGGGCTATTACATCAACTAAACTCACAGCTCACTATATAGAGAAAAAACACACGGACACAGACTTGTGGTGGACAATTATCGAGAAGGTGAAGGGTGATGGTGACATGTCCAAAACCTTACTCGAACGTGAACAGCGATAGGTGTATAGACTTAAAACCCACATTGTTGGACTGAATGATTCGATACCGTGGAATCAACTCAATAAAAGGTAATTGACTGTATATCTACATTTCTTGATAGAGAGGTAGTACCTTTATCAATTTAGGGAATCGCGACCCTTAAGTATCCCTCTCCCAACAACACATATATCTAGGGCGAATCAATAATGTAATGTTTCCAAAATCACGTGAATGAAGTTACCTAATTGTGTCACTACTGGGGCTGTGAATGTGTAATTGATCATTACAAATCTTAAGCAAAAGCCATTTCATTACAACCCATTCTACAATGATTACCCTATCACCCACGCCCCTGAGATCATGGTAGGTCACAGGCAGGATCGGATTAATCAGATACTAAGACCGTGATGCAATTATATACAAGTCCAGCCCCTTCACTATGAATACTGAGGCGAACATTGAAAAACATCTAAATGTTCATTATGGCAGAATTTGTGTCATTAGTGTATTGATAATGCAAAATCGTATAATATGATTGGGTATCTCCAGCCCTACAGTCCCAATAAGTTGAGTATTCACACATCTAATAGAACGAGAAAACAAAATGATATCTTCATAACCCGATATACCGCTGGGAGTGGCTGAGACTCCTATTCCACATTACAAACATAACTTTTATAATTTCCATTGAATATTCATAGCGCAATCGGAGCGGTCCTATTTTAGAGCCGTAACACCCATGATTCATGCTAGTGTCACGTTGATATACGTTTCACGACCAGGAATAGGCAGGACACTACCAGCATTACTTTGTTGATTCCACATTAAAAACGGAGCTGTTCGAGTGTAGAACTACAATACCCATAATTCATGCTAGAGTCACTGTGACGTCCATTACGCAACCCGGAAATGGGCGTGACACCATCCAAGAGACATCGATACATTTATAGCGGGAGATCGACGTAACTCAGAACCCCAAGCAGTGGAACCACCTCCAAATAGGACGGGACGAGGGGCAGGACCCTTGATGGCGTGAGTAAATATGAAGCCAAGTCACGAACATAAGGTATGAGAAGAGAGCTGGCTCCCTCGGGGTCCAGCCTCCAGCACTGTTCTCATGGATATTGTCCTTTGTTTTGTCTCCCCCATCACAACTGTGGGCCGACGGTTCGGGTGACTCGAAAATTGATTTCTCTCTCAAACTTGGTGATTGTGCTCCTGTAAACACACAGTGTTTGACTACAGGGTTACCCCGAAGAGCGTTGGTTCTCCACTAGGAGTTGAAACCCCTTCCAAAACGGGGTAAGGATGAATGAGAGAGAGAGTGAAAGATATATATACGAATGAGCATGAAGTGAGAGCATGCGAATACGTTATTGCACTTCCGAAAGATATGGCGATTTTTAAAGCTACAAGTTTGATTATGAGGGAATGACACGGGTGTTGGATCAATATCAACAACGCACACCTAAGAGTGAAAGGTGATAGGATGCGGCATAATGCCGCCACTACAATGGGCATAATACAAACACAAGCGTTTGATAAACGAAGTGTGTTTTCATTCGCCAAAAACATCCACAAAATCAGGGACAAAAAACACCCTGAAAATAGTCCATCCTAATTGTTTGAAAAATCTCAAAGATTGGACTTTTCAACGCCTCCGGTTTCAGTGAACAAAAACAACTAAGATTAGGTTTGAGCTTAATACCCCATTTGTGTGCGAACCTTTTTCCTCAGGGGTTTAAAAAAAAAAAAAGAAAAAGCTGTCGCTGAAGAAACAGTCAACCGGACCATTGCCAGTGACAACTTTATTATCGAGAGCCACATTGATGAGGAGACAGTTGAACTCATTCTTGTCGACAAGTACATTACCCCCTTTTGCTGCCTATTACGTTCTTTGAACATATCGTTGACGATGTTAACGGCACCCTCAATAAAACCATTTCTTTTTAAACTTGTTTTTATTGTATTTTTACTAAAATAATTGCCTTTACAAATACAGTGCATTGCATGTCGGTTAGATATTAGCATGTGATATGACAATGGCAGATATAATAATAACCAAATAACAATGCAAGTTTGTTTGAGAATAGATACAAGCAGATGTATTTGTCATGATAGGTTAGCTAACATAGCTTCCAGCATAGTTGTGAAGGCATTTTAGTTGGTTAGTTCTGGGTGGAGTAGCAAATAGGAGCCGGGCGGTTGCGAAATATTCTTTGGTCGGGAGGCAAGGGGCAGGAACGCTGCGTATAGATCACTAGTAGTATTACAGTACATTAGATCTCTCATCCAGGCTTTCACTGTCGGTGGCGTGGGTCCACCCCAGTGTCAGAAAACCTGTCTCCTGGCTAACAGTAGGGCAATAGCAGCAAAGCGCCGAATCCCAGGCCCCAGTGGGCGGACATATCCCAGCAAGGCAGGCAATGGGAAGGGAGTCTCCTCTGATTCAACCATCAATGCCAGATGCCAAGAAACGCCTCCCAAAATGCCAGGACAGGGGGGCAGTTCCATGCCAAATGGATAAAATCAGAGTGTGCAGCCGTACACCTCTGGCAATTGTCAGGTCTAGTTGGGTCCATTTTAGCATGGTGTTTGGGGGGTGACTTAGGCCCTGTGTATATATTTAAAATGAAGGAGCTTGTGTTTGTAGTTGTTAGAGATATAGCAGTTTGCTCACTGCAGTATGCCTACATCTTATCTGTCAAAGGGTGCCCCAGATCCCCCTCCCAAGCCGCCCACGCTCCCCCACCCACATACAGGCGGAGCGTCTGGCCAAGGTAATACAGTCGGGAGACTAGATGCATGAGGTCAGGCAATATAATTATTGTAGATATTGGAGGGAATTCCTGTGGCTCCACAGTCAAGGGACGTATTGCAGCAACCAAAGAGGCTTGTGTCCTGTGTACAAGAAATGTATCTTAAATGGATACGTCATGGCCTTCCACTATATCAGTGACTGAACGCACCTGACCCTCTTGCAACGCATCTCCCAAGGCTCGGAGTCGACCTCGGGAGAGTGCGTGTTGTGTTAGAGTTTCCATGGTCGGAGGTAACCACGGGCTGCTGAGTAGTGGCAGATGTGAGGAGTATAGGCAGTCAGCCTTCTGATATCTACAAAGCCTTTCCCAAGCCCAGCATGTGGTCTGTAATGTATGAATTTCCATTGGTGCCCTTGCAAGGCTAAGCAGAAGAATAGCAGAAATGAGACGAGGGCGAGCCTGTGAATGTTCAGGTTTCAGATCCTGTAGTCATGCTTCTGGTGGGTACCAAAAATAGGAATAGTGCGTCTGTGCTACTAGGTAATATAGGTAAACGTCTGGTACTCCAAATCCACTTCCCGCAAAGGACAAGGAGAGTGTCTGCCACCCCACCCGGGCCTGGCCACCTGCCCAGATTAAACATGTTAATCTGCTACAGAGAGTAGCAAAAAATTTAGCTGTGAGTGGAATGGGAATATTTAAAAAATAAGTAGAGAAAGGGAGGCAGATCAACCACCTTAATGATAACTATCCTATTGGCAATCGATAATGGGAGCGTTAACCAGCGATCGATATGTTACCATAGGCGATCAATGTCAGGGTCATAATTAAGGCGGATGACTTCTGATGCTGTACGGTGTAATAGAATGGCGAGATATCTAGGGGGGGGGTCATCGCACCAACGCAAGGGGAAGTCCAACGTGAAAGGGAGTGTAGCACCAGTCAAGGGAAATCAGACCACCTCCTGAATTATTGGCGAGAGATTAGTAACAGGTTCGCGTACAAATAAGAGGATGTCATCCAGATATATAGAGGCCAGGAGGGGCCTTGATTGAATCTGAGTCCCCACTGGAGATGGCGCTCATTAATATGCCGCACCAGTGGGCCCATTGCAATGATGGATAGAAGGGGCGAGAGTGGACATCCCTGCCTGGTGCCTCGCGACAAGGGGAATTGGTCAGTTGAGCTGCGCCACAGGGTTAGTGTCAAGGAGGCAGATGAGAGGACAGAAGTTACGAGAAAACCCAATTTGTTGAGTGTTGCATAGAGGTAAGGCCACTCCTCGGAGTCAGACGCCTTTTCGGCATCCAACAATATCACTGCGGTGTAAAGATCAGTTTCAATTTGGTTAATGACTGCAAATATTGTGTGCAGATTGACAGAGGTTGATTGATTCGGAACAGATCCCATCTTAAGGGGTGAGATGATTGCTGCCGACCCATGTTCGGCCAGAAGTAGTGCGCTGCACCATACTGAGTAGGTTGGATTACTGCAACGCACTGCTTCTGGGAGCCCCAGCCAACTTGGTGGCTAAATTGCAACGTGTGCAGAATATGGCGGCCAAGTTGGCCTTGTCCCGGCGCCGTTCCGACTCTTCTTCTAGGGCACTAGCCGATCTTCATTGGCTACCTGTCCCGCAACGAGTTATCTTCAAAGCACTTTGCTTAGTGTTCAGAGGATTACATGGACAAGGACCGGTTCCGTTGCAAGAATTGTTCCAGTGGTATGTACCCACTCGCTCCCTTCGGTCGCTCTCAGCACATTTTGTGGTAACCCCTAAGGTAATGAGAGCTCGGATGGGTGGGCGAGCTTTTGGATTTGTGGCCGCCAAACAATGGAATACTCTTCCCTTGTCGCTAAGAAGCTCCGGAGACTTTTTCTCTTTTAAGAGGGAACTCAAAACATTTCTCTTTCCTAGGTCTGATTAAATCTCTTCAACTACTCTGTGTGGTGTTGGTATAACTGTCTGAAGCGCCAGGATACCCTTCGGGTGACAGTCTGCGCTATACAAGTACGCCATACATACATACATACATGATTTGATCAATTAAAAACGATATGCAGGTCGCGAGCACTTTAGCCAATATCTTATAGTCTTGATTTAATAGAGATAGGGGCCTATGAGAGGCGCACTTAACAGGCAGTTTGCCCGGTTTGAGTAGCAGGGACACAACAGCTTCTAGCATAGTGGGAGGAAGTACCCCCGAGTCAAGTGCCTCCGCATAGACCTCCAGATGACGCGGGACTAGTATGGTCTTATAAGTTTTATAAATTACACCCGTAGTCAGTCTGTGCCGGGGGCACAGGAGCTATCAAGATGGCTTGAGATACCTCATCAGCGCTAGTAAGCGAGGCCAGGAATTGCTGTTGGCCTTCTTCGATCCATACCATTGCCACCTCTGCTAGGTAGTCGGTAAGTGTAGTGTCAATTGGTGGGGAGCATGTCGTGTATAGGCGGGTGTAGTAGGACAAAAAGTTAGAGAGGAAATCAGCTCTTTGAGTGACATGGGTGCTGTCGTCTAATTGCAGTTGAGTGATGTATGTGGTCTGCTGCCGGGGGCTAAGTAGTCTGGCCAGAGTCCGTTCTGGTTGCTCCCCTTCTCATATACTCGAGCACGTGTACATTTTCCCAGATAAGCAGTGTCACCAGTGGCGAGTTCCTGGAATTCTTTGAGGAGTTTCGCACACTGATGCAATGGCCTAGGCGAGTTGCTCAAACTGCCTCAGCATCAAGATCTCGCAACGTCTTCTCAGTGGTGTCAAGGTCACGCCTTATAGTACGCAAGACCGCAGCTTCTTTAGTTATACACATGCCCGAATGTATACCTTGAAGGCTTCCCATAAAGTGGCGTATTGTGGCACTGAGCTCGAGTTGATCTGGAAATATTCGATAATCGTGTTTTGTATCTCACTTTGAAGACAGTCAGTTGGGAAGCGCCAAGATCTGTATGGGCTCGCAATGCTGGGCAAAGTCAATAACAGTATCGGTGAATGGTCTGATGAACATGCGGGGTAATTAGTCTGTCGACTGCGCATTAATCAAGAGATCTGAGGTTAGGTACCATTGTTCTATACGAGACCATATAGTGTGTGATGGCGAGTGAAAGGAGAAGCCTGTGTCAATGGGTTGCTGGTGCCACAGGCATCAGCCATCAAGTGGATCCACAGCAAGGTCTCGAGCTCCTCTATGGAGTGTGGCTTGGTGAGGTGGCCTGCGCCTGTAGTGTCTAAAGTGTGTTGCAGAATGAGGTTGAAGTCACCCCCTAATAGGAATGCCAGAATTGTGTGTGTGGATATGCTAGCGAAAAAACCATGTGCATCTACGTTAGGAACCTAAATATTGATTATGGGTATCTGCTTTGCACCCAAACTCCCCGCCACTAATAAATATCTTCCCTCAGGGTCCTTCATCGCTGTGTGGGCTGTAAAGGGTAATGTTTTGTGGATCAGGATGCAGACTCCGCGGGAGTAGGGACTGTAAGTGGCTAAAACTATATTGGTGCCCCAAGCAGCTGCAAAACGATTGTCGGACAGTGGAGTGCAATGGCTTTCCGGTAACAGGGCTATATGTATTTTGTGCCTGGCAAGATAGGCTAAGACAGATCACTCACATTCCACGTCATGCATCGCAACTCCAGGGCCCCTGCCCCCCCCCCCCCCCCCCCACTTGGCCTCGCTACAGCAGTTGTAATAGTGTGCAGATGAAAGCATCTATGTATGCGGTGCTAGGCAGCCAGTCAGTGCATATTGTGATATCCTGCATAATATAAACAAACCTTAGAACCTAAAAATGAACTCCCATCCCCACCACCCTCCTACCACATCAGATAACCCCACCCAACCAGTACCTGGTGAATCCCAGTGTCCCACAATCAACAAAGTAGGAGATCTCCTAGGGGGGAGGCAACGCCCAGAGCGAGCCACTTAGGTTGACGTCAGTAAAGCATAGATTATATGTAACTGCAATTGAAAAGAGGAGAAAAAAGGGTTACACAAATAAAGGATATTTCATCCCATCGATCGCTAAATGACGATGAGTACAAGCATGATGGGGACCTTCGAGTTGGTTTATAGTTCACTGTTCTGTGTTTAACATAGTGTTTAAGAGTGAAGCGTTATTTCCCAGAAGGCGAGTTCGTGCACGATTTGTGGCACTTCCAGAAGTCAACAGCATCTGTGGATGTGTCAAATACGTGGGTTTTACCGTCGACTTGAATGTGAAGGCGTGCTGGGTACACCATAGCATAACAAATGTTTGCTCCTTTCAGAGTTCGTTTAATGTCCTGTAATTTGCGTCAGGCCTCCTGAACTACTGGTGTGAAGTCTGGATAAAATGACAGCGACATCCCTTGGAACTGTAGATCTTCCACTTCTCTTGCTCTGCGCAATGCAATATTCTGGTCACGATAATTGAGAAGTCACACTATAATGAGGCGTGGGGAGCCCCGGATGTTGCGCTATAATGAGGCGTGTGGCGCACTAGGGGCCGATCTGGGGGCAAGCGTCCTGTGAGCCCATTCGACCGTGAATGTGATGGAGAAAGTGTCCCTTCTTAAGAGCTCCACAAGAAGCTGCTCCACGTATGTCTCTGTATTCCCGTGCCCTTCGCAGGCGGGAATTTCAAGATGGCACCCGCGGTCGGATGCCAGGACCAGGGAATAGGAGGTTTAGTTATGACGCACGGGTGAGCGCCCGTCGAGAGCAGGGACAAGGGACAAACAAGAAGAGCGCCAAGGAGAACGGAGGTTCGGTCGTCAGATTTCCAGAGGAGCCGGACTCCACAAGCCAGCAAGGATCCCCGCTACTGGCAGAGGAAGACAAAAGAGACCCATTGACTGAGGAACCGCCCAGAGGCAACGCTCAAGAGTCCATCCGACCTGGAGAAGAGGAGGGCGGTGAGACTCCCCAAGCCACGACCCAGGAGAGCCGTGGCCGGTGGCAACTACCTTTCTACAATTATTTCACTACGGGTTGGTGGAAGTTGGGCCGGTAAGAGGCACAAACAGAGAGAGAGAGAGCGAGAGAGAGAGAGAGAGAGAGAGAGAGAGAGAGAGAGAGAGAGAGAGAGAGAGAGAGAGAGGAGAGAGAGAGAGAGAGAGAGAGGAAGAGAGAGAGAGAGAGAGAGAGCTTCCACATTACAGTGACTGGACTGATAGCAAAATAATCCTCCTGTTTTGTTATAGCTTTATTTCCTTGGTTTAGCTCCATATGACCTGTCCCCCACAAGATATATAGCCTGGCCAATAAAATATCCGCTAAGCCTCACTCCTGACTCTGTGCTCTATATGACCAGGTGACCACAGTGGTGTCAGAAGTGTGATTTGTCATTCAAGACTGCTATGACCCAACCCATCACCATGGAGGCAATGGTCACCCAGTTAGCCGAAGGACAGAGATACCTACAGCTGGTCATTGAGCACCAAAACCAGGCGGCCCAGAAAGAGAGGGAAGCATTCCAAACCGCCCTAAAAGAACAAGCAACCCTTTTGACCACCAATCAGCAAATCCAGGATACCGCCATCCTATGTCTCACAGATGCTACATCCACGGCCCGGGTTCACCCTAACATTCCCAGCTTGGTGCTGCAGAAATACCAAGAAGGGGAAGAGACAGATTTTTTTGTTGTTAAATTTGAGAGGGTAGCCACACCAGCCAGTTGCCCTCCTGAGCAATGGGGCCAGTACATAGCTCCCCTCCTATCCGGTGAACCGCCGGCCTTACACCCTACCCTGAGAAAAAGAAAACCATTCTCGAAAGGCTAGGGAATGACACAGAGTACTAGAGGGCAAAATTCCATAAAGAGAGGTGGGTGGCGGGAGACAATCCCAGAGCCCTATACTACCGCATCAGAGACCTGGGAGAAAGGTGGTTACAACCCAGTCTCTCCCCTATGGAAGAGGTCCCGGAGAAGGTATACTTAGACCAATACCTGGAAGCTCTCTCCACCAACTCCAGGGCCTGGCTAAAACAACATACCCATTTGACTGTGCAGACAGCGGTAGAAATGGCCTGTGCCAACCATAGGTCTTCGGACTTTAGGGCCCAGCATGTAAGAGCTCCTACGACACCCCATAAAACATTTCCCAGACAGAGCGAGAGTAAAAACATTGGACTGGGAAAAGGGTTGACGAGACCATCTATACACCCCTTTCCCACACCGGCAAGCCCTCAGTGTTTTAAGTGATGGATGGGGGTCATATAGTCAGAAACTGCCCAATAAAAAGCGAAAGTGTGGACCCATGGAAGTCGGATTAACCCGCGGTAGGGTGCTTGCCACAGGGGGTACTCAGCCAAGATACAGGAAGATAATCCGTCTTAACGGCCGGTCTATAGATGCCCTGTTGGACACCGGGTGTCACCACATGGTGGTATCCAGGGAGATGGTTCCTATCAGCCATGTTAAAGACGAGGCCCAAATACAGGTATCCTGTGTCCATGGGGATGTACGTTTATACCCAGTGGCCAATGTATTGATGGAGATAGAAGGGGAACCCCAAGTATGTCAGGTGGAAGTTGTGCCAGCGCTCCCGGAGTTCCTTCTCGGAACGGATCTACCCCGATTCGATGAGTACCTAGCGAGTGTGTCCAGGAAAACTCCTGAGAATGAATGGCTACAGGAGGCACCATTCTCGGCCTTTGAGTTACCATGGAGTGAGACCAAAATCCCAAAGACCAGGTCGGAAAAAAGGAAGGAGCGGGTGGCTTACGCAAGGACCTTATTTTCCCCTGTCACTGGTCTTCTTTCCTCCCCAGAAGAGAGAGAATGGCCTGTCCGAAGCTTCAGGACGGCTCAACGGGATGACAGCACCCCGACACATGCATGGAACCAAGCCCACGAAGAGGATCCCCAATAGGTAGGACCATACTTTCATATTAAGAAAAGGCTCCTCTATAGGATCAGTGGGGGCCCTGAGAGTAAGCAAGAGCAGCTGCTCATTCCCCTGGCGTTCAGGGAACAGGCTTTACATATATCCCATAGCCAGGCCGGGGGTGGACACTATGGCCAGATACACACCCTTCGGGATTTGTTGGAGAAATTCAATTTGCCTGGGGTGTATAGGGAAGTTGCCAGGTTTTGTGCCTCCTGTCCTAGGTGCCAAATGGTCAACCCTTCATTAGACAAAAGAGCCCCTTTACGTCCCTTGCCTATTATCGATGCCCCTATCAAATGGTTGGGAATGGACTAGGTAGGCCCACTTTTGCCCTCAGCTAGGGGCCACCAATATATTGGTTTTGGTGGACTAAGCCACCCGATACCCTGAGGCGATACCCCAGACGTGCATGACCAATATATCGGTTGCTCAAGCCAGGATCTTTCTTTTCAAGGGTCGGATTTCAGTCGGAAATCCTAATCGACCAAGGGACGCCCTTTATGTCCCGATTGATGAAAGAAGTTTGTAACCTTCTGGGATTCATTATCTCCGAACGGCCGTTTACCACCCCCACACAGACGGTTTGGTGGAGCGCTATAACCGGACTATAAAGACTATATTGAGAAAATGTATCACAGATACAGAGAAAGACGGACCGCAAACTCCCTTTGGTATTATTCGCAATCCGAACCCATGAGCAAACGTCCACGGGGTTCAGTTCTTTCGAGCTAGTGTTCGGGCGTAGACCTCACACCCTTCTTGATATGACAGCCAAACAATGGACGGAAAAGGAGGATGAGGAGAAACCGTTGTTAGGCTACTCAGCTGCCTTGGAAAAAAAAAAGCGACTCTGTGGGAAGAGGTTCACCAAAACCTGGAGAAGGCACAGCAAAAACAGAAAACATATTTTGATAAAGGCACGCAAATAAGACAACTGACAATGGGACATAAGGTACTCATACTTTTACCCTCCTCGGACAAAAAGCTGCTAGCGACCTGGCGAGGACCATATACTGTTGTAGGACAAGTAACCCCTATTACCTATAGAGTAGCTGTTCCTAGAACAGACCCCAAGGGATAGGATTACCACATTAATCTGTTGAAGAAGTGGGAGGAACCTCCCCACCCCCCCCAGCCTTAAAAACAGAGACAGGGACAATCATAAAACTATATCACATGCCAGCCCCCAGTCTGTAGAACAAGAAATGGACATGATGTTAAGGGAAGCTATCATAGATCCCTCACAGAGCAACTGGTGTTCCATGGTGGTGTTAGAACCCAAACCAAACGGGAGCCTCTGGTTGTGCATCGACTTTCGCCAGCTGAATGCCCACTCCAAATTCAACAGTTGTGCCATGCCGAGAGTTGATGAGCTCATAGAGAGACTGGGAGGGGCTTGTGTAATGTCCACCATCGTCTTGACAAAGGGGTACTGGCAAATTCCTTTCCATCCAGCCGCCAGAGAGAAAACTGCCTTTTGCACCCCATCCGGCCTGCATCATTTAAAAAAAAAAAATGTTTTGGGTTGTATGCATTTATTTTCAAACATCAAATCTCCTAACTCCAGGACCTGCAGAACATAGCAGCGGAGCTAGTATCAATAAAAGACTGCATCAAGTCCATTCACCACCATTTGTTGTAACTCTTGTGGAACATGGTCTTGTTATATCTGTGCACATGTTTTTTTTATAAATCTTTTTTTATTAAACAGTCTCGACATGTGGTACAAATTCACAGAATCAATTGAGGGTTACAGTGGAATCAGGTTACATAAAATACAGCAGCATGATTCATTGAAATTTACGGGGATGGTGGATCATCATCATCGGCATCACATGGAGGGGTACATATATCGCCCAGGTATGCATTCCAGGGTGCCCAAACCTTGGACCATTTGCGGGGGCAACCCCGGGCCACAATAACTGTTTTCTCTCTTAGCATACACCAGTCAAGATCTGGCTCCCAAGCTATGACCGTGGGCGGGTGCGGGGCTCCCCAGAGCTGTGCTATATTCCTCTTGGCGATCATACAGCCAAGCGTGACCTATTTCGTAGTATGAGTGTTGAGGTCGGTAGGTTCCCAGATGTTAAGGAGGCACCTGGGCGCTTCCGGTCTGATTTCTACCCCCAACACTTCACTCATGACCGTGTGGATGTTGTGCCAGTATTCTTGAATTTGCTCACAGTGCCATAGTATATGTATGAATGTGCCCAATTGTGTGCATCCCCTCCTACAAGAGCCATCCCTCAGCCCACCCATGTGCACCAGCTGCGGACCAGTTACGTAAATTCTATGGAGGATCTTTAGTTGCACCAGTCTCAGCCGCGCTGGGATAGCGACCGTTTTAGGAGAGGAGACCACTTCCTGCCAGGTTTCATCATCTAATTCTATTCAGTCCTCAGTCCACTTGTCTCGCAGTTTCAATAGGGGGTTGTCAATATTGTTAATGAGTTTGATACGTTAGGGAAATGGCCCCGTCAGGTAGGTGGCCATCCAGCAGTCTGTCCTCTAGTGGGGAGGTGTCCGGTGGAGTAGAGTCAACGGGAATTGCTGTTTGCAGCGAGTGTCTAATTTGTAGGTATCGATAATGTTCTGAATCCGCCAGGGCATACTGAGTTTGTAGAGCGTCAAAGGGTTTCACACCCCCAGCGTACCAAAGGTCTTTGACATGAGAAATGCCTATTAAGTCCCATTTATCAAATCCTTTTGTATTTTCCATATATCCAAGTTTTTGTGAGTGCCACAGAGGTGTTGCAAGAGTCAGCTTGTTGTGCCAGCCGAGTGATTTAGTAGCAGAGTGCCAAATTTTAACTGTGAGGTCAGTGGGGCCGGTGAGTGGGTATTTGCTTGGTGTTGAATACAACGCCCTTGAAAAGGTCCCGTTGGGTAAAAGCCAACGGTCCATATTGAACCCCCGGGTTGTCAGGGCGGCCGTATGTGCAATGATTAATAGCTGTTAGATGCGCAGCCCAATAATATTTTTTAATATCAGGCAAGCCGATTCCTCCATCATACCAGCTAAGTGTCAACTTTTTCATAGCAATACGCGGTCTCCCTCCCCATAGGAGGTCCCTCAGGAGCCCTTCGAGATCTTTAAAGTACAGGTTTGGGACAAGGTCGACTGAATTCTGCAGCGCGTACAGAAAACGGGGCAAAGACATCATTTTAAATAGTGCAGCTTTGCCCAGTAGTGAGAGCGGGAGTGACTTCCAGTGGGTTATGTCGCTTTTGAGCCACTGCATTGGGGGGGGAGGGGGGAGTAGATTGCGGGCATATCGGACTGATGGGTCTAGGGAAATAAATATGCCGAAGTATTTGAAGCCTTCTGAGACTACAGGAATCGGGCTATTTCGGGGTAGAGGGGGAGAAGTCCCCCATAGGACATACAGAAGTGATTTTTGACCAATTGACGCGAAACCCAGAGTACCTTCCAAAAATATCTAATATGTCAAAAGCTGCTATGAGGGATCTCTTAGGGGACATGAGATAGAGGAGAATGTCATCCGCATATAGGGATATCCGGTCCTCCCAGTCCGCCGACCAACGCTTGCCGCGGATCATTACATCTTTACGGATCCACGCTGCATCTGTACAGTAGCTCACTTATCGTGGCATCCGTCATTCCCCCAGTGAAAAGAGTGTGCAGGTCAGTGATACATCAAGATATGCTGGTAAATGTGGCCCCCTTTCGGCAATCAGCCCTGGATGGGGGCCGCAATGGAATTACTGCTCCCAAGGCTTGCAATTTATTGAGTTGGGTGCCGGTGCCACCGCAGCACACATTGCCGGGAGTCAGCCTCTGATGCAGTCAGGCCACCAGGGGCCGAGCGAGTGACTCACCTCAGTTGGATGGAACATGGGGTTGGGAAGGTCAGGGCCACCACCACTCCTCGCAAGGCCCTCAGTCCCTGGCCTCGATTTTTAGGGGAGCTGGGCCACATGGCTGCAGCCTCGCCCTTAGGCTCGCCTGTGACAACTGTCATTGTGGGGCCTCTAGGGGCCTCCTCAGGCTATCCCGGGGCTCCTTGGAGCCAATCGTGTCACCTTCAGCTGCCCTGCCGTACTACGATCATGCCACAGAGCCTCCAGCGTCCAGGACAACGCCTGGGAGCACAGAACGCCGCATTGGGATGGAGCTAAGCAGTTTCTTTCAGTGCAGCCGCTCCAGAGCCCCAAGATCAAGCCACCATCTTGGTGCCTGGTCAGGCCATGCCTCCAATGAGACCATCTTAAACTACATTCATAACTGAAAATGATATTTAAATTCCCATCCAGCCAGTCCCAACGTCTCCAAGTAAGGTCTCTACTTTTCCGCCTGCACATTTATTGTGAGCAGAGCAATCTGACAGCCCCTTTGAACCTGCATAAATGGCATCTCCGCTTCATGTCAAATGCCAGGATACTGCCAATGGTGATTGTTCTTTCACAGCTACACCAAAGGAGAAATCAAGATCTTAGGAGGCCTCCGAGGAACAATTCTCATGTGACGGAGCATACGATGGTCATAGCTACCAAGAACCTGTGATGCAGGTTGTAACATTGGTTACAGCCCTCGGTCAAATGCTTCCTAAATCAGGTAAACCACCTCCAAAAGCACAACAACTCCATGGTAGTGGAGGAAATGCTTAAGTTAATATCCCTGTCCATGCCATCTGGAATGCACTCCCCCATAATCCCATGTGAGGATATCTGCAGGTGTAGAAACGACAATTGGGGTTGAGAGCCGTAGGGAATAAATCTAGGTTTGGAATTCTCCCTTTCTGAAAGATCTTTGACAGTTGATACTGATCCAGTTTCCACGTATGAGGCTCTCTTGATGTTCTGCTGAGACTGTCTGCCCACTGATTGTCTATATCAGCAACAAGCTCTATATTCAAGGGAATCTGATTTTGTATTATCCTTCTCCAAATTATTTGAGCTTCTGTGTCACTAAGTTGTTCAGGGAGAAATTAGTGGTTGTGTTGTTGGTACAAAGCAGCAGTGAAGAGATTGTCACCGGTTGTCATCCAATTGAATGCCCTAATGTTAGAATTTGGGCTAAGAGCTGCAAATGGGCGTACGATTTCTGATGTAATGGGAGCAACCACATATAATACGGTCCCCGTGTCATAGCAGAATTGATTATATATTGGTTGACAGGAGGGCATGGAAGTTCGTGGATGATATGGTCATTATCCCATCAGTAAGTAGTGATCATAACCCCTGTCCCTTACAATGTTGGAAATGTGGCATAGGAAAGAGTATACCCCTATTAATGGATCAAGAATGCTAACTAGGATACCATCCAACTGTAATAGATTTCTCAAATGGCCTAAATTCATTTTGAATGAGCTAAGATTAAGTACCCTAGAGGAAATCCTTAGTGATCAGACTCTCAGGCTTTCTGCAGCATGTAGGGATAGGGTTGGGCCTGCTGCTGCAGCGTCAATATACGTGGACACTATAGATTTGATTGGTAGCTTGTTTTTAGATCCTAACAAAAAACGTTTGATAAGTGCTAAGCCATCACAAAAGTGGTTCAATAGAAATTGCAGACTGAAAAAGGCCAGTTTGGTGTTTGCTATTAAATCTAACATCCTGGGTGATGTCCGGCTGGCAAGACTGCAATATAGGCAGGCCATTGCAGATGCTAAGAGAGAATGGGAAGAACTCCACTGGGATAGCCTAAAAACTGCGAGCCAGTCTAAGAATGGCGAGCTTTTTTGGACTTTAGTGAGAAGATCTAATGGCCGTGACTTGGACCAAATTCATAACCATATAACGGATAGGGAATGGTTTGAGCACTTCAGGAAACTGTATGTAGGGGATGAACAATCACCTCCCCAAGGGTCTCCTAGTGGCACTACAGCCAAGGAGCTTGATCTGGCTTCATTTAACAGGATAGTGAAGAAAGAGGTGGAGGCCGCTATAAACAAGATTGTGCCCGCTAAGGCTCCGGGACAAGATGGCATTCCGGGTGACCTGTTCAAAGCTAATATAGAGGGATGGGCCTCTTACTTTGTGATCTTTATTAATACTCTGCTGGAAGGCTCACCGGTCCCGCCTTCTTGGAAAGGGGCCGAAGTAATTCCTATCTATAAGAGGGGCCCTAGGGGGGACCCTGCCAATTATCGTCCAATTAGTCTTATAGACGTTGGACAGAAGTTGGTTGGGAGGGTTCTCCTGGAGAGGGTCCTCTCATGGGCAGATGAAAATAACATCATTTCACAGTTCCAGGCGGGCTTCAGGGCCTGTACAAGCACGATTGACCAGGCATTTAGGCTGGCGCTTTTATATTGGAAGGTGGTTACCATTGGCAAGGGTGGTCTTTATTTGGCATTTATTGGCCTGAAGACCGCCTTTGACTTGGTCCCCCGTGACCGCCTATGGCAGGTCTTGCAGGAGATGGGGATTCCCCCGCCCATTTTGAACCTCCTGGCCCGAATGCATGATGGTAATTATGCTCGCATTAGATGGGGGTCGCAGGAGCAAAAAACTGCTAAAATCCCTGTGAACAGAGGGGCCCGCCAAGGATGTGTATTGGCTCCTACACTCTTCACGTTATTTGTGAACGGTGTAGTCTCTTTCTTGCTTGAAGTTAATGCAGACGTCCAGACCTTGGCGGGTGATAAAGTTCCCGCAGTACTCTTTGCGGATGATACGTTGTTACTATCGAAAACACCGACAGGATTACAGAAGCTGTTGGATCGTTTTTCTTTGTTTTGTAAGTTGAGGGGCCTTGCCATCAACACTTCTAAAACCAATCTTCTTTATTTCAAACCAAGTAAATCTTCTAGATCTATTTTGACTCTCGAAGGGATGCCATTAGAGCGTGTTAAAGAGTTTGACTACTTGGGGATTAGAATCTCTGACAAATTTAAATGGCAGCCTCATATAGATAAAATGGCGTTAAACCATAAGCGAGTAGTAGGAGTACTAGGGAGGGAACTTCGTGCCTCCACCACTAAGCCCATTGCTCCTGCTCTGGATATCTACGCTGCAAAAGCTGTAGGTAGTGCCCTTTATGGTGCAGAGCTCTGGGGCTTTGGTTGTGTAGACGTGCTAGTTACCTCAGAAAATAAGTTTTTTAGAGAGCTTGTATCGCTCCCGAGGGGCACTGCAACCAAGCCACTCTTGAGTGATTTGGGTCGGCGTTCTATCAAAGACCTAGCCATTCTGCGTCCTCTTCTATATTGGGCGCGGCTATGGTGCACTCCTGAGCTCTCTAGATACGCTGATGGCTTAAGAGAGGTCATGAATCTCCAAGGAGCTCACAAAATTGGATGGTTAGCCAATATAAAGAAGTTTCTTTTGGCATTAGGCCTTTCAACTGTTTGGGAGACTGGGGCCCTGCTATCTAAGGTAGAAATTAAGAGAGCTTTCTGGGCATGGGTTGATATCCGAGAGCAGAGGGACCTAAATCAAGGCAGGATGACTGAGGCATTTCTGCAACATAAGACTACGCCCCGACTGGAGCCCTATCTAGATTTTATTACGAAGCCTAGGGATAGATCACTTTTTATCCAGTTTAGGATGGGCACCCTCCCTCTTCGTGATCGCACTAGTAAGTGGAAGCCACCGCACCAAACCCCAGTGGACTGTCCAAACTGTCTTGGTATTGCTGAAAATATTCCCCATTTCTTTTTTGCCTGCCCAGCCTATTCGAAACCTAGATCGAAATGGTTAAAACCTGTTTCTGCAGCTTGGAATTAGGGACCACTCTGTTGCACTTAGAATACTCAAGGCTGACGTTAGTACAACCTCAGTGTGCGGGGTGGCTAAATTCCTAAGCTGGGCGTGGTTGATTAGGCGGAAGGCTATGTGATGAATTTCTATTAAATCTTTTTATCATTTACAAAGCTGTTAAAGTTTAATACTGTTTTAAATTATTTATTGTAACAAAGGTTTTTTAAATGATTTTTCTTTTTAATGTCTTCTTTTTTTTATGAATTGTGTTTTAATCTGTAAATCTGCTTTTACGATATCTCATATCGAAATAAAGCTTTGTACTACTACTACAAAGCAGCACTACTGAATGCTTTATCCTTGGATGAAAGGCTTGAAGACCTAAAGCAACTGCCCTAAGATCCAAAAGATTTAGACATATTTTCTGTGATTACCATTTTTGCTGAATTCTAGATTCTTCTAGGTCATCACAAACTGAGGTTGTAACAATGTGAGGAATGATGACGTTTTGCTTTTCTGAATCCACCAGGTCATAGCCATTGCCACTTAAAGAGTGATCCACTTCAAAGCCAATGTTACTTCTTGGAGTGAACGCAATTACATCTTCCAATGATCCTGAAGTTTGAATCCACTGTTTGTCTATCTCCTTCTGCAACAGTTTCATGTGGAGCATGACATCTGCTCCTCAAGACACTGAGCCTTCACACACCTTGTTTGCACAATCAGGTGAGAAGCCCAGTTGCGCAACAGACGCTATTTGTAGTGCCCAATAACTGCACACCTATTAAAATCTATGATGATTATGTGCAGATGGAGAAGTACCAGAAGAAGGCAAGATTACACATGATCAGTTGACTGGCACAGGAAAAGAGTGAGATGATTACGTGGCAGCACTTTCTGCAACTGCTGCTGCTAGATCCCCACCAGATGACATGGGAGGTTTTCACACGCTCTAGAAACGGCCTCTGAAAGGTTAGACATTCTGATACTGATTAAACAGACAGACTGCTTCCTTTATGACTTTAAAGAGTCTGAAGGAAAATCAGTAAAGACTATAACCATTGTAGACCACATATGGGCAGCGGGTTTAAAGGTACTGGAAAACTAAATAACTATGGCTGCAATTCGACCCCTCCTACATTAAAAAAATATATAAAGCCCTAGCAGACTCTGCAGCTTACCTTATTGGTCACTCAAAGCCAGACTTGATGGCCAAACAAGTGGCTCAGAGACGCTCTAGGAATCCTATCATGCCTTGTTCTGCACCACCTGACAAGGAGGGTAGACGTTTGGATCACACTGGAAAGATTCTCTACAATGGCAGCGACAACCATTAAAGCTTCCAATGCTTTGGCTATTCTGAACAGATATGACTGCAAATGTGGTTGGATCTGGCAACATACTTAAAGTTACTGCCTCAAGATAAGCAAAATCAGGCAAGGGCAATTTTACAATAGGGTGCGAAAAAATCTTCAGAAACAATTGATAGTCCCATGGTCATTGCCGCTACTGAGTTTCAGCAGATTGCTGGTGCGGCTGTCTTAAGACATCACGGATGACTAAAAGCAACTTCCTTCCGACCAGAGGTTCAGGCAAAGATAATACATAATGGTGAGGCTCAGTTTCTGAAGCATGTTGCTGGCAACCTCCAAACAATATAATCTTATACTGAGATGGCACGATATTTGGGGTTTTACAACAACATTGATACCAGCCATTTAGTGGCAGTAGAGGGAGATGACAATACTCATATAGGAAAACTTTCAAACAAACGAGTACGAACCCTACCCTCAGTCACAGGTTTACTGCCAGCAGAACTTGCAGCAGCAATACAGACCACTGCCAGCTGCAGCTTAGACAAGACAAGCTTCTAAAGATCTGGAGATGCCGTAAGAGACCAGGAAAAATTAGGATGCCAGTGACAACTTCCAGGCATCGGTCCAACACGCCCACCCGCGTCACCACACCTCACTTTGGGAGAAGACTTTTCAGTTCATAGAGAAGCTTGAATTCCATATCTTTAGGTCATTGGGTTTTGGATCTAATTCAGCATGGTGACACCTAAGTGAAATCCACCTTGAGGTAGGTCACAACATTTTCTTCTGCTAAAAAAGGAAATCCTGTCGCTGCTACACAACAAAATTATAGAGAACGTCCCTACGCTCATTGTAACGTAGGTTTCTATTAGAGCTTTTTCCTTATAAAGAAAAAAAATCAAGCAAATAAAGACAGGTATTCGATTTGGGACAACTGAACAAATATCTGAAGGAACAATCATTCAAGATGGATGCACTGCAGGAGATTCTCCAATGACAAGACCCAGGGGATTTCCTTACATTCCTGGACCTCCAGGACGCATAAGTTCAAGGTCCTTCCCTGTGGCCTAAAAACCGCTCATCAAATATTCACCAAATGCATGGCATCAGTAGTGGATTATTTGAGAATAAAGGATCAAAAGGTCTTCCCATACCTGGACCACTGGCTGAATGGCCCTTTGTTCCACTTAGCGAAGTAATCCACAAGCACCTCGGGAGGCCTTTGAGCATCTGGGTCTGAAATTGAACAAAAATCTCGTCTCCAACTGTCCAAAAAGAAAACAATTCTGGGAGTAGTTTTAGACACTATTTCATTCAAGGCTTTTCCATCAAAATACAGAATTAAACAATTGACAAATCTGGCATCTTTCCTAACGAAAAGAAGGTGCACTTTAGTTTGGATGTACAAGTCTTTTTTGGTGAATTATGTCTTCTTGCATACCTCTAATTCCGAACAGAAGCCTCAATATGAGAACGTTGCTGGAGGAGATAGACAAACAGTGTATTTAAACTTAAGGATACTTCAAAGAGGTCACCAGGATCACTCCAGAAGTGTCACTAAGATGTGGATCACTCCAGAAATGGCAATGACCTGGTGGTGCAAAAAAAAAGCAATATTTCTTCAGGCTTCACATTCGCTTACTTAGCGGAGGGTGCTTTCTTTAGGACTTTAAGCCTTTCAACCAATGATAAAATATTAAGTAGGACTGGTTTGTACCAACAACACAACTGCTATGTTCTACCTGAACAAGCATGGAGGAACAAAGTGACAACTGCTATCCACAGAAGCTCAAAAACATTGAAGATGGTTAATAAAAAAACAGTT
This sequence comes from Triturus cristatus, assembly GCF_964204655.1. Classification (NCBI taxonomy): domain Eukaryota; kingdom Metazoa; phylum Chordata; class Amphibia; order Caudata; family Salamandridae; genus Triturus; species Triturus cristatus. The sequence goes on along the minus strand of NC_140589.1, from coordinate 224,450,351 downwards.
TACCTTGAATGTGAAGCATGTTACTGGGTCAGACAATCAGTGAGCAGATTCTCTCAGAGGAACATCAAGAGCGTCCTACGAGTGGGAACTGGATCAATATCAACTGTTGTAGATCTTTCAGAAATGGTGAAGTCCAAACCTTGATTTATTCTCGACAGTTCTTGACCGCAAATGTTGTTTCTACACCAGCAGATATCCTCACAAAGGATCATGGGTTTCCAAATGGCACGGACAATGATATTCCCTTATGCATTTCTCCACTACCATTGACACCTAGGCAGATACACCAGATGAATAGCGTAATGCTCAATAATCACTGTGGCACCAGCGTGACCAAGTCAGTATAGTACACAGGGCTACTTCTCTTGTCAGAAAAATGCCATATCCCGCTCAGTTCAGTAGCAGGAATTTTGAAAATGAACAGGTTGTTCATCCAACACTAGAGCCTCTCAATTTATTGGCCTGGCTCAGAAGTACAATGAATGCCATCGCCTAAATATTACTCAGGACTGTAGATACATTTTAGCCAGAACTAAAGCCAAATTGACAAATAAGACTTACAGAGCAAAATGGACTTGTGTTTGTATATGGTGCTCTTATAATGGCATTCATGATTTCACATCTACACCTGAGCAGGTTCTGCAGTACTTGCTGCTTTTGGCACCTCACTGCCTTTCTCATAAGACTGTCAAGGTCCACCTACTATCAATTTCATAATTTTGTAGATCATTAACCCAATGTTTGCTATGGTCAAATAGGTTGATCAATAACATTTTAGGAGGGCTTTTTAGAGCTTTAACAACGTTTAAGAAACCTAGTGTCACATGGCAATTTAATATGGTCTAAGTTCAATTAATGAAAACTCATTTTGAACCTATTCGCAAGGCTGACCTAAATCATCTTTCATGGAAAATGGTTTTATTATTAGCCCTCACTTCCGCCAAAAGGATTAGTGAAATTCAAGCCTTCACTATAAAGGAGCCTTACATTCAGTTCAATCAGACAGTTATTTTGAGGACCAATCCTAACTGTATCCCTAAAATCCCATTAGAATCATCTGGATGAGCTAATCATTTTGAAGACTTGCTTTGCAAATCCGACCAATGCGGCAGAGAGAAGACTCCACATCATAGACGTCAGGAGATGCCCAAAATTCTACATTGAGAGAACTAACGCATTTAGAAGGTCTGATCAACTCATTATGGCCTTTGCTGTGCTGAGTAAGATCTATTAAGTAGTATTACTCATTGGGTCTCAGGGGCTAGTGTTGTGTCATGAAAAAAACTGAATGTCCTTTGAGGGATAAAGCTTTAGTGTAGTCCACAAGAAGTGTAGCTACGAATACTGCCCTGTTTGCTGGTGTATCCTTTCCTGACATATGCAGGGTTTCTACATGCATGCGCTAGGCATTACTGCCTGGACGCCACAACGAAGGATGCAGCAGTGGGTCAAGCAGTTCTTTGCCATCTATTACAATGAAGTGACCTATCCTTTATTTAATTACGTTTTTTACGTACGATCTATACTTCCCACCATCCCCATTATAGTCTAATCTGTCAAATTTGTTATTGCTTGCTATTTGGATTCAAGCATGTGAATCTATGAAAGAATCAAAACTGTGAAAAAACAAGTTACTTACCTGTACACTGTTGTTCTCTGGTATTGATATTTTTCATAGATTTACGTGACCGTTCCTCTTCCCCATTAAGAACTCCCCTCATTGAGTATTTCATCTATATTACCTTTGCACTTGTGCTTCGAAATTTGAGGTAGGGTGGCCCTTGGGGGGGGGAAGAGTGCTTCAGGGGCTTCTTCCTGATTGGCTGAAGTTTGGTTCTTTTTAAAACATGAGTTGGTTAACAATGTTAGTTGATTAAGCTTTGCTGTACAATGCTTTCCTTTATACTGCATGTTCTATTAACGTGGGATTCTCACCTCGACGATGGGAATGTTTCAATCTTATGAATATATGAAAGATATCCATACTTGAGAATAACAATATACAGGTAAGCAACTTGTTTTCCTTAACACACAAACGGCAGCCATTCTAGCAGGACAGGTTTTTTCAGAGGTGACTTGAGTTCCACATGATCATTCACTCTCTAGCACATTTAAGTAAACTGAAAGCACAAGTCTAGGTTTTTGTGAGAGGGACCCGCAGAAACCAACCATAATATAACACCTGTTTTGTAAAGTACATGTTCACCAGTTGGAGCAACTTGGCGCTGAATAACAGTGTTATTCTCCACATAGGTACCCCAAAATAGGCTCAGGTAGTAACCTAACCTTTCACCCATATTCCTCCCTTTTACCTAGTTACGGGAAAGTCAGAAGAGGACATGGGGTTTTCTCCGAAAAGCTTAAGCCTCATTCATTATACATGAGGATTCTTGGAATAACAGCAGTCACACCATCTCCTGCATAATAACTGTAAGGGTCATTCCTTCCGTCACCCTAGTCCGACATGACAGAGCAAGGTATATCCCCAGGGGGTACCACTTTGGGTATATATACACACCATATCTTGCTGAGGGAGTCAGAGGAGAAAAGGACTTCCATGCTGACACACTGACGAGCGACGCTCCTGCACACAGACACTCCAGCTCGCAGTGGTCTGACATCACTTGTGGGGTGTCCATCTCGAGACCAAGATGGGGTCCCACAGTCTCTCACTTCAGGAAATGGGGTTGACTTTATCCAAGAGGGATTCTTGGCTTTTATACCCATACACATGCTAGGTACATCTAGTTAGGGTTGCATCGTAGGAGTACGCACTTAACTGTCATGTGTTTTATAGACTTGCCTGTATTCATTGTTTTAACACGATGGTAGAAATCTACCATCCTTTTACTCTGTTAGTAACAGATATAAATGATTATAAGCACTGTCTAGTGGTTGTGTCAGCACACCTATGTTACACTAGAGTGACACTGGTTCAGTAAATGCTTATTGAAAAACATCCCCAAGGTTTATTCTGTCTATCTCTCTGAGACGAAGTGAGCACGAGTGACTGAGCAAAAAGGAGTTCACTGTTTCCACAATTGAGAGATCAGGGTTGTCATCTTCGATAATTGCCATGAACTATTCTCTCCTTGGTAAGAGGAGTTTCTAGTGGTACTGTGAGCTAACTGGTATACAGGCTTACATATTCGGTAGGGGTGTCCAGAATGGGTCTGACTCCAGTCCTACAGTTTATGTTGTCAAAAAGTGCAGATCCTATATAGGTTTATAGGAACTACACGACAACAGGTGTTTATTACAACCAAACGTCAATCATTTCATCGACCTCTGAAAGGAGTAAAGACTGAGCGGCCTTAAGGTCAAACAGGTGTCAATAGTCGATGAATTAGTCCACTCAGCCACCAAACCCAGCTTAAAATTCAGTGGCAACACTGTACCGCTTACATCACAACATTGGTTTGGTTTACTGCTTTTTGTCTTGCCTTACATTCTTCCCTCCAGAATCATGGCTATTCAGGTGTTTTCTTTTAACTCAGGATCCTAGAATGAGTGTGCCAGTATGAGATAATGAGACATTAAAATAAAATAGAGGCTGGGAAGCATTTGGCAATCGATTTTGACCTCATCCTAAGACTGAGTGAAATTAATTATTCCCATCATTTTGCTTTTCTCACTCATGTGGAAGACCTTGTTTTAGTGTACAAACATCTTCTCTACTTCCGATTAGCAAGGAGTTACCCTATTGTTTCAATTTTCTACCAGTGGAAGTCTGTCACTAACACCTTTGCCCTGGAAACAATTGGGAAGTAGTCTGTAAATATTTCAAGCTGAATTCCAGGAGATGCTTTGACATTAACATAAATTTGATGCAACTACTGATGCTACTTTAGACGATCCCAGCTCAACATCAGGGAATTAGGACAAGTCATCAACAACTGACAGATGGATTATTTCAATACATTCACCCAATCTGATGTGTAGATAGGGTGAGGCAGATTAGGTGGTATGTAGGTGAGGCAACCAGTTCACCCATAGAGTGGTACATTCTGGAACAACAACACTCACTTCTTCAACTAAGCTTTAGTTTTCAGTATGCCTTCATGCCGCAAATGAGCTACTTCAATCATTCTTCTGTATAGCAAACGAGCACCCACCAGTTTATTGCTTCACCGCAAGCATTTCATGGTGTGTGCCGCTCAGAACTGACATTATCAAGGACTATGAAGAAGCCAACACCACCTTTGGATGCGGACTGCTGTTATGAATTATATTTTCTCCACAAGACTGGATAAACTGTACACAATCGTAAGAGGAGGGAGCCACTAGAAACTCAGCTTTTAAAAATTCCAAACAAACAAGTTACTTACCTTCGGTAACGATATATCTGTAAGAAACATAGGTTAGTTATAGATTCCTTACCTTAGAATTATCCTGAGGTGTTAAAACTGGATCTGGAAAGTTTTTCTTCAGCAGTACCTCTGCGCGTCGGAAGGCGGCGGTCAGCTCTGCGTTAGTAGTTGGCGTCGTGGTCGCCGGGATGACGTCGCGGTAGCTACTTAGACACCGCCCTTGCACACTGACGTTAATTCTGTACACGACTTTCCGCGCCAGAAACGCAGAGCCATGCAAGATATTGACCACTGGTGCACAAAACTAGGGCCCTGAAAGGAAGTCCTTAACCCTAGAAATCAGTTTGCAGAACAGGTAGGATGGGTGGGGCGGTAAGGAATCTGTAACTAACCTATGTTTCTTACAGATATATCGTTACCGAGGCTCTCCCCACTGCTGAAAGACCTTTCACCACCTCTGAATGAAGACGCCATTCGTGATCCATCATGCACCTGCGGCTGAGTTTGTCCGCCCTGGCGTTTAGTGAACCTGCCAGGTGTTGAACCACCAGGCATATACCCTGATGTTCCAGCCATGTCCTCTTGACATAGGGTCAACAACCCCACCCGCCCAGTTTGTTACAATACCACATGGTGGTGGTGTTGTCCGTTAACACCTGCACTACTCTTCCCCCGGACAGAGGGGAGGAATGCTTTTAGCGCATGAAGGATCCCCCGGAATTCCAGAAGTTTGATGTGGAGCCCGGACTCCGCTGGAGACCAGAGGCCTCTGATCTCCGCCTCTCCCATGTGGCCACTCCACCCTCGAAGTGATGCATCCGTCACCACTGTGAACTCCGGTTGGGGAAAGGAGAGGGATCTGCCGTTGACCCAATCCTGGTTTGTTAGCCACCACTGCAATTGTTGTGCAGTGCCCCTAGAGATCTGAACGCAATCGGACAGATTCCCCTGATGTTGTGCCCACTGGAACTTCAGGTCCCACTGCAGAGCCCGCATATGCCATCTGCGATGATCTACCAGCAGGATGCAGTAGGCCATCAGGCCCAGCAGCCTCAGTGTCATTCTGACCGAAACCCAGGATAGAGATTTAAAGATCGGAATCATAGCCTGAATATCCCAGACTCGCTGCTCGGGAGGATAAGCCCGAAACTGCGTTGTGTCCAGAAACGCTCTGATGAAAAGAGACTTCTGAGAGGGAATTGGGTGTGACTTCGGCACTAGTGCAACTAGCCAACTAGTGCAGGAGATCCGCCGTAGTCTGGAGGTGGGAGAAAACTGCCTGGGGCGAGTCCGCCTTCAACAGCCAGTCGTCGAGGAAGACTGGAACCCCTAATCTGCGAAGATGAGCTGCGACTACCGCCATCCCTTTCGTGAACACCCGAGGGGCGCTGGTAAGGCCAAAGGGGGGCATAGTAAACAAAGTGTTCGTAGCCTACCATGAACCGTAGGTAACGCCGGTGGGCCGGCTGGACGGGGATGTGAAAATAAGCGTCCTGCAAGTCCAACGCTACCATCCAGTCTTGCGGGTCGAGGGCAAACAAGACCTGAGCAAGCGTCAACATCTTGAACTACTCCTTCCGGAGGAAGTGGTTGACGTCCCTGAGGTCAAAGATAGGACGAAGGCCGTTGTCCTTCTTGGGCCAGAAAGTAGTGGGAGTAACAACCACGACCTACTTCTGGGACAGGAACGCGCTCGATGGCTCCCTTGGCCAAGAGAGCCATAACTTCCTGCTGGAGAAGGGCCAGAAGATCCTCCGACATGCAGTGGTATCGTGGTGGCATGGCTGGAGGGGTAGTCTCGAAGGGGAGGGAGTAGCCCCTTCAGATTATTTGCAAAACCCATCTGTCCGAAGTGATGGTGCGCCAGTGGGGGAGGTGATGGTGAATCCTGCCGCCCACTGGCATTTGATGGGCCTGAAAGGTCGGACTAGGAGGGTTTGGAGGCAGCTGCAGAGGGGGGGTGGTTGGTGGACTGGCCTGCCTGCTGGCCCCTGGAATCTCACTGGTTGTTTCCACGTCCATGGCCGTGCGAAGGTTGGGTAACTTGCTGCGCCCTGTGGCCCTGGCGGGACATAGCGGGGCACCCATTTCATAGCCACGAAAGGGGCGATAAAAAGACTGCACCAGACGGGAGGAGAGGCTCAAGGTCTTGGCCGTAGCCCATGAGTCCTTGAAGTGCTCTAGAGCGTTGTCTGCTTGGTCGCCAAAAAGGAGACTCCCAAAGGGCATGTCCATCAAGGTGTTCTGGACATCCCCTGAGAAGCCAGAGGACCTCATCCAGGCATAGCGCCGAAGCACTACTGACGTTGAAATAGTCCTGCCCAGAGAGTCAGCGGTGTCCAGCCCACAATAGATCGTAAACTTTGATGTATCTCTCCCGGTGGCAACAGCCCGGGAGAGCACTGCCCGGGCCTCCTCCGGACACTGAGGCAGCACTTGCGCCACCGTATTCCACACTGAGTGCAAATAACGGCCCAAGAGACATGCGGTGTTTACGGACCGCAGTCCTAAGCTGGCGGAAGAGAAAATGTTCTTGCCAAGAAGATCCAGCTTCTTGGATTGCCTTTCCGGTGGAGCAGTAGGGAAGGCGTTTTTGAAGGTGGAGTCTTGGACCACCAAGCTCTACGGGGTGGGGTGTTGGGAGAGGAAAGTGGGGTCGCCCGGAGCCAGGCGGTGGCGTTGGGCGATCATCTTGACCATGGGAGCCTCCATGTTGGGCCTGGACCACGTGCCAAAAGGACATCAGTGAGGGCCTTATTAAACAGTAGCAAGGGCTCCAAAGAGCTCGCCGACCTACACAACACCACAGCGTATGACGCTCTCTCCTCCGTAGCACATTAGGAGACAACATGCCAAGGTCGAGTGAAGGGTCAAGACCACTGGCATCACCCAGTTCCTCTCTCCAGTCCTGCTCAGTATCTAACTGGCCAGTTAAAGGGTCACCTGACCCCTCCCAGTCCTACTCATCATCCTCTGGGTGCCACTGTTGTTGAAAAAGGACCCCAGGAGTGAGCAGAGGCATGAAAACTCCACCCAGCGCCGGATCCGGCATCCGGCTCCATGTCCACGTCGGGATGGAGGCCAGCGTCGACGCCGGCCGGGGGCACAACCTGTGTCGGAAGGGGAAGTGGTGCCAGAGGAAGCGGCACCGGTGGAGGCGTAACGAGGTCAACCGGTGCCGATCTGGATCCAGGCCTGGATCCAAGGGGAGCCTGCGCCGCCGGAGCCGCCGGCAGCAAAGATCCAGGTCCCCCGACCAAGCCTGCGGGGCCCGAAGGCGAACCGGTGGAGTCTGTCCGCCCAAAGATGGCATGCATCGCTTTGTAGAACGTATGAAGTTGGGCGGGGTCGCTTTGGGTCCCAGAAAGGAAAGGAAGCTCAGAGTTGACCCTACCGGCTCCGCGTGCGGGAGTGGCACGGATTGGCCGACCGACGAGAAGTCGAAGAGCGACGATGCTTCTTTGACTTCATCTTATGCTTCAACTTACTTGACCTGAGTGCGAAGGCTTCAATTATTTGGAACCAGAATGGTGGTGGCTCTGGGACCGGTCCCTTGACCTCTCTCTCGACCGGGACCTCGAAGGGCGCGGAGCAGACTGTCGGCGTTAAAGCAGCTTTCGGGACCGCTCCTGCAAAGCCTTAGGCGTGAACAACTGACAGTCGGAGCACGACTTGGGGTTGTGGTCGCGCTCCAGGCAAAAGAGGCACACACGGTGTGGATCCGTCACCGACATCAATCGGTTACAGGAATCGCAGGCCTTAAAACCGGGCATAAAAGAAAAAGGGGAAGGTCCAGAGGTCCTGGAACTGGATATTGATTCCTGTTGTAATAGAGAAACTGTGCTCAAGGCTCTGAACCTTTCCAGCTTCAAAATGATAAGTGAAAATGAAAGTATGAGCGTGTTTCTCTTTCCCTCGCAATCAAGTTCAATCAAAATGGTTAATTCCCTTTTGCTAACACAAAGAATGATCAATGACGACTTGAATTGAAGAAGTTTTTTATTGGCAACAGCCACTTTATCATTTTATTTGTGCAAAAAAAATCAATTTTGTTGGAGAAATGGAACAGCCGACACGTGTTTTGCTCTTCATGGCGCTTTTAGCCAGGGCTTTCTCAAGGCTGCAAGAGAGGAATTGCATTAAGTTCCTGATGTAGCAGCACGGCAGAAAGACAAAGATGCCACCAAAAACGTGCTCCTTGTGAAAAAATGTGATTAAAAATTAAGATTAAAAAATAATTTTTTATTAATTTTGTTATTATTTACAAAAGTTAAAAGACGGCAGTGATGCAACCGTGGTAAGTGATGAACAGAATAGTTCATACAACCAAAGAGTTCTGTAAGCAGTAGAGAAAGAAGCGAAATAGAGACCATATCTGCAAAAAAGAGAAGTAAAGCGGATAGAGAAATAGATCAAAAAGAAGTATGAATTCAATAGCAGATACTAATAAAAAGGGGCACATGGTCATGCTGTTAGTCTCATAGGAGAATATTAATCTTCGGACGTGATACACAATAACAGAGTGAGTACATGTAGCGTAATAAAGCATGAAACCAAGGGTTATCCTAGGAAATAACAAAACATAGTACCTAATTATCGTATTCTGTAATCAAACAGTCAGTGAATTCATGTACACATTAACATCAGCAGGTCTGCAAAAAAGAAATAAAGCAGATAGAAAGATGGATCAAAAAGTAGTATTAATTCAGTAGAGAGTATTAATATAAGGGGCACAGAATCATGCTGGCGCATAATAGCCTTTGCGTGCAATCATAATGTGTATGGATAAACATGGATAAATCCTTATAGCTCGCATCAAAGCAAGCAACATTTGTGAAGTTAAACAGGGAGAAACAAGGGAAAAAAGGTGTCTACATCTTTTGGTTGTACATTGCAAGAAATGCATATCAGGCTGTCTTATAAATGGTATGCCATTGAAAATTCAGGATTAGGAAATCCAACGAATGGCACGGATGCATGTGCATAATTATTTAGGTAGCGGCTTGTTAATTAAAAAAGGATGAGATAAAGACTAAGCGCAGGCGATGTCAAAGCGCAGTGTTTATATAAAGCCAGAAGCAGAGTATAACAAGAAGTTGAATAATTAACTAAATCTGCAAGAATGGGTGAATGAGGGAGGAGCTTAAAGCGGGAACACGGAGCATAGACTCACTTACATTAAAGTCCAATTCTATGTCAGGAACGGAGGCTCCGATTATGCTTCTCATTTCTTTGCTTTATTACAACAGCAGCCAATAAAAAAAACAACATTTTTTATTCCAAAACTCCAAATCCCATGAATCTCATGTACCACAGTACCATAGAGACTATCACTATATAAAGTCCATCTGAGGCAAACACCTCCTCTTTCTTTGCTGCTCCGCAGCCAGTTAAGTGCCTCTCCCTTACTGCTTTTAATGATTGTGGTGTATGGGTCTTGTGGGCAATGCTTACGCTACATGCCTTTTAAGTCTATCTATTTAGTTTCTATTGCGCTTGAGCCGCGTTAAAGCGGTTTGCCTGCTTACTAGCATTCGATTGTATTGGTTTGATTGATGGTGTAAGCGCTCCTTTGCTTTAGGGCTTCGAGCTGCCTGCTTACCAGGGGATCGCTCGCGTGTGCAGCAACCTGGGAGCGCTTCGGCCTCCCCGGCCGGGCGCTCTATGCCCGTAGCCTTAGTCTGAGTGGAGCGGGAGTGTATGGGGGCCTGAGGACAGCGCGTCTGTGCTCGCGCGCATCCTCTTTATGCTTTTACGGGCGGCCGTTACCGTGCATGCGCTGCGGACATTTTCCAACTCGATTTGGATCAGAGTTTCGTTCCAGAGCGGGAAACGCTCATTATTCCAACTAAAAGCCCGTATTTTTGCCCCGCTGACGCCCGACGCTTGATTTTGGCTGAGGGCTGAATAATAATTGCATAGGCTCTGCCTAGAGAGGTTGGCAGGCCCTCCCTCCACTATTTAACATCGTTATTTGATGCTTGATTGCCTGGCCTGCCTGGGATTGTTCCTCTCCCCCTTATTTGCTCCTGCCTTCGCACCATCGTTGTGCTCTAAAGGTGACAGCTGCTGCTTACACCATGGCTGACTATTCTTACGAGGAGGAGTATTTTGATTCAGAGCCTTCGGGTTTGTTTGAGCAAGACCTCGTTGAGGCCCTAGATGCTGGAGTGAAGCATTCAGTAAGCTCAGCGCTTGTGAGGGCGATTGCACCCCTTAAGCGGCATCTTAATAATTACGCGCTGCAGCAGGGCTGGCTCCCAGCCGCAAATACCCACGCCAAACCAACGGGTAAGAAGAATACTAATCCTCACTCAGAGGATTTCGCTCGGCTGTCGAGGGCCCTAGCGAATGATCACGCTTATTTGGCGCAAACTGACAAGGGAGATTCCTCGGCTGACCGCGAGTTCGATCAGGAGGAATTCGCTCAACCTGCTAAAAAGACTAGGAAGGAACATCATGTGGAGCCCACTCCACCACCTAAACATCTGACCTTCGACCCGACTGATATCATTCACCCCAATTCTACGGCATGGATGCCCTTGCAAGAAGAGGCAGACTATCTCCAGTCGAACCTCCGACGCCTTTCGACAAGGACGTCAGGGCGCGCCTTAAGTCTGAGTGCCCGAGACCTGACCTGGCAGCTCGCGTAGCGGAGACCCCTGAAGTGGACCCGACCATGCTGACCTATCTTAAAAAATACTCTAAGTACCCGAAAAAGGGCATTGACCGCGCCTGGCGGTCATGCCAAGATAAACTTCTGGATCTTTCAGGGCCTTTGGCCAAAATCCTCGAGATGGGTCTCCAGGCAAAGGAGTCCAGGTCTCCAGTGGATCTCGACGACCTCATTGGTTGGGTGCAGCGTGCTGTGTGCCTGTTGGGCAATGCCAACTGCGCCATGTCTAGCGAAAGGAGGAGGTCTATCCTCCTGAAGCAAGACCCTAAACTGGTGGAGTTATCTTCCCCAGAGGCAGGTCCAGTAGCCCATGGTCTCCTTTTCGGGCAACCCTTTCTGAAAGAACTCCCCAAATTCGTGGCTACTTTCGGCGGCCTGGATAAGGCACAGGAACCGCTATGACGTGCCTTCTGACCGGTTTTCGCCATGGCCGGACGAAATCGAGGGCGGTCGTTCGGCCGAGGTCATCCCCAAGGCGCCCCGCGTGGTAAGCAACACCACAGAGGAGGTTACCAGGATAACTCTTCCGTAAACTCTAATTTCTACCCCTCCAGATGGGCGCGGAACCGTTTCCGCAGAGGCAGGTTCGGTGACAACCAGGGAAACCACCAAGATTCCGGATCAGCAGGTGAGACTTATCCTTTGTTCAGAGGTGAAGTTCGGGGGGTCGCATTCAGTATTTCCTGCGAGCTTCGCAAACGCTCTCGCAGGATCCCTGGATCCGGGAAACGGTACGGGGTTACGAATTGGAAATGTACAACACCCCCATCCAGCATGCCCCTCCCCCTCCCATCCATTTTTCCCAACTCGATCAGAGTTTCATCTCGGACAAAATACAATCCCTCTTACAGAAGGGGGCAATTGTCGAGTCTCAATTCCATCCTCGAGGTTTTCTCAGCAATGTGTTCCTTGTCGAGAAGAAAGGGGGCGGGTCCAGGTTGGTTCTGAACCTCAAAGAATTCAATGGCTGGATCGTTTAACGCCATTTCAAAATGGAGGGCGTCCACCTACTGCACGATCTGCTGCAGGAAGGAGATTGGATGGTCCGGCTGGACCTGAAGGACGCCTACTTGTCCGTGCCCATCTACGCTCCTCATCGCCGTTTTCTTCAGTTCCTCTGGCAAGGCGTCTATTACGAGTACACGGTTCTTCCCTTCAGACTTTCGTCAGCACCATGGTGCTACACGAAACTCCTTCATCCGGTGATGGAGTCATTACGCTCGCGAGGGGTGAGTCTCATCGTTTATCTGAACGACGTCATTATCATGGCGCAATGTCCGCGTTTAGTGACGACGCATCTGGAATGGTCCATTCACCTGCTTCAAACCCTGGATTTCATTGTGAAGTCACAGAAGTCCGTTCTGGTGCCCACGCAATCTATAGAGTTTCTGGGCTTTCAGGTGGATTCTCGCAGCTGCCAACTCCTGCTGCCCACGACCAAGATCAGAACGATCAAGAAAGAATTGAGATCGATAGTGAGCAAGCAGACTGTGTCCTTGAGATCCATAGCCCGGGTAGTGGGCTTGTTGGCCTCCTCAATTCAGGCCATCTTTCCAGGCCCTCTTCACTACCGCGCTCTCCAACGATTAAAGATTCAACATCTCCGCAAAGGCCTCAGCTATGCCGAACAGATTCCTCTTTCAGAGGAAGCGAGGTTGGAAATGTTGTGTTGACTCGACCATATGGAATCGTGGAATGGCAGAGCCATTTTCAGGTCCAAACCGGAAGTAGTGATTGAATCGGGCGCCAGTCGCTGGGGCTGGGGAGCCCGCTGCGGTCCAATCTCGATGGGGGACGTTGGTCTTCGGAGGAGCTTTCCCTTCATATCAATTGCCTAGAGTTGTTGGCGGGAGCGTTCGCAATTCGCAGCCTCTCCCAGCAGAAGACGAATTGTTGCATTCTTCTAAGAATGGACAATATATCAGCGGTCCGGTACGTGAACAAACTTGGGGGTACACGATCTCGCATCCTGGCGGAAACTGCCAATGATTTTTGGCATCACTGCCTTCAGTACAATCTGTCAGTAGTGGCGGAGTACCTCCCGGGCCGGAAGAACGAAGTGGCCGATTGGCATTCCCGTTACCTACGGGATTACAGCGATTGGCGATTACACCCTCGAGTCTTCCGAATGCTGAACCTCTTATGGGGACCTTGCCAGTTGGACTTGTTCGCGTCACGGCTGAACAAGCAACTTCTGGATTTTTACAGCTGGCACCCGGATCCGGAGGCTCTGGCCTCGGATGCTTTTCTTCAGACCTCGCCACCAGCCCTTTGTTATGCCTTCCCGCCATTTGTCATGATATCCAGGGTCCTGGCTCAGGCCAGACGTCAACAGAGATGGTGTTGGTTACACCGTTGTGGAGAGCCCAATCTTGGTTCCCGATAGCCCTGGAAATGTCTTGTGCTGTACCAATTCTCCTCCCCCAGAGATGGAACCTGTTGCTGGACCCTCTCAAGGCCCCTCATCCATTAGTGGACGCAGGTCAGCTACCTCCTGTAGTGTGGCGAGTTTCAGGGACAGATGACAGGTCCCAGGTCTTTCGACAGACGCTTCCGCTTTCGTCAAGCAAGCATGGTCAGATAATACCAATAAGCGGAATTCATCAGCATGGAACAAGTGGTGTAGCTGGTGTGTTCAACGGGACGTCGATCCCACTACAGCTAATGTCTCCATGGTCCTGAATTTCCTTGCTTCATTGGCATCATCGGGTTTTGCGTATAGGACAGTAAACAACTTCAGGTCTGCTATTTCGGCTGGGCATGCTCCGTTAGAAGGCAAGCCGGTGGGAGAACACCCTCTGGTGTGTAAATTACTTAGGGGGAATTCGGATGGTCAGGCCTCCGTGTCCAAAGTACTCTTTTTTGTGGGACGTTACGGTGGTGCTTCGCTTTTTGGATTCTTGGCCACCTAACGATCACCTGTCACGGAAACAGCTTTCAGCCAAACTAGCGATATTATGTTTGGTCTCTTGCAAGAGAGTTTCTGATATTCGAGCTTTGGATCTCGCAGGTCGTCGGTTCTCCCCAGAAGGGGTGACTTTTACTATTTCCAGACGTACCAAAAGCAATTCCACTTCAGTGTCTTATCCAGCTTTTCCGGATAATCCCAATTTATGTGTGGTGCAATGTGTCAAAGAATACGAGGTGAGTACATCTAATTTCCGTTCTGACATGCAAGTTCAACTGTTTATTGCATTGCAGAAACCCTTTCGCCCAGTGTCTTCAGCTACATTGGCGAGGTGGGTGCGTTGGCTCATGAATGAAGCATGCATTGATGTGTCTCAGTTCGGTGCTCATTCTGTTCGTGGCGCAATGGCGTCCAAGTCCTTTTCCTTAGGTGTAATCCTATCCGACATCATGAATACTGCGGACTGGTCAAATGAATCTACTTTTAAATCGTTCTATTACAAACCTATAGTAGATGTTGCATCAGTGGTGGTGACTACGCTTTAAACAAGTATAATCGGAGCCTCCGGTCCTGATATAGAAATAAAAAATTGCCAACATTCATGACAAGAATTTTCAATTCTATTAAGGACAACAGAGGTGAGGATTATCCCACCCATAATTTATGTGTTACATGAATGTATATGTAAAACAATTTACTATGGCATTTTGACTGCATTATATTTGCTTCCTTTTTTCTCTCCCCCCCCCCCACCCTTTGTTGTAACATTTGAGTTGGAACAAGGTTTGGGGATTACCGTTATTACAGAACTTTCTTTGTTTCAGATTCCAGTGTCAAGTGAGAAGTGCCTTCTGTTCAGCTTATCGTTGGGAATGGTTTTCCCCTTCACGATGTGAAGCTCGTTCACCTGCGTTGGACATCAGGAATTCGTTCCTCAGAGCCGAAGTTCGCCTGTTGGTGCTCGGATGTTTGGTTTACACTGACAGTTGTTCACGATCTCAGTTCAAGACGGAGTAATTTGTTTAAAGTATTGGACTTAACAGTCAAGCAAAGAAAGAGGAGGTGTTTGCCTCAGCTGGACTTTATATAGTGATAGTCTCTATGGTACTGTGGTACATGAGATTCATGGGATTTGTCGTTTTGGAATAAAAAAGATGTTTTTTTATTGGCTGCTGTTGTAATAAAGCAAAGAAATGAGAAGCATAATCCTCGCCTCCGTTGTCCTTAATAGAATTGAAAATTCTCGTTACGAATTTTCGCAAATTTTTTATTCAGAGAAAAGTCCCGAGATAATCCTGTGTAGTGGCGATCCAGCGATGTACCAACGTGGTTGTACATCGCCATCTTTAAATAGTGCATTCGGGGTCATAATGATCTGGAAGTGAATGGATCAGAATCAACCAAAGATCCGAAAGGAAAAAATGAAACAGGAGGAGAAAAGGTGAAAGAACATTTTTCTGGAGAACCATATGTTATATGCGGTCCACATGAATAAAAAATATATATATATATACGTATCAGGAAATGCTAAGTAAATGTGGACTCGGGCGAGCAACAGGAAAGCATTTCCGGCACCCTCTCTGGCCGTCCAATCAGGGAGTACGACGAAGGGCACAAACGTCACTTGTGCCTGCGTAGCTGGACGGCTAGAATTTAGCCCCCATGATGGAAAGGTTTAGAATTTCCAGGAAACAGCATCGCAGGTCAGTATCGAACAGGACCTACGTTGTCTATAAACAACAGTGCTGCGAGAAGCCAGAAACGGCGTTTATATAATCTAATGGGTATGTGCCACATGGCTAAGTAAATCAGCACAAATAGTTGTGAAAAAATTAAAAAAAACGGAAAATGCCATGGAAAGAACATAAGCGGCAGACAATATTAAAAAGGAGGATCTCAGGATAGTACCCAATATTGAATTACTGCTGGCAATTGCACTTTTGCAAGAATTGAACCAAAGGGAACATTCAAGGTAATGTTACATTTGGGGTAAAGTATGGAAGTAATAACCATAATTTATATTGACAGATTTTTCGGCAAAAACAAGGATTTGCCAGGAGCTCCTTGCAAAGGATGTGTGAAACAGAAGACAGCAGAGGTCAGGTGTATACAAGTAGCAGCCTCTTTAGATAAATGCTTTCAAGACTAAAATAAGTCCAATATTTACAAGAGGAAAAATAGAGACCTAAGGAATGTATCCTATGAGATGTGACTAGTGAAGATTCAGAGAATCCATAATGAGTTAGGAAGGGAGCAAGCAGAAATAAAGAACAGAAGAGGTACTTGATAGTGCAGGTAAGAGGTACATAAAGATGTTATAAGAGGAAGTACATTCGCAACAAAAATTCACAACAGTTGCTCTTTCCATCATGGCGGCTAAATTCTAGCCGTCCAGCTACGCAGGCACGGCCGGGGAGGGTGCCGGAAATGCTTTCTTGTTGCTTGCCCGAGTCCACATTTATTTAGCATTTCCTGATACGTACATATATATATTTTTTTATTCATGTGGACCGCATATAACATATGGGTCTCCAGAAAAATATTCTTTCATCTTTTCTCCTCCTGTTTCACTTTTTCCTTTCGGATCTTTGGTTGATTCTGATCCATTCACTCCCGGATCATTATGACCCTGAATGCACTATTTAAAGATGGCGAATTACAACCACGTTGGTACAACGCTGAATCGCCACTACACGGGATTATTTTAGGACTTTTCTCTATATTGGACTTTAATGTAAGTGATTCTATGCTCTGTGTTCCCGCTTTGAGCTCCTACCTCATTCACACATTCGTGCAGATTTAGTTAACTATTCAACTTCTTGTTATACTGTGCTTCTGGCTTTGTATAAACACTGCGCTTAGTCTTTATCTCATCCTTTTTTTAATTAACACGCAGCCGCCTAAATATTTATGGGCATGTCTCCTTGTCATTCGTTGGATTTCCTAATCCTTAATTTAGCATGGCATACCATTTATAAGACAGCCTGATATGCATTTCTTGCAATGTACAGCCAAGAGATGTAGACCTCTTTTTACCCTTGTTTTTCTCAGTTTAACTTCACAAATGTTGCTAGCTTTGATGCGAGCTATAAGGATTTATCCACTTTTATCAATACATATTATGATTGCGAGCAAAGGCTATTATGTGGCAGCATGATTCTGTGCCCCTTATATTAATTCTCTCTACTGAATTACTACTACTTTTTGATCCATCTTTCCATCTGCTTTATTTCTTTTTTGCAGACCTGCTGACGTTAATGTGTACATGAATTCACTGACTGTTTGATTACAGAATACGACAATTAGGTACTATGTTTTGTTATTTCTTAGGAAAACCCTTGGTTTCATGCTTTATGGTATGCTACATGTACTCGCTCTCTTATTGTGTATCACGCCCGAAGATTTCTATTCTTTTATGTGACTAACAGCATGACCATGTGCCCCCTCTTTATTAGTATCTTCTACTGAATTAATACTTCTTTTTCATCTATTTCTCTATCCGCTTTACTTCTATTTTTTGCAGATCTGGTCTCCATTTCACTTCTTTCTCTATTGCTTACAGAACTATCTTTGGTTGTTTGGACTATTCTGTTCATCACTTACCAAGGTTGCATCACTGCTGTCTTAACTTTCGTAAATAATAACAAAAATTAATAAAATATTTTTTAATCACATTTTTTCACTGGGCGCACCGGACATCCCTTGTGCACCTGTTCAGAGTCAGAGACTCGAAACAAGATGTCGACATAGGTCAATAAAAAGTTAGTCAAAAAATGACTAAGGTACCGCTCTTCCCGGATCTACACTGGCTGGCGTGGAAAAAGAACTGACGTCAGCGCGTGAGTGGTGTCTAAGTAGCTGCCGCAACGTCATCCCGGCAACAATGCGACGACAGATGCGGTGCCGACCAACGCCACCTTCTGACGCGCAGAGGTACTGCTGATGAACAAACTTTACGGATCCAGTCTGACGCCTGGGGGTAATTCTAAGGTAAGGAATCTATAACTAACGTGTTTCTTTCAGATTGCCACTGCAGGAAGCTGGATGATAAGCGCATTAGCTGCCCTACGTAACACCACTACGTAAGACGCTCTCTCCTCCATAGCCACGGTAGGAAGAGACAAGATGCAAAGGTCTGGGGCGGTAACCAGACCACTGGCATCCCCCAGGTCCTTTCTCCAGTCCAGTCCGTATTCTAACTGGTCTGATAAAGGGTCCCCAGACCCCTCCCAGTCTTCCTCACCCTTCTCTGGCTGCCAGGTTGGCTGAACTGGCCAGGGTGGAACACGGGGGCAAAAGTACCCGACAGTCCGGCTTCCATGTTGGGCTGGAAGCCGGGGTCGATGCCGGATGGCGGTCCAGGCGGCCTCGGCAGCAGACACGGTGCCTGTGGAGACGGCACTGGTGGAGGTGTCACAAGGTCGACAGGCGCCAATCTGGTTCCAGGCCGGGGTCCATGGGAGCCTTGCGGCGTTGGAGCCGCCGGCAGGGAAGGCCCAGGGCTCCCAACTGAGTCCACGGAGCCCAAAGGCGCGCAGACGGAGTCGGGCTGCCCAAAGAAGGCATGCATGGCTTCTTAAAATTGACGTAGCTGGGCAGGGGTCGCTCCGGGCCCCAGTAAGGGAGGGAACCCTGGAGTCGGCTCTTCAGGCTCCGCATGCGGAGCCGCGGGAGTGGCACCACGCGCATCCCTCGTTGCATCAGCCGACCGATGGGGAGAAGTCGAAGAGCGACGATGCTTCTTTGACTCCTTTTGGTGCTTCGACTTACCCGACCCAGAGTGCGAAGACTTAGAAGAGTAATGATGGCTCCACGACCGGTCCCACGACTGCCCTCGCAACCGGGACCTCGAATGGCATGGACTCGACTGCCAGCACTCAAGAAGCTTTCGGAACCGCTCCCGCAAAGCCTTCGGAGCCATGGACCGGCAGTCGGAGCATGACTCGGGGTTGTGGTTGCGCTCCAGCCAAAAGAGGCACATGCGCTGCGGATCCGTTGACGACATCTATCGGTTACAGGAATCACAAGCCTTGAAGCCGGACATCCCTATGAGCACCAGGAGTCGTTCGGACTCAAAAGGCATCCACAACAGTTGCAAAAAGTTTAGTCAAAAAGTGACAGGAGGAACCGCTCTCTCCGGATCTGCACTGGCTGGCGCGGATAAAGACGTAACTGATGTCAGCGCGCGAGGGCGGCGTCTAAGTAGCTACCACGACGTCATCCTGGCGACCACGACGGCAACAACGAAAGCGGAGCCGACCGACGCCAACATCCGACGCCAACTTCCGACGCGCAGAGGTACTGCTGACGAAAAACTTTCCTGATCCAGTCTGATGCCTGGGGGTAATTCTAAGGTAAGGAATCTATAACTAACTGTTTCTTTCAGATTAACAAGTGTAGAGCAGAACCTGGGAAGATGGAAAATTAGAGCTTGGGCTATGTGACCAAGTAGTCCAGTAGTAGTAGAGATGGAGAATGAAATAACAGCATGGTCACAGAGATTGCTTTCTACTCAACAGGTGCATGATGGCTTCGCAGGTATGAGGCAAATTAGTAGGTTACTTACCTTTGGTAATGTTCTTTCTCGTTGACACTCTAACCACAGATGCCTTACCTTTCGAATATACCCAGCACCAAACGGAATCTGGTAGATTTATCAGCATAATCCCGATGCACTTGTAGGTTGCCTTGTGGAGCTCCACATCTACTATGCTTTGCATTGGGAGTGGTAGCTTAAGTCACATACAAACACCACCTAAAAGCTCCGATGTCAGTTTCTTCTGGACACTGTGTGCATGCTCAGAGTTCAAAACCAATTGTTCTTGCCAGCCTGAATACCTCCAAGTTGGGACCTTTTTAGTTTGAAAAGATTCATTCCAAGGAACGGGGAAGGCAGTGAGGAATGTGCAGTTAAATAGAGAAAAAGTTACAAATAGTAAGTAACTTGTTCGCCTGATGGATTCTTCTTAACACAGATTCCTTACCTTGAGAATTTATACCAAACCGGTACCTCCCCCCAGCGGTGGGTCTGTGGAAGCACTCGAACCAACAAGTCCAGTGGGACAGACCGACCGGCCAAAATATCCTTCCTGTCGGAAGTGGCTGTCAAGGCAGAAATGCTTTGTGAACATGTGCACTGACGCCAACGCTGCAACCTGACGAACAAGTTGCTTACCTTCGGTAACAATATATATGTAAGACTAGTTCTAGATTCCTTACCTTTAGAATTACCCCCAAGTGTCAGACTGGATCCAGAGAATTTTGTCAGCAGTACCCCTGCGCGTCATAAGGTGGCATAAGTTGGCTCCGCGTTAGTCGTTGGCGTCATGGTTGACGGGGGTCAGGGTAGCTACTTAGACGCCGTCCTCGCGTGCTGACGTCAGTTCTTTTACGCAACATTCCACGCCAAAAGCACAGAGCCATGCAAGACACTGACCACTGGTGCACAAAACTAGGGCCCAGAAAAGGGATTCCCTGACCCTAAAAGTCAGTTCGCAGAATGGGGCGGATGGGTGGTGCGGTAAGGAATCTATAACTAATCTATGTCTCTTAAAGATATATTGTTACCAAAGGTAGGGAACTTGTGCATCTGAAAGAAACACATTAGTTATAGATTCCTTACCTTTATAATAGATACCCCAACAATGCCAACCCCGGAGATGGGTGTGCGAACTAAGTTTACACCAGAAAGTTGTGGGAACGGTCGAATAAGCGGTCTCTTCAGACTTGGCTCTCCAGGCAGTAGTGTTTTGTGAATATGCGCGGAGATGCCACCATAGCTGCCTGACAGATGTCATTGAGAGGGACTCCCCGTCCCAAAGCAGTGGTAGCTGTCGTCGCCCTGGTGGAATGGGCGCACAGTCCCACTGGAGGCTCCTTCTTTGCCAAAGAGTAGCAAGCTTTAATGCACAAAACGACCCACCTAGAGATGGTCGGTTTGTGCACGGCCATCTACCCGGAAATGCTTGGTGCGATCCAACTAAAATGAAAGCGCACATTTTGGATCCAGACGGTGGAGCCTCTCTGCCTCCTTAGAAGGATGCGGAGGCCGAAAGAAGGTGGGCAAAGTGATAGTTTGACCAATGTGGAAAGAAGTAACCACTTTGGGAAGAAAAGAGGGTCGAGTTCGAAGAACATGCTTGTCTGGATGAACCGCCAGAAAAGGAGATTTTGAAGAAAGAGCCTGGAGCTCACTCACCCTCCGAGCAGAGGTGATGACAATCAAAAAGGCAGTCTTTAAAGTGAAAAGTCTGAGAGGACAGTTATGTAGCTGCTCAAAGGGAGCGTACAGAAGATAAGTAAGGACCAAGTTCAAGTCCCACTAAGGCATTACGAAGGGAACAAGAGGAAAAAGATGAGTAATGCCCTAAAGAAAGCGATTTACAACAGGGGACTTGAAAAGAGAAGGCTAATCAGGAAGCCTAAGAAAGGCTGAAATGGCTAAGAGATAGCCCTTAAGAGTGCACAGAGCAGAGCACTACTAAAGAAAGGAAGAAGAGAACCTCTGAAAGAGGGGCAGAAAGGGGATCCACAGCCTTTGATGCGCACCATGCCACAAAGTTGTTCCATCTGCAGGTGCATATCGTCTTAGTGGAGGGATGCCTGACTGCCAAGATAACATCACGGACTTCGGAAGGAAGGTCGAATGCTGTCAACTCTCGCCGCTCAATCTCCACGCATGGAGGTGGAGGCTGGACAGGTTCAGGTGGAGGACCGTCCCCTGATGCTGCGATGGAAGATCCTCCTGAAGAGGCAGTCGGATCGGAGGATCAAAGGCCATCTGTAACAGCTCGGCATACTAGACTCTTCGTGCCCAATCAGGAGCCACAAGAATGACTTGGGCCCGGTTGAGCTTGATCTTCAGCACTCTGGGCAGAAGTGGTATAGGCGGAAAGGCATATGGAAGACCGCAACACTCCCAATGAAAAGCGTCGCCTAGTGAGTGCCGCCTTGGAAATTCCAATGTGCAGAATTGCTGACATTGCGTGTTCTCTTTGGTAGTGGATAGATCTAACCGAAGCTCTCCCCACTACTGAAAGAGACCTTTCACCACCTCTGAGTGAAGACACCATTCGTGATCCATCATGCACCTGTGGGTGAGTTCGTCCGCCCTTGCGTTCAGTTAAGCTGTGTGGTGTTGAACCACCAGGCATGTGCCCTGATGTTCCAGCCATGTCCAGAGACACAAAGCCTCTTGACATGGGGTCCACAACCCCAACCCACCCGGTTTGTTGCAATACCACATGGTGGTGGTATTGTCCATTAACACCTGCACTACTCTTCCCCGAACAGAGGAGCCTTCAGTGCGAGATTGATCGCCTGTAACTCCAGCAGGTTGATGTGGATACAGGTCTCCACCGGAGATAGAGTCTTCTGATATCCACCTCTCCAAGTTGTCCTCTCTAACCCATCTCTGTCACATCATTCACCACCATCTGCTCTGCGTGAGGTAGGGAGAGCGAGGGGCTCCAAGATTAAACTGAAAAAGAAACTGAAAGTCAAGTGCTCAACACATCATGAAACGCTACGTACTCAGTAATGTAGAAAGGTCCCTGTGTCACCATCAATTACAGTCATCTGGTGATTGTGGTACCAAGCTCATAAACAAAGTAAAAGATGAGTTAATCTTTTGGTGCTGAGAGCTAGTCCAAAAAATCATTTCACAAAAGTATCAAACAAATGGCAAAAGTCTACGTGCTTAATTAAGTACATCAAATCTATTTGTGACCTAATGAGTAAGTTACGGGGTGCTTGTGATGCCGAACCCATACATAAAATTTAAAGGCAAGCTGCCTTCTATTTAGTGCACACACGGGTCTAAGTGTCATTGCGTATATTATCGCTCTGTTGACTCAAGTGGTAGACCCGCTTTGCGATACTGGCACTTTCTCACTTCGCACTGTTGAGATGAGTTTTTATTTCAATGTGTAAGTTTTGTTTCTATTTGACATAGGGATTATGCAATTTACTGACCCAAAGATGATGTCTACTTGGACTGTATTTCTAGATTAACGGTGGCTATCTAGCTGCGGTATGTTCACACTAATCCAGCCCATCCTCCGCTAGAACACAAGTACTTGTATGGCTATTCTCTACGTCTTCTCATTAGGATTTTATTTTGATAGTTCCTCAGCCTCTTGCCGAGCCTACCACAGAGACATTGCCATTTTCTTTGGGACTTGTTCTGTGAGTTCCATAAGAACCTACTCCATGAACCAATCACTGACGATTATCCCCACTCATCAACTCATTGTCAACTCTCACAGAATGCTCAATCTAACAGTCATCTTTAGGGCCCAAAATTACCTGAACCTTTGGACTTAAACAAATGGACAACAGCCCAGCCCACAGATGAATTCCTCTGGGTCAGATGCTTATTGCAAATAAGATGAGCGATAAGACTCGATTCAACAGATGAAGAGGAGACTTCACTCAAGAAAACTCTGCTAAGTCAAGCCTGCAACAGTAAAAGGGGTCCGAACTGAGTCAGTGTTGAGCCCAGGTGAGCACCAGCAAATGCAATTAGTCGCTAGATGGGACTCAAATACAAGTTAGTTGTCTCGCTCTTAAAGTTTCCTCCCTCACTGCTGAAAATGCAGCAGCTGTGGATTCAGAAATACCCCTCATCTCTGCACCTTTGAGAGATGGGCTTGCTATTCTATATAGTGCTTATAACTATATATGAAGATCCCCTGGAGAAGGAATACCTAAATAACCTGTAGTCTTAGTTCTCCTCCAGGGGAACCTTCATTCTAGTCATCTGCTTCCCTTGGAAATGGCAAAGGAATTGACCTCACTTCTACAAATATCCTTGATCCCTATAAAAAGAGAGCTAGCTCAACTAACAATGCATGATGGGATACTATTGGTATGCTATCCCTTAAAGGAGCAGCATTAGATTTCCCCGCCTTTAGGCTGCAACATGGTGACCATCTATGCTCACCCTTCCTTTAATATAAGGTTTGTTAAGGAAATTAGTCACTACACTAAACCTAGTGACCTTTTTCTGTTTTTTAGTTTCTTTGTTAAACAAAACATGTTACAACCAGCCAATATGGCCTATTACAAATGGTCATTATGCATTGTTATTTTGAAAAAATTGTCTTTTCAAAAAGAAATGTGTATTTTATATATTTTTAAATAGTACTCCAACGGACATATTCTCAAGAACGTGTGATAATCATCGCAAAATTAGCTTAACGAAACTTTGCATATCACAGTCTATCGTGGGAAAGCAACGCCGTGTTAACGTAGTATTCTCAAGCCGGCGGCACTATGCGATAGTAGCAGGCTAAAGGCGCCAAATGACAGCGTTAAAATCAACGTGACGCCGCAAAAATGAGAAAGCGAAAAAAGTTGCAATGAGGCCAACTGCGATACAAAAATCGATAACCAGCGAAAGGCCTGCAATTCCCATGCCTCATGCAGAAAACTGCACTCTAAAAGCAGAACAAGAAAAACACAACCAAAACAGAAACTGCGTAGCAACATGGATGCACCCGGAACGAGTGCCCCGGTCAACGTGAACCCCACAGACCACCAGCAAGGAACTACAGGGTTGGGGAAGGCCAAGGAGAAGAGGAAGAGGAAGACGGGGTACAGTCCACATGACAACCGGATCATCGTCACGGAGGTGACTGATAACTAACAACAACTGTCCGTCACCCCCACCGTGTCATTGGCAACACAGATGGAAAAATGGCATTCCTTCATGAATGCAGTCGGAGTGTCGAGGAGGCCAAGATGCGCTGGCACGATGTGAAAAGCCCAACCAAGCAGAAACCCGCTGCCAACAGGAAGGCAGCAACGGCGAATGGAGGTGGAGGTCCAGCGCCAAAGGTGGAGCTGGAGCAAATGGTGGCCACAGTCATCAGTGTGGAGACGGTGCAAGGAGTCGGGAGCCAGGACACTGCTCGATATGACCTGACACAGCAACAGGGTGAGTAACAAACAGGGACTGGGGGGGGACAGGCACAATGGCACACATGCACAACGACGTGTAGCACACCGCACACCCACAATGACCCTGGGTCATGTCCCTGATCCCCGTGGCACACTGCAGCACACATACAAACATCAAGTAGGCCCCGTCCACCATGTGCCCAAAGGGGTCCCACCCCACACATCACCAATTCCACAACACACATGCACCCATGCGAAACACAGCAAAAATGCATATTTGTGAGCCACACTGACAATGCAAGTGACACCACATGACGAGCAGGATGGCAGGAGTATTATTACCATGACATTGTGCATGCTACGAGACTGAAGTGGCGGAGTGTGGACCACATCCGGAAAGGAGCAGGTCACACTCTGACACATCCACGTGCACAAACAACCACTGACGTCAACAATACATCTGCAGACAAACAATGCACAAGAGTACAAAAAACGTCCAAGAGTACAAATCACGCAAGTCGCCAACATCACAGAACCTTAAAAGCACAAAAGCCAAATGCACATCGCCTCCAAGGGATAAGTTGCAGCTAAATCACAGCTGCAGGTGCGACTCTCCCACAATGCAACACACACAGCAATGACGCACAAGTTACTACTTGTGTAATGATATATCTGTAAGAGACATTAGTTAGTTATAGATTCCTTACCTTAGAATATCCTCAGGCGTCAGAATGGATCCGGAAAGTTTTGCCAAGAGTACACCAGCGCATCAGTAGGTGGCGTCGTGTGGCTCCGCGTCCGTCGCTGGCGTCGTAAGCGCCAAGATGACGTCACGGACATTACTTAGGCGCCACCCATGTGCGCTGACGTCAGTTCTGTACACGACTTTCCGCGCCAGAAACGCAGAGCCATGCAAGAAACTGACCACTGGTGCCAAGAAACTAGGGCCCTGAAAGGGATGACCTTGACCCTAGAATAAGTTCGCAGAACGGGGAGGATGGATGGGGCGGAAAGGAATCTATCACTAACTAATGTCTCTTACAGATATATCGTTACACAAGTAGTAACTTGTGCATCTGGAAGAGACACGTTAGTGATAAATTCCTTACCTTAGAATAGATACCCCAGTAATACCAACCCCAGTGGAGGGTCTGCGAATAGATCTACACCAGAAAAACGGAAAACAGAACCGTCAAAGAATCCGTCTCTTCGGACCGGACTGTCAAGGCAGTAATGCTTGGTAAACGTGTGCAGCGAGGCCCACGTGGCTGCCTGACAAATGTCCTGCAAGGGGACACCGCGTCCCAAGGCAGTAAAGGCCACCGTCGCCCTGGTAGAATGGGCACGCAGCCCCTCAGGAGGCTCCTTCTTAGCCAACGAGTAACAGGCCTTGATGCAGAGAACGACCCACCGAGAGATGGTCTGTTTGTGCACAGCCACACCTCTTTTAGTGCCCACATAGCCAACAAAGCTAGTCATCCACCCGGAACTGTTGTGTGCTTCAGGTAGAACGAGAGCGCACGTTTTGGGTCCAGACGGTGGAGCCTCTCTTCTTCTTTGGAAGGATGCGGAGGCGGAAAGAAGGTAGGCAAAGTGATGGTCTGCCCGATGTGGAAGGGCATGATAACCTTTGGCAAGAAAGAAGGACGGGTCCTTAAAACCACCTTGTCCGGATGAACAGAAAGGAAAGGAGGTTTAGAAGAAAGAGCCTGGAGCTCACTAACTCGTCTGGCAGAGGTAATAGCTACCAGGAAAGCCGTCTTGAGAGTGAGAAGATGCAAAGGGCAGGTATGAAGGGGCTCGAAGGGAGCGCACATCAGATATGTGACGACAAGTTTAAGTCCCATTGAGGCATTATGAACGGCACGGTAGGAAACGTGTGCGTAATGCCTTTTAGGAAACGGATAACAAAAGGGGACTTAAAAAGAGAAGGCTGATCTGGAACCCGTAAAAAGGCGGAGATGGCCGAAAGATAACCTTTAATAGTGCCCAGAGCAGAGCCCTGCTGGGCCAAAGAAAGAAGGAACAGAAGGACATCGGAAAGAGGGGCAGAAAGGGGATACACAGTCTTAGCTGTGCACCATGCCACAAACTTGTTCCATCTGCAGGCGTATAGCGTTTTTGTGGAGGGACGTCTGGCTGCCAGAATGACATCACAGACGTCGGGAGGAAGATCAAAAGCTGTCAACTGTCGCAGCTCAATCTCCACGCATGGAGGTGGAGGCTGGACAGGTTCAGGTGGAGGACTGTACCCTGCTGCTGCGACAGAAGATCCTCCCGAAGAGGCAGTCGGATCGGGGGATTGATCACCATGCTGAGTAGCTCGGGATACCAGTATCTTCATGCCCAATCCGGAGCCACAAGGATGACTTGGGTCAGGTCGCGCTGAATCTTCTAAGGCACTCTGGGCAGAAGTGGTATAGGCGGAAAGGCGTACAACAGACCGCAACTCCACTCGTGACGAAAAACGTCACATAGCGAGTGCCGCCTTGGAAATTCCAACGCGCAGAACTGATGACATTGCGCGTTCTCTTCGGTGGCGAGTAGATCTAACCAAGGCTCTCCCCACTGCTGAAAGAGACTGTAGGAGAGTAGGGTCTGCAATCCTATGATCACCCAGATTTTTTGCTTTTGCTTCATTGGTTTACGACTTTCCCTGGCTGTGGGCCTGCCAATCAGACCCACAGCCTAGCTGTTCTCTCTCGAAATTAATACACATGTACATTAGGTGCATCCACTAATTGGAACTGGGCCGCCTTGTCAGTCCCTGTCTCAGCATACCACAGGTATCCAGGGCATCGGTGTACCCAGGGCCTACCAGGGGCTGCAGCATGTATTATGCCACCCCTGGATGGCCACCCAAATTTGACACAACTGGCTGCACGACAGCTGGGGCAAGGTGGTGTAATCACCCGTTGCTGTAGGTGTAGTATTCCTATACCTAACCCTAAAATGGACACATGGATTCCTATCAGTCACTCCTATGGCAGGCCTTATCAATCCTGAAGGCAGAGTGCTGGGGATCATGTGGGACGGTGCTCTGGCGCGAGCTGAGCCCGTCGACGGCTTGCGGAACCAAGTCCTAAATAGCCGTTCCATAGTGACGCGGGCCAACTACCTTAAAATGCATTATAATCCTTGCGGTTATTTGCTAACTTTGGCATCGCATCACCTACACATGTCGAGTAAGGTGTCATACGAATTGGAATACGAACCCCTCGCCAATTCTGGCGACGGGGTTAGCATTCCCCCCTTTTAGAGGGGCACGACATGGAAGTAACCTTGAACCCCGGTTAAAGTTGACTCAAGCCTCAGCATCACAAAATGGATGCTGCCACCAGACACAAGTCTGACCTCCTGCTGCTGGGAGACCTTCCAGCGAAGGGAGCTTGGACAAAGGGTTTCCTGTCGAGGGCGGTGTTAGCACCATCCCAGACAGGGTTTGTGTATCCCAGGTAGGCAGGGCTGAAAGGAAGGTGATTGCGAGTGGCACCCCGGTGCTCACTGTGCATAGCCCGGCTCAAACCAGTTTCGGGGGCACACCAGCCCCTGAGCTGGGGCGAAGCCGGACAAAGGATAGGGGTGTAACCACCCCCCTCCTGGTCCCACCCATAGGTAGGACCTAGTCACGGGCCAGCCCGTTTTTCCTAGAATAAAGGTGGGAGCGGGTCCCCTTCCCAAATTGGATAATTCTGAATCTTGAACTACTTTCCACGAAAGGAACTCTTGACTTTTCTGAAGACTCTCCCGTGTGGCTAAGGAGTAGCCACCCTGCACCAGCAGGCACCAACTAAGCGCTTGCGGTTTGCTGTACGTCTCTTCCACGGATCAAGACTGCCCAGCTCGACAAGACCCGGGTTCCCTGCCATCTCTGACCTCTACCTACATCGTCAGCCCAGCTGAGATTCGTAGGTGTGACGAGACCTGCGGGACCGGCCATCTTCAGAACCTGCACGACGCTTATCTAACACGCCCACCGAGGGACCCTCGAGTGAGTGTACCTAGGGTTTGAGAAGCCCTAACCCTGAGCGGCTCCAGCACCGAAGTCCGCCTCCCCAGCATCCACGAGATCTGCGTGGGGGCCCTTCTGCTCCTTGCTGTTCACCGCGTTGTCCGACCACTCGCCGACCGGCTTGTGGCCCTCTTCACGACGCACCACGATAGTTCGTTTTTCATCACTGGTCTGGTTGCTCCAGACTGGCCCTTGCTCCCCTTCAACAGAGGAGTACCTCGGACCCTCCTGGTCCACTCCAGACGCCATCTTGACTCCCCCGCGTGGGTTTGCCACTGCCAAGACCTGCTGCCCCACTCCTGGGCCCAGCATCATCGACAGCAGACACCTTCGTGGGACAGCTCGCCCTCCATCCTGGTCGCCGCCGCGCCTCCTGGTCCGAGGAACAGCCGAGTCCGACGTCATCCACTCACCTGGTCGAGGTGACTTCAGCCGGTACCTTCCTGGTACCCACACGATCGCTGGCTAGCGGTTGAGAACGGAGTCCCCTCTGCTTTCAGGTTTCCTTCAACACCGATCCAGGCTTGGATCTCGCTGAAACATCGACACTGGTCGCCTGCCAGCAACTTCTTCTTTCAGGCTCCTGAGACTACAACGAGGACTCCCGACATCTTGCCAAACCTCACGCAGCCGCAGCCTCTGGGCTAGGTAACTCGAGCATTTCGGTGCTCCATCGCAGGTTCGCTCTACAAGTGACCAGTTCCTTTTTCGTTTAGTCCCACTGATCGGATCACTCCGGAATCAGTAACTCCAGACTCTAACCACTCGCATTTCACTGTTAGCGTAGATGGTTTCTCGTGCCCTTCGGGCATTTGTGTAAATTGTGCAACTGAAGTATTTTCTAAGAGTTTTGTAGTGTGCTTAGCTCCCTGACTCATAAAGAGCCAGGGTAGTCTTGTTATAAATAAATATCCTTTATTTTCATAACAACTTGTGTGGTGTTCTTTCACTCGACGTTCAAGGGGTATATGTGATGGTAAACAGCTGGCTTAACACGCCCTCTAGAGTTTAGCCTAAAGACTGCTCGTATCCACGCTACTAGGATAGCTGGTCTAAAAGGTTGACTTACAACCAATCATCAATAAGGGTCGTTTGGAATGATACACAGTGATCACTAGAATAGTGAGCACTACATATCAGGCCAACTTCTCACAGAGACCTTGCGCCATGTCAGAGTTCAGGCGCCATTCGTGATCCATCAAGCACCGGCGGCTGAGTTCGTCCGCCCTGGCTTTCAGAGAACCTGCTAGGTGTTGAACAACCAAGGTAATGCCTTGATGTTCTAGCCATGTCCAGAGGCTCAGAGCCTCCTGACATAGGGTCCAAGACCCCACCCCGCCCGTTGCAATACCACATGGCGGTGGTGTTGTCCGTGAACACCTGCACCACACTTCCCCGGACAGAGGGAAGGAATGCCTTCAGTGCAAGCTGGATCGCCCGAAGCTCCAAAAGGTTGATATGGAGCCGGGACTTCGCCGGAGACCAGAGTCCTCTGATCTCCGGCTCTCCCAAGTTGCCTCCCCAACCCAGGAGGGACGCATCAGTCACCACTGTGTGCTCCGGTTGGGGAAGGGGAGGGATCTGCCATTGACCCAATCGCGATTCGTGAGCCACCACTGCAATTGTCATGCAGTGCCCTCCGAGATCTGGACATGATTGGAAAGGTTGCCCTGATGCTCCGCCCACTGGAACTTCAGGTCCCACTGCAGAGCCCGCATATGCCATCTGGCATGTTGCACTAGCAGGATGCAGGAGGCCATCAGGCCCAGGAGCCGAAGGGTCATCCTGATTGAAACCCGGGACAGAGGCTGAAAGATCGGAATCATAGCCAGAATATCCCGGACTCACTGCTCGGGAGGATAAACCTGAAACAGCGTCGAATCCAGAACTGCTCCGATGAAGGGGAGCATCTGAGAGGGACACAGGTGCGACTTCGGCACGTTGATGGAGAACCCCAGCAAATGCAGGTCAGCCGTAGTCTGAAGGTGGTTGACGACTGCCTGGGGCGAGCCCGCCTTTAACAACCAGTCGTCTAGGTAAGGGAATATTGACACCCCCGACCTGTGCAGGTGAGCTGCGACCACCGTCATCACCTTCGCGAACACCCGAGGGGCGCTGGTAAGGCCGAAGGGGAGCACGGCAAACTGAAAATGCTCCAGGCCTACCGTGAACTGCAGGTAACGCTGGTGGGCCGGCAGGACAGGGATCTGAAAATATGCGTCTTGAAAGTCCAACGCTACCATCCAGTCTCCAGGGTCGAGGGCAGCCAGGACCTGAGCCAGCATTTTGAACCTCTCCTTCCAGAGGTCCAAGATGAGGAGCAGGCCCCCTTTATCCTTCTTGGGGACCAGAAAGTAGTGGGAATAACAACCACTCCCTACTGCCGGCCCAGGAACTGGCACTCGATGGCCCCCTTGGCCAAGAGGGCCGTGACTTCCTGCTGGAGAAGTACCAAGTGATCCTCCGACATGCGATGGCACTGAGGTGGCATGGCTGGAGGGGAGGACTGAAAGGGAAGAGAGTAACCCCTGTGGATGATATGCAACACCCACTTGTCCGATGTGATATCGCGCCAGTGGGGGAGGTGGTGGCAGATTATGCCACCCACCGGCGTGGGGTGCTCCACAAAGCTCGGATTAGGAAGGTTTGGAGGTAGAAGCAGAGGGGGCAGAGGTGGACTGACCCCCACACTGATTCCCAGACCCCCCCTGTGGTAGCCGCGCCCGCGCTGAGGCTTGTTCTGCACAGACCGTGGCCCGCGAGTCCTTAAAATGCTCCAGTGCACTGTCGGCCTTTTCGCCAAACAGGCGAGTGCCATCAAAGGGCATGTCCATGAGCGAGCTCTGGACATCGGGCAAAAACCCGGTAGATCGCAACCAGGCGTGGCGACGCAGTGCCAGAGTCGTAGAAATTGCCTTGCCAAACGAGTCAGCGGTGTCCAAACCACACCGAATGGCGAACTTAGCCGCATCCTTACCCTCAGCAACCGCCTGGGAAAGTACAGCATGGGCCTCCTCAGGACACTGAGGCAGCACCTGAGCAACCGTATCCCACACCGCGTGGGAATAGCGGCCCAATAAGCAGGTGGTGATCACTGACCGCAGCCCCAAGCTGGCCGACGAGAACAGCCGCTTACTGAACTGTTCCAGTCTTTATCCGGCAGAGCTGTGGGAAAGGCACTCTGCGACGTCGAGGCTTGGATGACCAGACTCTCAGGTGTGGGATGAGTGGTCAGAAACGCGGGGTCACCAGGCACCGGGCGGTGATGCCTGGCGACATTCTTATCCACAGAGGCCCCCGTGGCCGACCGCGACCAAGTACCCAACAGGACATCGGTGAGGGCGTCGTTGAAGGGAAGCAGTGGCTCTGACAAGGTAGATGCCATCTGGAGGACCTCAGGGAGGAGATTAGTTTTGAGGGCCACCGTAGGCAGATGGAGGTTGAGGACATCGGCAGCCCGACGGAGCACCATAGTGTAGGAAGCACCCTCCTCCATGGTAGGCAGGAAAGAGCCAAACCCCGGGTTAGACGAGACATCGAGGTTGCTGGAGTCCTCCAGATCGTCCACTCAGTCCTGCTCTGAGTTACACTGATGGACAAGAGGGTCCTCGGACCCTTCCAAGTCATCCACCCCTCCGTTGCAGGAAGAACCGGCTGTGGCGGTAGTGCCGGAGCCGGGGAAGGAACATACGGCGTCTGAAACGGGCCTGCGCAGTCTCCCAATGCGGATCCCAGGCAGGAACGAAATGGTCCTGGAACGGGGGCAAGGGTGGAACAAACGGCACCCACTGCGGCGCCGGAGCCGGCAGCGCCGGAGCCAACAGCGTAGGATCCTGTAGCACCGAAGCTGGATCTGCCGGTGGCCCAACATGATCCGGACACGGGACCGCGGGCCCGAAGGCGCACCAGCGGGAGCCCAAGGCGGTCCATGGTGGCAAAAATTCTTGCACCTGTTCGGGAGTCGCCGACGGACCCGTGTAAGGCGGGTAGGCCACGGGACTCCCAGGCTCCAAAGGAGCCGTAGGGTCAGAACCCCTGTCCCCCTCGTCCACATCCGAGGACCGACGGGGGGGACGTCGGAGAGCGAACACGCTTCTTCGACTTCTTTTTATGTCGTCGCTTAACAGAATCCGAGGGAGAAGACTTGGAGCCCGAGGAGCGACGACTGCGGCCCCGCGAACGGTCCCTGGACCTGGAATGGCGCCGAGACGAGTGCCGGACCTCCAGCAGCTTCCGGCGCCGCTCCCTCAAGGCATTCGGGGCCATGGCCCGACAGGACTGGGAGTCGTGGTCGGTCTCCAGGCAGAAGAGGCAAACATCGTGGGAGTCCACCACCGACATATTGTGGCGGCAGGCCCCACAAGACTTAAAGCCAGGCATCCCTATGTGCACCAGGAGGAAAAAAGGGGGAGACAAAAGTCAAAGAGTAGTCAAAAAGTGACTAAGGTACGTGCTCTATCCGGATCTGCGCTTACTGGCGCGGAAAAAGAAAGAACTGACGTCAGCGCGCATGGGTGGCGCCCAAGTAGTCTCCGTGACGTCATCTCGGCGCTTACGACGCCAGCGACGGATGCGGAGCCGCACGACGCCACCTACTGACGCGCAGGGGTACTGTTAGCAAAACTTTCCGGATCCAGTCTGACGCCCGAGGATATACCTTTTTATGTTTCTGCTTCTTGCACTGCGAGAAAGCAGAAATGCCTGTTTGGGTGGGGTGGGTGGGCAGTTTTGCTCAGGGAGGGGGGGGGCGAGAATGTGGCTTGCCCAATGTTGTGGGCCCGACTGCTTTGGTCATCCTGGGGCCGACCAAAGCAGACATGCGCACTCTCCCTTTTCTCTATGTAGGCTACATAGAGAAAAGGGCCTCCGGTTAGGCACTTGGCTGGGGCGCTGTGCGCCTGCACCACACCAATCACAACGCTGCCATTGCAGCGTTGTGACATGGCTGCGTCCGCTGTACACGGCACAATGCAATGTTGTAGGGCCCGGGCCCTAATGCATGCATCATGAGCTCACGGACACACTCAGATAGTTTGTTGAAATGGCTACGGGCACGTGCGCTCGACACCTTTATTGCCAGGGTCACATGTAAAGTGACGCCTGTACTGGATGTGTGTGGGGTGAGTGTAAGCCAGCCCTCATTGAGTCGTTGGTGCTGGCAACAACTTGCACAGTGATCACAATTAAAGCGGAAACAGAAAACACGAGCATAACAGAAACAACTGTTAAGCATCATGGTGGTAGCCGGAGAAAGTACAGTGTTCACCCAATATACAACCAGAATGGTCCATGAGTTAGTGGCACCTGAAGAGCTGAGCAGGGGATCAAGCTGATGATGGCACCCATGACAGGTGTGAGCAACTCTGATAGTCTGGTAGTAAGACACTTCCGACTCTGGCACCTGTTGTTGGGAGTTGGTCCTGGCGGTGGTGGCGAATGCATCCTGCGGTAATGCGACGTCCGGGGAGGTTCGGACTCTATTTGATGTGTGAGCCCAGGTGGACCGCAGTTGAAACTGAAGGCAGCGGACAGCGCAGGGCCACAGACAAATGGCCTTGATGACCCCCAGGCCATCGACCCAGAAGCTATCCAATATTCTATCAGACAGGGTCCATGACTTGAGCTGCACAGAGATAGAGGCCCCGGATGCACCTCGGCCGGCACAGGCACACCGCCACGGGACGTTGACTTGCGGTGCACTGAGGTAGGGCCACGCGAGCTGAACAGGTCCTCGATGTCGAAGGTGAATGTAGCGGAGGGTTGCGGGGGACAGTGGAAGGTGTCCTCCAGGGCATGATGCAGAGGGCAGAAGCCAGCCGGAAGCGGTAAATGGAGGAGTGGAATGCTACAGCCTCGTTTTTGCCACAAAGTCAGTATCACCAACATGATGATGAAGACAACCCCAGTCCATAGACTTAGTCGCCACCAAAGTTCAACCAGAAAGTGTCCATGGATGTCGGGGAACAGACTTAGTGGCACTGGAGCTGAAAGGGGATGCAGTCTGCGATGAGGCCTAGACAATGATATAAAATCTGCCATAAATAAATCAAAACTGAGTTTCAAATGTGTGACCTACTCGAACCCAGTGTAGGCCCGAGGCAGTGGTCAGCAGGGGCCCACAGCCACGTGTCGTTCGGCTCGCTTGGAACAGAATTAGTGACACCAGAGCAGTTGCCGGTAGTGTTCGAGCACCGTAATGATGGTCCTTTTTTGCTCAGGACTGAACCGAGTTTTCCTCTTCTCCTGGCGTACAATGATATGGACTCTGCCATTGAGAAATCAAGACTCAGTTCCAAATGTGTGACCTACTGGCCCGCAGTGGGGACTGAAGGCAGTAGTCAGCGATGGACCACAGACATGTATGTTTGGAATGCTATGCACAGACTTGGCGGCACCACATCGAAGGGAGTATAGTGATATAAACTCAGCCATAAAGTGTGTGCTCTGCCATTGCATAATCAAGACTCCATTCCAAATGTGTGACCTACTTGACCGTAGTGGGAGCCGGAGGCAGCGGTAGAGTACGTCAACAAGAAAGGAGTACAGTGGGCCTGTGTCGCGGAGGCCGTGATGTTCTGAGGAGGATGCCAAGGTAGCGGGCCTCTGGCTTGGAGCTTGCGCCGGCACGTGGTGGGCCCTCTTTGACACACGCCAGTGTCGGCAGGTGAGCAGTGAGGCCTGGCTGCGCAGAGGCAGGCAAGATGGGTTCGGGGACCAGTGGCCCGGGGTGCAGCAGGCGCACAGGATCGCAGGCAACACCGCTAACGGCGACGGCCTCGTGGCAGGGTGGGAGGTACCGCCCTGGCAGACACATTGGGCATTCTGGAAGAGAACCACGCCCAGAGCTACGTGCTTTTTATTCACACCCCTACGCTGGCTTGGCGTACGCCGGGCCAGCCCACTCCGCACACTCAGGGGGTGACGTCACAAGCTACATTTCCGCGATCTTCCCCACTGGCAGGGGTGACATGTTTGCATCCACTGTCCACTACACTCGAAACACCAGCAGTGCATGTAGACATGGATATATCTGTGGTCTGCATACTGCAGTCTGTTCACCACATCTCCGCCACACTTGGCATTGTGTACATTCTCATTCATGGGTCACTTGCCTCCTTCACACATGCCTGGTTCCCACCTCTCCCCACATTCCGCTATTGTGTGGCTTAGGTGCCATGCCGTTGCTGGCTCATGTACATGGCTAGCCCAGATTGCCACAGTAAGTTGTGCTGTCGTGTCTGGTGGGTGGGCATGTTGTATGTGATTTTGTAACATGTGCATTGCCAGAGTTGTGAGTTACAGGATTGTGGAGTTGAGGTGTGTGGTGTGTTGCGTGTTCATTTGGTACTTACCAACGAGCAGTGCATTCCCATAAGTGCCATCCTAGAAGCGAGTGCTGGTTGGTGACAGACTGTCGGTAGATGAGGGAATCATGCACACTGCCTGGGTAGTTGGGGACATTGGTGAGAAGTCCCCGGTGGTCCACTATTGCCTGCACATTGATGGAACGTGTGTGCTTTCTGTTGCAGTAATTGTGTGCAGTGTTGGCAGGGGGCACAAGTAGGACATGTGTGCAGTCGATTGCCCCCAACACGTACATGAATACAGCTATGGCTTAGAAGCCTTGCTTGGTCTCCAGCTGTTACTGCGCAGTGTGGGGGACGTATGGGTATTGGGGTATCTAGCGGATGATGGCATTCAGGACAGGAGTGAGGAACTTTGATAGGGCTGGATGTGAGACTCCTCCGACTTTGGCGGTTGTTGGTTGGGAGGTACCAGTGGCCAACAGGTGAAGCACAGCCAGCAGCTTTGTCTGAGGTGGGATGCTGGTTGTCCGCTGTATTAGTACCGTCAGCCTGTGGGCAATGATGGTCAGGATGGTTTTCCTTTTGGGCCTGTAGTGGGCAATGACATTGTCTGGTGTTAGGTCAGTGAGGCTGGTGCATTTCCAGAGGTTGTAAATGTAAATTGATACTTGTATAGCGCACTACTCACCCGCAAGGGTCTCAAGGCGCTTGTACGAATACCGCTGTGGAACCCATCCTGGCTTTCCCTGTGAGGCGTCCACTCCTGGGAACCCCCAAGGTGGAGGCCAGGCATCCTTAGCGTTGTGGGGGCCGTTGTGGAGATTAAGCAAGCTATTGCCCAGAGTTGCAGAGTGGGACTCCATGATTGGAATGGCACTGAGGCGAGAATTATCAGGTCCGTGGAATTTTTGAGCCCAAGACCCGCCGAGGTGGGGAATTGAACCCTGGTCCCAGGCTAGACCTCTGCATCAGGGTCTGCCACTCTAATCATTGAGCCACACTTCTACAGGTTCTGCTGTCTTTGTCTGCGCTGCCTCTGTGGTGGTCGGGGGGTGGTCCTGGGTGTGGTGGCAGTGGGTGTTGTGGCCCTCTTGGGTGTCTGAGCTGCATGATTGTTGATCTTCAGGTGTGGCTCTGGGCTGAGTTCCATTTTCTGGTGTAGGTTGTCATCAGATTTTGCACCAGGTCAGAACAGGTGTTATTTTCCTACTGCTAACGTGCCTTATCACCTGTTTTGTGGTCTTATCGCCGATCTGGCTGGTTGTTTAGAATGTTGAGGTGTGGTGTTGTCGCGGCTTTTTGCTCGGGAACGCCTACTCTGCATCTGATTAGCGATAGTTGCCGGGGTCATCTGTGGCGATGTTTTTGGAGGCTGCTATTGCAGTTAACTGGTGATATGGGCTGTTAGCACCAGCTTGTGAATGGGGTGATAAAATTATCGCGACTTTGGCTTCAATAAAATGCCGATAACTCAGGGATAGATCCTTGAGAATATACCCCCAAGTGCCTCCCTAATTCAGTGCTCATGACTATATATGAAGTGCACTAGAGAACAATTGGCTTAAACAAAATTGCCAAGAATGTTAAAATAAAAGTACCTTATAATGGAGAAAGCTGCCAACACCACTGACTACAAGTCCAAAAAGATACTCAACTGAAACAGGTAGATGCCTCGGCCTTAAACCAGAGGAATTGAAATTCACATGAATGAAAAATGAATGAATGAAAAAATATGCATAATGCGCGAAGCTACCCTAAGGCATCCCAGCGCTATCAGCGGACGTGGACAGAGAGGACAGCTTGTTAGGTGAAATTTTGGAAAAGCCAAGTTTTGAGGAGTTTCCGGAAGGGCATCAGGTTGGGCTCCCGACGTATGTGGGGAGGAGAGCGTTCCATAGCTTAGCAGCATTGTAAGAGAAGGAACGCCCACCACTTCTGGCTCTCTTTATTTTTGGAAGTACGGCGAGTAAAGAGGTTAGCCGAGCAGAGGCTTCTGTTCGGGCAGTAGGGGGTGATCATAGATCTCTATTCAGAACAGTGTATCCGGACCCCAAAGTGGCTCCTAAAGCCTTCTCAACTCCTTATAGTGGCGTGTACCGCAACAGCGGAAAGGATTCCTTTTGTTATGTAACCCTCACACACCCTATTGGTGTCATGCTTCATCATCGGGTTCACCCAGACTCCTAAAGGTCTGGGTTGGGCTCAACCGTATTTCAGGGAGCTCTTAGGAGATGTAGGCCAGGGGGACTTAAAGATAAAAATCCTTCTGCACCCCCCAGGTATCCCTTTATTAATGGGGATGTAGTGGATGTTAAAAAGCTTATAAAAGCGGGTCTTTTTTGGAGGTTATGGTCCTAAGACCCTAAAAAACTGCCAACATGTTTCAGCCCAAACTTTTGTGCTCAAAATTGGTCCTGGGCTTTTGTCAGGGCACAATGAAATTCCCTCCCTGGTGTAGCTCAAAAAGCAAATTATACTGACCTATGTATTGGTTTTGAAGGTGCAGATAGTTGCAACCTTCGTGACAATAAAAACAATCACAATGAGGAGAATACTTATCTCCCTTCTTTCTTTAACGAAAAACATTGCATTTCAATAGCAATCTTAAAGTGCAACTAGTTCATCATGCAGGGGTGCACATGTCCTTCTCATGCATGGTCTGTGTCCATGTGATCACAACCGGCAGAGCCTTATTGAATCTATTATTCAAACCTGACGAATTGGCAGCGTGCGTATTAACAAAGTGTACAATCTGTACTTGAAAAGTGAAGTGAAATTTGCCCATTCCTGTGGCACCACACGTGTTTAAAATACAAACAACCTGTGTCACAATTTACATGCACCAAACCAATGGTCTCACGTATGTCCGAAGAGGTTATTCGTGACTGAGGTATTCAAACTCAGTCATCTTTGCCTCATATTTTTAATTCTTACTCACTGTATTATTTTGTTCATGAAAATATCATTCTTACACTCTCACTCGGTAGTATTTTTTATATAGATATATACCAATCATGACTCATTTCATGCAGATACACTTTCAATCACCAGTACCCAATTAGAGGGGAATGTAAATATCACAGGGTCACGATAGGGCAGCCTTGTAGTCAAACGCTAATCAGAGGAAAAAATGGAAGTAAACTCTTCTGCGTTAGTGCTCAAAACTTGCTACGCTCCAAAGTATCTCTTTCGCGGTGTAAGGGTTGTTCCACTTACTAATTCAAAGGTCCTACCCGGCGTTGAACCTATTCGGTATCTCTGATCCCTGGCTTTCGCACCGCATTACCAATTGAGCCCCCCTATATGCGAGTGATTCCTTCGGTATCACCGTCAGCGTAGGGGCAGGGCGAGTGATCATGGCGCTTCCGGTACGCGTCACCACCGGTGCGCTACCCGGAAGTCTGAGCAACAGAACCCTCATAGTACATGGTAATTGTAGTCCTTTGTTTAAATAAAAAATGCTGTAATTATCAGCGGGACATCACCCAACGTTTCAAAATACGGTGCTTTCCCCGGGATAATGGTAGTGTTTTTTTGTTTAAACAAAAGGGAGGATTTTCTTAAAACACAGCACAAAGTTCAAAATTGGAGAAGTAGTATTAAAACATTTTTATAAAAACGAGTGAGTGTAGTTTTTATTTTACGATGGATCGCCAGCCATGTCCATCTCAGACAGAAGTCTCAGGTGATATGTTGGGCTACATGGACTAATTAAACCATATACCTACTGATGGTGAAAGGACTAATAGAGACAATGTACTGTATCTATGTTTAGTTCGATGGTAGGAATGTCTATAATTAACACCGTGCCTTACATATATTTTTTGTCATATACTTGATGGTGTTAAAGGGGTCGATAATTAAGGGACTTGGCACAACAGTACTAAGACATCTGTGGAATGCCTGTAATTTACACAAGGGCATACCTCCAGAGTAGATGAGAAGTTATGAAAATGTATGAAACAAATCCCCATATGTTTGTGCTTTGTCATGAGTTCAAATGGACACCACAATTGTTAGTTGTTTCATTTGGTGTTCAGTCTTTAGAGCTTGTAATTACAAATACGAATAATGTCCTATGATGTGTAGTCTCAGACTTGGAGAGAATATGGCTGTGTATCGATTCATAAATAAAGTGTTCAATTTCTATTCAGTGCGTTCCATGGGATAGAGTCAATTAGCCCCTTGTTGTCAGTACCCAACCTATATACCCAACGTTGTTCACGTTCCAGGAGTCTTTTCGTGATGTTGGGACCTTCTTTTACTTTCTCAATCACTGTCCATTCCAG
Source organism: Triturus cristatus (assembly GCF_964204655.1). Lineage (NCBI taxonomy): Eukaryota > Metazoa > Chordata > Amphibia > Caudata > Salamandridae > Triturus > Triturus cristatus. The sequence continues at coordinate 224,409,947 of NC_140589.1, read as the reverse complement.
GTCCTTGTCATTGTGTTTGTGTTCCAAGCAATGTGCCGTCAATCTTGTGGCAGTGATTGCTCTCCTGATCATGCTCCTGTGTTCACCTATTCGGAGCTTCACTTTTCGTGATGTCATTCCGACATATTTCAATCGCATGGGCAGACTATCAAGTGCACCACATTGGCTGAATTACAATTGGTGTGGTTTCGTTGTTCCCACTCTGATTGCATGCCCAAGTCAATGCTTCTAGTGTGTTTGGTGAAGGGGCATACTGCACAATTTCCGCAGGGAAAATGGCCCTGAACTGGTGGTTGGTTCCATAGAGTCACTGGAGTGTCCTGTGCTGGTTCCCAGTTATCTGTGTGGACCAGCATGTTCCTTATGCTTTTGTTCCTTCTGGATGAGAACATGGGTGTCTCAAACTTTAATCTGTTAGACGTTCGGATACACCAGTTGTTCTGTATGATTTTCTTGATATTATTGGAGGATGAATTGTGTGTAGTAACACAAATAAGTGCTCTGCTTTCTTCCCTTGTGTTTGTAAGCAGTAATACTTGTGATGTTGCTCCTCTGTTCGTATGATGTGCCCCCCTTCATAGCCTGCTATCTTCCTAGTTATTGTATTACTCTCCTGGATTCATTTGTCTGGGAATCATGCCATTATTCCTCTTGTGTATTCATACTTGAGGTCGATATGGGATTTTTCTCATTATGTGTCCCCACTCGTAGCCTGCTCTATACCTGTTCTTTTTGTACTACTCTCCTTAATTCATCTGTCTGGGAATTATGCTATTATTCTTGTGGTGTATTCTTACTTGATGTCATTATTAGATTTATGTCCTGCCTGCCATCCTTTGTAAAGCGCTCTGATATTCTTTGGGATCTAGTTCCCGCTATATAAAACTTTGTAAATAAATACTTCTCATGAAGTATTACGTGATCTTTTTTAGCTTGTTCAATCACCTTTCTAGGGTAGCCCTTCTCTTTGGTTGTGAGTATCCTAGCCTCTTCATTGTAATCCTGCAGATTCGAATAGTTTCTTCGTATCCTCAGATATTGTGCCACCAGGAGATTTTCTCTTAAGGAGCGAGGATGCGCGCTGTGAAAGTGCAGATAGTTGCAGTCAGTGGGTTTCTTATATAATGAGCTTTCTAGTTTCCCATCGCTGGCTAAGATGTTAATGTGCAGAAACTATACACGCCTGTTATTTTTGGTACTGGTGAATTTTAGGAACGGATTGATGTAGTTAATCCAGGTCATGAAGTTCTTGATACGGTCATGATCTCCATGCCAGATGACAAAAATGTCGTCTATGTACCGCAGCCATTTTCATACTTTATCCGAGAAAGGATTGTTGTTCCAGATGTATTCTTCTTCTATGGGTCCCATACAGAGACAGGCAATACTAGGGGCAAATGTACTGCCCATCGAAGTACCGTGGACTTGCAGGTACATCTGATCCTCAAATCTGAAAAAGTTTTCTTTGAGGGGGATCCGCATAAGTTCCACAATAAATCTGACTGGTGAACTCCAGAGCCACTCAGTTCTCCTTAGTATTGCCTGTATGACTTGGATGCTCTCTTCTTGGGGGAGGCTTGTGTATAATGCTTCTACGTCTAGACAAAGCATTGTTTCCTCTGATGGATCATACTGGACATCTGCAAGTATGTTAAGTAGGTGTTTTGAATCCCCGACGTAAGATTTTATTTCTGGAACCAAGGGGCGTAGGAAGAAGTCTGTCTACTGTGAAAGCGGTTCAAGGATCGAACCTATTCCAGACACAATGGGTCTCCCGGGAGGTGGTATCTTCCCTGTGTGTATCTTGGGAATTGTATAGAACAAGGATGTTCTAGGTTCCTTGTTGAGGAACTCTCATTTTTTGTAATCCATTCTCTTTCGAATACATTTTTTCTCAGTGATGGTTTTTTGCAGTTGTGGAGTGGGGTCTCGCTGCATCTTCCTATAGTTTCGGCCGTCAGAGAGGAGGGAGATGCAAGCTGATCTGTAAGCATTAATCCCTTGTAGAAATATTGATCCCCCTTATCGGCAGGTTTTATGACAAGATCCAGGGCACATCATTCAACTTTGCTGAGATTATTATATGATTTGCATTTGGTTGGAGTAGCTCAATTTCCTTGCTGACTGCCTGTTCAAAAGCCATAACCTCAGGTGGCATCAGGGATGGTGGAGGGTGAAAGGTAGATTTTTCACAAAGTGTGGTATATCCAGTGTCCTTGTCTTGTATTGCTTGACCCTCAAAGAAGGTTTTCACACGGATCTTCCGAAAGAACTCTCCGAGTTCACAGCGTGTTTTGAATTTGTCTATGTGTTGTAGGGACGAATCCTACTCCTTTATTAAGAACCATCAGTTCTGCTGTAGGTAATACTTCCTCAGAGATTGACCATCAAATCTATTTTGAGCTCTAGCCTGCTACCTGGTCCTTTGTTTGGCTGCTTGTGTTCGTCCGTTTGTCCTCTTCCCATTGGACCCTTCGGTTTGTACGTCTTTGTCATCTGCCTCTCCTGCCGCCCCGTCCTAAAAAAAATATTGTTGGTTTTGGTTGGGCTGGTAAAAGAGCATACTGTAGAATTGTGGTGGTCCATGAAAAGGCTGTTGATGGTATGGATTTTGCCACAGGAAAGGTTGTGGGGAGTACCCTTGGTTATATCCCCCTCTTCTTTGTCTTTGTTGTCTGCCACGCCAGCTTTTGTTGGAATTTTCGCTGAGCCATTCATCTTTATCTTAATATGTTGAACCGGAGTCGCTCCTGTTTGAAGACCCTGTGTAGCTATCCGGTTGTTTGTTGTAATCATCCCGAATATACGGGTAGACCTTCTTGTGTGAGTACTTTGCAAGGTCCTTCTGTAGTTTATCGATTTTGCTCTGCATCAAAAACTTTGTGTTCAGTTATCTCTTTGTTCACCTCCTCCAGTTTCTTTTTGAACACCGTGATCTTTATTTGTGTGCTCAGAGCATCCTCACTTGTTTATGTTTATAAGGAGTGCCTCACACAAATGTTTGGCCATATTATTAAAATCAACCAGTCGCGCGTACTGTGGTAAATATTTAATTACCGGTACTATTTTTTATGCGGTAAAGTCTATTAAGAATAACTCAGTAAATATAAGAGGCAGAATCCGTGGTATTAGAGGTTTTTAAAAGGCTTTATTCCTATACAAAGGAATACAATTCGAATTGTAGGCTTTCTATTCCATCACCACGAAAGTTCAGGAAGGAAGGGCATACATTATTGACAGATAAGCAGTTTTATAGAAAATACATTACAGTGAGACAGATGCAAGAGGCGTAACAGCTGATAGTACAGATAAAAGGTGCATACGTAACTAACAAAGGCGTATACATGGGTGTAACTAAAATACGTCATTAAACATGATGTCACAAGTGGGTGGATCCATAAAAGAATCCTGCAATGTCAGCAGAAAAATCTGGCAGAGATGCGCGCGCAGCCGCATGACGTGTGATTGACGTGCAACGAGAGGGTGAAGGGGACTTGACATTTAGCTCTACATGTGGAGACAGAAGTCTGGGGGTTATGTCAACCTAATCCCAAATCATATCTAATATCCTATGTTTAAAGAACTGGGTTATCCAAAAGGAAAGGTCTCTAGGATAGAATCTATTCTATACTGACTGTTAGTGCGTGTACAAGCGTCTAAGTGTCTACATGAGATGCGAGGGGGTAGGAATATTCCATGGTAACGGAGCTATGAATTACTTGCATGAGGACAGCGAGGCCTGGCCCCTTTGCACGGTAGCTGAAGGAATGTTTACCTAAACTGCTAGACAGGAATGCATCGGATGAGGAGCGGAGTAGATAATCTTGAAGGTGAAATACAGTTTTTTTTTTTGGCAGGCAATATGCTGGATCAGGCACCGTTAGCCGCGCAGGGAGTAGGACAAAGTTCATGGATACAAATGCAGGCTCAGACTGGAGCTTTCAGAGGCAGAAGGCAGGAAAAGGCTTGATGACAGAATTCAGGGCCTACTCGCCTGAATCTGTAAAATGTGGAAAGTGAACCACATAAAGTCGGTGGCCTTTCATACTTAGGAATGGAATATCTGACCCATTCATGGCGGATCTGAAAGAGGACATGTTGACGGTGGACGCACATATATTTGCGTCTTCAAAACTGGAGTAGGAGGGAACATACATGTACTTATAGCATGCACATGGAGCCGTTGGGGTCTACGATAGGGGACATAACTGATCACAAAATTCATATTTCCTCATTCCCTCCTTGTCCCCTACGGACCCTCAGGAGATATCGATCTTCATCAATCCATCGATCTGTTCATATAGCATCATTTGTTCTTCTTTCTTCTTCCGGGATCTTGAACGAAAACTTGGATGTGGGATACACGATGTGGCACACAGACCACAAATCGCTGGCCCACATTGTAGACATAAACAGCAACTGAATAGTATGAGAAAGCCAATACCTAGGAAGGATAGGATTCTCCATCCCCAGGCTGACAACACGCCCCAGAACCAACCGGACCAAGTCCAGGTGCCTGCTGGACTCTGGTGTATCTGGCTTATAATCTTATGAAGGCGGGTTATGGCTTTATATACTGACGGCGAATTTTCTGGTATGAAAATGCAGCAACTTGATCCGATGACCCTACAATCTCCGCCCCTATCGGCCAGGATGACGTCAAGGACAAGACGATTTTGAAGCACAACAATCCGCATAGCAGACTGCTCTTCTGTTAAATTGCCTAAGGCGGAAATAGTCTCGTTCACTACTGCTTCAAGGGTTCTGGTTAATCTACGTATCAGCTTACTATTAGTGACTGTACCTATATAGGGAAAGAATCCTTTATTGAAATCTGTGTATTTTTCCCATGCTGTTTCAGTGTAATCGACAATTGGGAGATCTCTCTGTTGTCTATTGTGTACTAAATGGGTATTTCTATGATAATCAGGAGGAGCTAGGAAAACAGGTGGCAGAAGGAATGCTATATAACAGGTACCATCCCAATCTAGAGGTAGACATATATATGTGGTCTGGCCACATATGAAGTAGGAATGATGGGAAGCTCTAAATGTAGACTTGCCTTGATCACTGAATTTTATTACAGTGGTGCATTTACTATGGCCCATATGTATGGAACCATTCTTTCTTATACATAATTCCCCTTTTACTGGGAATACTGACATGGCGGGCAAGATTGGTGTAGCTTCAGATTCAACGTTGAGGATCATGAGGTTAAGTGTAAAATTACCTAATCCATATACTTCATTTTCTAGATCAGTTCCTGTTCTTTTGGGAAGTCCCTCCTTGTTAGGGTAGCAGACTTTAAGCAAAACTAGGTTCAGGTTTCCCCATACCCAGTTGTCTTGATAAACTGCGGAATTTGAATCTAGGGAATTAATCAAACTAAACCATGCTCCACAGGAGCCATTGTGTGTGAACGGATAGGGAAAGAGGGGCAAAACTCCCTTATAGTTCTGATAGGGAGGGAGTCGGCCACATATCCAACAATTTGTGGCATTGCTGGTCTGATGGGAATGATGTAACATACTAATAAATGTGTTGTTGCGCAGCGCAAATCTATAGGACAACTCATGCGGAGGTAATTCGCTAAAAGAATGTTCTGCAGTTATGTTGTAAGCACGCTTAAGAATAGGGTAATACATATGCAATAGTATGCTGAAAATAATGATCAGAAGACTTAGAAAAAACAAAATTAATAATGTTACTGTGCAGTGACTACGAAGTGATTTACAATACGCATGTTTTTTCAGCTGCATCTGTTGATTTCTTTCTCTATTCCGGTCCAGAGGATACATGTCAGAGACAAATTCAACCGATTCACCTCGGAGAGGACTTAAACAATCAAATTGTCTGACTTGCTAGACCTCAATTTCAGTTTGTACAGTTCTGGTTTTGATTGCTCAACCAAGGGGAGCTTTGAGTCTGTCTGTGAGGGAATACAGGGTTGAGTATTCACACTGGATGGTAGTCCATAAAATTTCTTGATATGACTCGAGTGCAACCACCCTTTGCGACCCTCAATCTTCACGGCAGTCCTTGTAGTCAGTAGAACCAACTTAGGCGACTTCCACCTAGGATCCAGTTGGGTCTTCCGGTCGAAATTCCTGACCAAAACCAGGTCACCAGGAACCACGTCATGGGGCTTCACCTCAGTATTATCGGGAAAAGCTGCGGCTACCTGTGAACGACAAGATTGTAGTGCAGACATCAAGGAAGCCAGGTAATCTGTCAGCATATTACAGTCAACATCAGTTATTTTGCGAGGTATAGGCGTCCCCCACATATTTGGTGGTCTACCGAAGATCACCTCGTACGGGGATAGCCCTGTTCGAGAATGTGCTACCATTCTCATGTAAAAGAGTGCAACTGGTAAGGCTACTATCCAATCGACACCTTTTTCCCTACATATTTTGGACAATCTAATTTTCAGAGTTTGATTATGGCGTTCCACGAGACCTGCGGCCTCGGGATGCCGGACACAGTGGAATTTCCATTGGTAGCCTAACAAAAGGGAAACGTGTTTCATTAGTTCGGATGAGAACGGCTGGCCGTTATCTGAGTAGACAACACGTGGTAAACCGTACCGTGGGAAGAATTCTCGAACTAACTGTTTGGCAGTAGTCGGAGCAGTGTAATCTGAAACCGGGTATGCTTCTGTCCAACGGGAAAGAGCACAGACAACTACGAGAACATATTTGAATCCTCGACATCGTTCCATCTGGATATAATCCATCTGGAGGACTTCAAAAGCATGATCGGGAGGTTGAAATCCACCCTGCTCTACGGGGATGCTTTTACCTGGATTAAACTGACAACATATCATACAGGTACGAACTTTTTGTTTAGCTGCTGCTCGCAAGTGTTTGTTGAACCAAATGTGTTGAATGCTGTCTAGCATAGCTTTTTCTCCTAGGTGCGCTGGACTATGTATTGTGTTAATGATGACTTGAACCATAGAGTCGGGAAGAAACCATATAGATTTTTCCTTCGTCATCCATCCTTGATCCGTTTGGATCCCTCCTAATTCAGACCATTTCTTTATTTCTTCTGGTGTAGCATGTGTCTGTATGTCAATTACATCAAGGGCGGGATCCTTAACTGTCATGCAATGTGTTAGTGTCTGAACTATTGTCTTTGTCATGTCAGTTGTGAGAGTCTGATTCTGAGCAGTCTGTTTAGCTGTTCTGTCAGCTAGGTCATTACCCTGAGAAATGATATCGGTAACTTTTGTATGGGCTTTGCATTTCATAATCGATATTGCAGTAGGTAGATGAATCGCGTCTAATAGGGCTTGAATGAGGGGTCCGTGTTGGATGTGGGCACCGTGAGAAGTTAAATAACCTCTCTCTCGCCACAGTACGCCGAAGTCATGGACGACTCCGAATGCATAACGTGAATCTGTGTATATATTGACTTTCTTATTTGTGGCTTGAATACAGGCTTGTGTCAGAGCGATGAGCTCTGCTGCTTGAGCTGACAAAGTGTTAATACGATTTGTTTCAATGACTTCAGTGTCTGTTGTGACTGCGTAAGCGGCCACTAACTCTCCTGTACTTGTTCTCATACATGACCCATCTACATACAATGTCAAGTCTGGATCTGACAAAGGGATATCTGTCAAGTCTTGTCTGGGTTTCGTCGTGATAGTAATGACTTCGACACAATCATGTGCCAATGGATCTGTTCCGCCCACTGGTAACAGTGTGGCAGGGTTTAACGTATTACAACGTCTGATTTCTATATGTGGCTGAAACAATGTCAGTTCGTAACCAGTGAGTCTCGCTATAGTCAAGTGTTGTGTTTGTGTGCGGTTCAGGAGAACCTCTACTGCATGTGGTACTTGTACTGTCAATTGATGTCCTAACACTATGGCATCGCTTTGTCTGATTGCTAAAGCTGTTGCTGCCACCGATTTCAGGCACGCAGGAAGAGCCTGAGCTACTGGATCTAATGTACTAGAGAAATAAGCACATGGTTTGTGTGATCCTGCTTGTTCCTGAGTGAGTACTGACAAGGCAGTACCTTCGCGTTCTGTAACAAAGAGTGTAAACTGTTTGATGTAACATGGTGTTGCTAAAACAGGTGCTTGGCATAAAGCTTTCTTTAAGCTTTCAAAGGCGTGTGTATGTTCTTGAGTCCAAGGGAGGACAGTTAATGTGGCTGCCTCCTGTGTTGTCAACTGGATGAGTGGTTTTACTAGAAATGCATATTGAGGGATCCACTGCCTACAGTATGAAGTGAGGCCTATGAATGCCCGCACCTCCTTTTGTGTCTTGGGTGGTGGCATGTTAGCGATTAACTGGATGCGGTCGGGTGTAAGCTGCCTTCCCTCCTTGGACAGCGAGTGCCCAAGGTAAACAACTCGCTGGACACAGAATTGCAGCTTAGAAGGGGACACCTTGTGTCCCTTGTTAGCCAAAAATTTTAAAACCGTCAGTGACGCTGTTTCACATTCACTTCGGGCGGTGATCAGCAGATCATCGACATATTGAAGCAAGGCAGTGTTAACTGGCATGTGGATACTGTCAAGTTCTCGTTTCAGTGCTTGGCTATAGATGCTGGGGCTTTCTGTAAATCCTTGAGGTGCGCGTGTGAATTTAAAACTTCGTCCATTTAAACTGAACCCGAACAAGTATTGACTTTCCGGATCGATTGGGACGCTAAAGAAAGCATTTTTGAGGTCAATTACAGTGAAGAACGTTGCTTCTGAGTCAATAGCTGTTAGTAATGAAGAGATATCTGGGACCACAGGGTATTGTGGTACAATACATTTATTTAATTCGCGCAGATCAATAACTAATCGATATACTGGTGGTGCTTTTGGATCCGTTCTTTTAAGAATCGGAATTATCGGGGAATTACATACATTGGAGTCGGTTTCGACAACCACTCCTTGTGCAATGAGCTCGTCAATGATTTGCAGCAAAGCCACAACAGCATCGGGTGGTAACTTGTATTGTCGTATTCGTGGTAGTATTACTCCTGTTTTTAGTGTGACACGATATGGTGTAATATTCATGCAACCAACATCAGTGGGGCCTTGTGCCCATAAATGTGTAGGTAAATTCTGCAGTCGGTGATCCATGTCTCTGGACACGTAGTGACCTTTGAAGTCACGTAGAAATAGTCGTACTCCTTCCAGAGAACAACATATTATAGCTCCTAGAGCTTTTAATGTTTTTATACCTAACAAGTTTTCTGGACATGATTTAGTAAGCAATAAATCTGTAGTACGTGTCAATGGACCAATCGTGAGTGGAAGAGGTTGTGTTACGTCATTTATTATAGGTTTTCCTGAGAATCCAAGGGAAATATTTTGTGAGCCTGAGAGGGGTGCCCCTGGAACTTCACTGCGTCGTATAGTCGTTCTGCTTGCCCCTGTATCAAGTAAAAATTTTCTGTCTTCCCCTAATAGTTCACTATGTACATAAGGTCCCTCTTGGTCTACAGGAACCTCAATAAGAGGTAAGCCGACTTCCCTCTCTAGGTTATGTCATGTATATCGCTGATAATCGGGATAATCTGCTTGTGCATACTGATACATCTGTTGTGTTGTTGCTTGTGTTGCAGCAATAGGCTGCGCTGGTGGTGGTGCTACGGTCTGTTGTGGAGCTCCCTGTTGCGGAGCTAGTTGTTGCGGAGCTAACCTAGGTTGTGCATGCTGAGAGATTTGTTGTTGATTCTGATCCTGTCTAGGTGGACGTGGTCTCTCCTGGGTTCTACCTGTAGCAATATTATGTTTCAGGACTGGACAATCGTGTATATAATGACCTTGTTGTTTACAATAGTTGCATGTCCCTTTCGTAGGACCTGCGGAATCACCCTTTTGATGACCATCAGCTGGAACTGACTGTGCAACAAGCATTTTCATTTTTGTATCTTTCATACGTCTTTGTTCGTGTTCTTGTTCTTCTCTAATTCTATTGTGATGATATTGTAACATCTGTAACATCTGTGATGGGGTATTACCTTGCCAGGTACTTTCGAATTTCAATACTCTATTCTTAACTTGTAGCAGAGAATTTTCAACTAATTTTGTCACAAACAGATGTGGATATGACTCACTACTGGCTTTTATACCACTATTTATACCAAAACATTTTTCAAATCGGGAATAGAAATCACTAGTGTCTTCATCTGGCTTTTGTTTACAGGCTGAGATTGCACCCCAGTCTTCCTTTTTCGTAGTTAATAAACGTGGCAGTACCTGCACTAGTAGTCCTGCTAGTGCTGTAGTCTTTTCCCCAAGTCCTGCTCCTGCAGCTCGGGCCCTTTCTTCGTTTTCTAATGCTGTCCAATCTATCTTTTGGTCTCCCACCTCCCATTCCTTTTCTCTGAGTTTCTCGTAAACACCGGCGGGTAATAGGACTTTTAATATTTTCATAATGTCGGGGTAGGTATACTCTCCCATGAGTAACATGTCTTTTATCTCGCGGTGGAAACCTGCTGGGTCCTTGTCATGGCTGGGTACTACTTTCTTCATTTCTAATAATTCCAGTTTAGTTATAGGCGTGTACACAAACACGCGTGTAAAGTTATTACCGTCACCTCTGATTGGGTGTACTTCGCGTAACGGGTTCTGTCTATCTATGTGATACATTTTTCTTCCTATGATGGGAACTGGAACGTGTTCTGGGCATACGAAATTTAAATATTGGTTTCGGAATTCTAGAATTTCTTTGATCAAATCAGTACCTGACCCTCTCCATATATTCGTGAGCAGTTCTGTCAATATGTCAGGTAAGGGTCCTGGATCGGAGTGTTGGCTTTTATATAATATAAGGAGGTGTTGAATCATGTATATACTAGCTAAACGCTGTTCGTATGGGTCAAGATTCAGAAACGTGTGTGCAAGTACATCATCATTGTAGTCGCTGGGACTGTCAGCCCATTGTACTGCTGACCTGGCTAATTCTTGTTCGTCCATGGAATCGAGCATATTGTACCCCCTTCGATCTCGGAGTAATTTATCAGCGGCTTGGAATAGATGTTCGGGGGACTTTGTATTTAACATAGGGTTTGGAAAATGTCTATTATATTCTGGACGTAGTGGACGTATCTGATCATTAAAGCCTCTAGTATTATTATGGGGTCTTCCTCTACCTACATAAGCTATCGTTTCTAATTGTTCTGATTCTTGCTCCTCCTCCTCTTCTGATTCTACTCTGTCCGTTTCTCGTCTTTCTTTATGTATTCGTTCTACTTCCTACCGGATCTTTCGACACATGGCGATTATACACGCCTGTCTATCATGTTTCTCTTCTGATATGTTCTGACCCCATTTGACAAGTCTTTGCATGGTATCGTGATCTGCCCCGGGCCTGTCTTGATTCCTAATTACACAATTTATGAAAAAACGTAGTAGTTGTCTTTGGACATCCACTTTCTGGTATTCCATAGCTTCGTTAATACTTTCTGGACCTCGCCCTGTTTGGACAAAGCGATATATTTCGTCTAGGTGTTCACCCATTCCTGGTATTGTCATTAAATATAATGTAGCTCGTCTTATACGTAGTGATGATATGAGCAATTTATCCTGTCTACCTGGTACTGGGTCGTATCTACAATCCACAAGCTGTTCTTTAAACATGTCGGATGTCGCTAGTTGGGGTGTACGTTGGAGTGCTAAATCTCTAAGGGTCTGTTTATTTCGCGGCGGGGTGGCAAACATGTCTGTCGTACCTCCTGTAGCACCATCTGAGGTGCTAGGCACGAAAGGATTCGTTGGACGTAGGATAGAGATTGTGGATGCGGGAAAAACTGTAGAAACGGACGGACCTGTGGGAACTTGTGTAGGAGTTTGTAGCTGCGGGGATACAGACGGATGCTCTTGGTGTTGAACACCATCGGCAAGCGGTATGTGTGGTATGGCATTAGCATACTCGGGAGCTACGTCATCTAAATAGGAGGAAAGGAAAACGTCCTTTGCTGTTTTGGGATGTACTTTTATCGGGAGCAATGGAGGAGTTAAGTCTTTTGGTATTTCCGGGATAGCCTTAGGTAACCCTTCGGCCAAAAGAGGATACATACCATTCATAAGAGTGTTTCTTTGTCTATCTACTTGTTCTGAGTTTACTCGGGTACCTTCCTCAAGTAATAGATTTTCTCGAGTTTTATTTGAATTCTCTCTACCTTTCTCTTCCTGTCTGAGTGCTTTTTCTGTACGTCTGTATGATTCTTTACGCCATAATTCAATGGCATCTTTCTGTGACTGTCTGGCTTTCTTTTTCCATAATTCTTCTTCTACTCTCATGATGCAATCTGCATCCCAGGTCCCCGCTGCGGGCCATCTCTGACTCTCTGGTAATTCTTTGGTGTAGTCCACCCATAAATCAAGAAATAATACGGCATCTAGGCCATGCTTATGATACATAAAGTATCCTGGAGTGTCCCTAGGTGGAATGGGAACAGCTTCTTCGAGTACCCCTTTTCTAGTTTTGATCTGTCTTAATTTCGAAAAGAGCGGCATTTTTAGACCTTATTACTAGAACACACTTTATAAAACACAATAATGAACAGTCATTCACACCACAATGTATAGAACATATTAAAACATTTAACATTTAACAGTTTTAACGAACAATGATAACTGATAGAAAACTAGTTACTGACATAATACTTATACTAGATAATACTTATTTGTATGCAAGACATACTATATATACTGCTAAACAGTACAGATACACTGCTGAAACAGTGCAGACCGGATTTGTGTACCCAAACCCGTCTTGACCGGCACAGACTATGTGCACGTAAAATGCCTCCCCGGTAATGGTACTCACCGGGTAGCTCGGAACGGAAGGCCTCGGAACGGAACTGAAACTGGACCGGACTGGACTGGACTCGACTGGACTCGGAACTTCGGAACCTGGTGGGCCTCTGTATACCTCGGATCTTGCTCTCTCAGCTAGGCTCTGGTCGGGATACTTCGCACTTCTCACCGCCTCGTCTGGGTGTTGATCGCAGCCTCAGTCGCCCCCGCTTGGCCGGAGGGAGATACAGGAAATCCTGCAGGTACGCGTTTTTGTCCGTTCAGCTGTGGCAGGAGACCGGGCCTGCAACGCACCTCCGGCGCGTGAGATGAGAAAGTGTCCCTGTTCGGGCGCCAATTTATGTGGTAAATATTTAATTACCGGTACTATTTTTTATGCGGTAAAGTCTATTAAGAATAACTCAGTAAATATAAGAGGCAGAATCCGTGGTATTAGAGGTTTTTAAAAGGCTTTATTCCTATACAAAGGAATACAATTCGAATTGTAGGCTTTCTATTCCATCACCACGAAAGTTCAGGAAGGAAGGGCATACATTATTGACAGATAAGCAGTTTTATAGAAAATACATTACAGTGAGACAGATGCAAGAGGCGTAACAGCTGATAGTACAGATAAAAGGTGCATACGTAACTAACAAAGGCTTATACATGGGTGTAACTAAAATACGTCATTAAACATGATGTCACAAGTGGGTGGATCCATAAAAGAATCCTGCAATGTCAGCAGAAACATCTGGCAGAGATGCGCGCGCAGCCGCATGACGTGTGATTGACGTGCAACGAGAGGGTGAAGGGGACTTGACATTTAGCTCTACATGTGGAGACAGAAGTCTGGGGGTTATGTCAACCTAATCCCAAATCATATCTAATATCCTATGTTTAAAGAACTGGGTTATCCAAAAGGAAAGGTCTCTAGGATAGAATCTATTCTATACTGACTGTTAGTGCGTGTACAAGCGTCTAAGTGTCTACATGAGATGCGAGGGGGTAGGAATATTCCATGGTAACGGAGCTATGAATTACTTGCATGAGGACAGCGAGGCCTGGCCCCTTTGCACGGTAGCTGAAGGAATGTTTACCTAAACTGCTAGACAGGAATGCATCGGATGAGGAGCGGAGTAGATAATCTTAAAGGTGAAATACAGTTTTTTTTTTTGGCAGGCAATATGCTGGATCAGGCACCGTTAGCCGCGCAGGGAGTAGGACAAAGTTCATGGATACAAATGCAGGCTCAGACTGGAGCTTTCAGAGGCAGAAGGCAGGAAAAGGCTTGATGACAGAATTCAGGGCCTACTCGCCTGAATCTGTAAAATGTGGAAAGTGAACCACAAAGTCGGTGGCCTTTCATACTTAGGAATGGAATATCTGACCCATTCATGGCGGATCTGAAAGAGGACATGTTGACGGTGGACGCACATATATTTGCGTCTTCAAAACTGGAGTAGGAGGGAACATACATGTACTTATAGCATGCACATGGAGCCGTTGGGGTCTACGATAGGGGACATAACTGATCACAAAATTCATATTTCCTCAGTACACCGCCACGCGATGAGTGACCACTCCTTTTTAACAATTGGATCATCCAAATGATTGCCCCATGGATTAAGATCTTCAATTGATTTCGCTTCATTTTCTTCAATTCATCCCAACTTTGATATTGGCCTAGAGACTGTGTAATGTTCGTGTCTGGTAGTAATGATCGAGCTGCCAGAATCGCTGATGCCATGTCATCAGAGTACCAATTCCTAGTTGTTTGCCACGGTGGTATTTACTACTGTATCTTTTATTATCAGGTTGTTTGTATGGTGGATGCTTAAGGGTCAGGCGGTAATCACTACGCTTTCTTTCGAATAAACGCACTTATTATATTTATAGAATGTGGAAATGATCCTATACCCTACAGGTGTACGCTGCACAAGTACTGTAACTAATAAATGGCAGTGGGTAAAAATGGAAGTAAACACTTCGCGTTAGTGCTCAAAACAGGCTACGCTCCAAAGAATCTCTTTCGTGGTGTTAGGGTTGTTCCACTTACTACTCCAAAGGTCCTACCCCGAGGTGAACCTATTCGGTATCTCTGATCCCGGGATTTTTATCTTTGAGTCCCCCTGGCCTACATCTCCCAAGAGCTCCCTGAAATACGGTTGAGCCCACCCAGACCTTTAGGAGTTCGGGTGAACCCGAAATATGAAGCATGACACCAATAGGGTGTGTGAGGATTAAATAACAAAAGGAAACCTTTCCGTTGTTGCGGTACACTCCATCATAAGGAGTTGAGAAGGCTTTAGGAGACTCTTCGGGGTCCGGATACACTGTTGTGAATAGTTTAACTTGGGAGGAGGTATCCTCACCCTTACCTCTCTTACCCCTTCATGTGGATAGTGGGGGGCTCCCCACTGCCACTTACTGGTTACGGAGATCATAGATCGACTGATTGTTGGTCCATTCCCCCAGAAGGACTTATGCGTGATACATAAAGCCTTGAATTTAATTCTCTCCATCATAGGCCACCGGATGACTTTTCCGGGTGGTTTAAGGCCACCACGAGCGGTGTGTCATCTGTGTAGGTAGCTATTTTTATGCCAAATGGATGGACTATCTCTGCCAGCGGACTCATGTAGACATTAAACAGTATAGGACTCAGGGAGAGACGTGCGCTTAAAAATGATATCTCCTTCCAAGACCTGAAAGGACCTGTCTTTTAAGAGAAGGATTGCAGCCAGGTGATGACACCCCCGTCACCCCATTACTCCTGAGTCGAAGAGTCAGGATTTTATAGTTGAATGCAGCACTGAGGTCCAGGAGGATAATAGTCGCTGTACCACCTTGGTCCAGAATTCTTCTGGATTCTTCATCCACTGCTAAAAGAGCTGTTTCCCGTCATGTTGGGGTTGGAACCCCGTCTATGGGGGGAGGAGATTGTTGGATTCTAAAAACCCGGATAGGACTGAATTAACGTGCCTCTCAAGGATTTTACTGAGCACTGGGAGGAGGGAAATGGGATGATTAGTTCCCCAAATGATCCCGGTCTAGATTGTTTTTTTTAAAGTAGAGCTTTCACCATTGCGCATTTTCATGGAGAGGGAACCACTCCAGAGGAGATGGAGGAATTGATCAATTCAAGAATCACTGGGAGAATTGTTCCAGTGAGGTTCTGGACTTTTAAGAGACCAGAGGTGTCAGGGAAACAACACCCGAAGACCCCTGAGTTCCCCCTGTCCCGGTGCACAAACAAACAGAGACACGGGCTTCTCGATGGCGGCGTCAAAGACCAAGGTTTATTTACTGCAGGGATACAGAAATCATAGGAACCACACAGAGGCAGAATCTAGGAGACTGTTCGAATTGTATTAAGTGGGTTGTTTCTTAAATACAAGAAAAATGTCTTGGGGCAACATTACACGAATATTTCTCATGCCCAACCCGGTATCCCGAACAGATAATAAATAAACATCAAACAATGATTAGTTGTAGGTTTTCGGTATTCGATCAGGCTCTCTTGTCAGTTCTTCATTCTCTACTTGATCCTCCCCATCATAAAAATCGTAACCTCCCCATTGTAAAAGCCCAGAAAGAAAGGAGCAGAGCCAGGTGCAAAGGATTGAAATGTAGGATAAGAGGTGTTTATGGATCATAAATGGGCAGGGCAATCGTCTTCGGCCTTTTCAGTCAGGACAACGGACACGAGAACCAGTATAGCAGGACTGGCCTCAGGCAAGGGAGGCAGCTTGATTCTGCCTAGTCATGTAGCGTCAGCCTTTCTCGGGGCTTGAGCTTACGTGTCCTTAACAAGGTGATCCTGCCGGGGTCATCGTCCGTTCATTGGCTATGTGAGGGCAAGAAACAAAATGGATGCCGTAACTAAAATGGGTGCCATGACTTTACTGACAGAATGCCCTATTTTCCAGTGAATTCATGCCAGTTGCGCAGCGAAAACACGGTCATGTATACAATGGATCATTTGCGGTTCATTGATACCAAAATCGTGTCAGTACTATGATACCGAATTCACGGGTTCGGATCGCTACAGAACCTCAGACCGTCCTTTTGCCCTTACATAGGCAATAACTCACTCTATGTCAGAGTCCATTTCTATGTTCATTAGGTCACTGATATGTTGTTGTAGCATTACTTTATCTCGTGATGCATTTCCGAAAACAGGTGGTCTCCTTACGCACGATGAAACACAAACGCTACATAAGGCAGGGCCACACTGAATAATGAGACAGCACGAAAATAAAAATACTAACGTAACACCGATGACCATTAGAACCTTCCACCCCCATGCAGATAACAGATTCCAGAACCATCCCATTAGTGACCAGTCACCTTCCTCTACGTGAATGGAGTCGGAGATTTTGTGTAACTTAGAGATGGCCTTGTATACTGTTGGCGCATTATCTGGGATAAAAACGCAGCAACTTGATTGGATCATTTTGCATACCCCACCTCGATCTGCAAGTAACACGTCAAGAACCATACGGTTCTGTAACGTCATGAGGCGATCCGCTTGAAGCTCAGCTGTCAGGTTACTAAGGGCACCTGTAGTTTCGATAATGGTGGATTCAACTACTCGTGTTAGTTGACGCAGGTTTCTACTGTTGACCATAGGCCCCCAGAACGGGAGGAAACCTTTGAAAAAGTCTCCTGCTTCTTGGCCAGCAGTATCCTCTTTACTGAATACACCTCTCACAACTCTCGTTTTGTGATAATCCGGTGCAGCAGTGTATGTCGGAGGTAACAGTTGAGCGATATAACATGAGCCTGAGAAATCAGCGGGCAGCCATGTATATGCTCTGTCTTGACAAACAAAATAGGTACCCTTAGCGGCTAAGAATGCAGGGGAAGATTGTGACGGGAACACGTATGTTTCAATACAGTCACTCTTCCCTAGTCGAGCTTTCGGATTCCTCCCATTTCCTTGCAAACAGACCTGACCTTGGTGGGGTACGACCCAGATCGGAGTTGAGCTCTTACGTTTGTTCTCACCCAGAGTGATGCCATATTCTGTAATGTTCCACCCCATGTAAACTCGCAACTCATCCTTGGGAATGTACGGAGTATTAGTGACATCTCTCACCATATCAGTGATTCCTTTTACCAAGGCTCTATTAGCAGAGTTATACCGGGTGGAACGCGGAGGTCGTGGAGGGTAGGTCTCTAGAGCATAGGCGAACATGGTTTGAAATGCCCAGAATGATCCATTATAACTGAAAGGCAGAACCAAATAAGGGATGCCCTTGTCCATGGTATGTGGTATCAGGCCACATACCCAGCTGTTTGTTGTGTTAATCACTAGTTGATGTTGGTGCAAGAGCTGAATCAAAGTGTTATTTATAAACTCAGAGCGTCGAGCTTGCTCGTGGGCAGGAAAAGGATGAAAAGAATGAATAGAACCAATAGTCGGGGAAACAGAAATATGGGGAGATACTGTAGACGTAACAGGTGCAAAGATCAATTGAATCCCAAAAATAATTCCGCCTATCAGAGTTATAAAAACAATCAGAAGTGTCAGGGCACATTGCATTAGGAAACATTTACTATACAATATGTCATATAATTTTGTCTTGTGCACCTTTATGACTTTAACCCGTCGTGATTCAGGAAGCTCCATCTTCTACAACCATTCGCAACGGATGGTTTGTACCTGTTAAAAACTTACCTCTGTTTATCCTGGGAGTTCCCAAGACAAACAGAAGAAACCGACCTAATGTCTGATTCCCTGTAAATTAAAACAAGGCACACGTTACGACCCTACGGTAACCCAGATGGCAAGGTGAAAGAAACATAAAAATAAAAAATAAAAATTCTAGCAAACTTCCTGATTGACTGGAATGCAGTATGATCAAAACAGTTTTACAGTCTTTAAACAGAAGGGCGATAATGCAATGTCATTAGTTCATAACATGAGAACGTAGATTATATCTGTACTTTCCGGGTCTTGTTTGGTCTGGAAATAGCTGGTCTACAGGTGCAGAAATGTTCGATTCCACAGGCGACAAGTGTTCACTTTGTACAATGCTCGGTTCAGGATTCAAAGGAGTGGTTTCTGCTGAGGTGCCAAAGTTCTGCGTTTTAGTTCGTGGATGGTCCGTTAGGTACTCTGCATCGCTGAAAGGGATGTACCTAGGAACAGGTTCTGTCTCGGATACACCAATTCCCTGTCTAACCCAATTGTCATAGGGGAGTGGGAGAGGGACACGCTTCGTGTGGCTGGCGTGCACCCAATTTTTCCTGCCAGCTAGGCGTACTGCAGTTCTGGTTACGAGGAGGACCTGGAACGGGCCCACGAATCTTGGCTGAAGGTTTCGAGTGCGTTCAAAGTTCCGCACTACAACCTGGTCGCCGGGTTTCAACGTATGACCTGGACTCTCCGGCAGTTTAGGCAAGGATTCGAATACCTGTTGATGAATAAGGCTCAGTTTAGCAGTCAGATCATGAAGGTAATCAATCAACATTGGGTATTCTATCTGTCTGAATTCCTTTGGCCTAGGGACTCCCCAAACATTAGCAGGGCGGCCGAACACAACCTCATATGGGCTAAGCCCTACTCGAGAATGTACAGTCGCTCTGGTGGACAGTAAAGCTAGAGGCAGTGCGTCTGGCCAAGAGAGACCAGTGGAAGCTTGAATTTTCGCAAGCTTCAGCTTCAGGGTGCCATTGTACCCTTCCACCAAACCTGCTGACTGTGGATGGTTCGCACTGTGGAATTTTTGTACAATTCCTAGACCTGCACACACACTCTTCATAACTTTCCCTACAAACTCACTTCCGTTGTCTGACCAAACAATCCGTGGCATACCATACCTAGGGAAGTATTCTTTGAGGAGGATTTTGGCAGTGGACATGGCAGTGTTATCCTTTAATGGGTATGCCTCAATCCATCTTGAAAAGGCACATACTACCACTAGGACATACTTAAGATTGTTACACCTGTCCATGTGGATATAGTCCAATTGAATCACTTCAAAGGGACATGAAGGGGGAGCAAAATGACCAGTTGGGGTTGGGGTTCCCTTGCCAGGATTATGCATCAGGCATACCATGCAGTTTTTCACCACTCTTTCCGCACACTTAGTAATTCCATCGTTCTTCCATACTGGAGCTAACATTTTACAGATCCCTTTCGAACTGATGTGCGCTGTTCCATGCGCCATCGTGACTACCGCAAGTACATACGCGTCAGGTAACATCCAACGTTGCTGCTCAGACAGATCAATCCAACATCCACTTGGATCCATTTTACCCGTTTTCTCCTTCCATTCATTCTTTTCATTTTCAGTTGCCTCATTTTGGATTGCTTTCACACTGTCAATCGTATTCTCACACATTCCTGATTCAGCAATCCATCTTGCAGACGTTGCAACATACATTCGGCTCGTCATGTTCTTGGCCGTTTCTTTAGCGACCTCATCAGCAAACGCATTCCCTCGGCCAACATTATCCGTAATCTTTCGATGTGCACTACACTTCACAATCGCAACTTCATTCGGTAGGGTCAGGGATTCTAATAGATCGTTGACTAATTGTCCATGTTGGATCTTAGTTCCGTGGGACGTGAGAAAACCTCTTTCTTTCCAGAGACGCCCAAAATTGTGTGCGACGCCAAAGGCGTACTGGCTATCAGTAAACACATTCACTCTCTTTCCCTCAGCTAAAACACACGCTCTTGTCAATGCAATTAATTCTGCTGCTTGGGCAGAATTCTGACTCACTCTTGCAGTCTCAACAATCGTACTCAAAGTCGTAACTGCATACGCGGCCGTCACATCACCATTCTGTAGTTTAAAACAGGACCCATCGACATATAACGTGCCGTCTGGGTCTGATAACGGAGTATCTTTCAAATCAATTCTACCTTTTGTCTCTTCCTCAGTTCTGAAACAACAATCATGGGGCTCTGAATCACTCGACTCCTGAGTAGTCGGCAACAGTGTTGCTGGATTCAATATGTTGCATCGCTTGATCTGAATGTGACTTGCCAAAAGCGTCAGCTCATAGCCTGATAATCTAGCACTGGTGAGGTGCTGAGTTTTCGTTCTATTCATGAGTGTATCCACAGCATGTGGAACCATGACTTCTAACATGTTGTTCATGACTAGTCCAGCAGACTGTCGAATAGACACTGCGGCTGCTGCCGTGGCTCTTAAACAACTTGGCAATGCTCTGGCTACCGGATCTAATGTGGATGAAAAATATGCACAAGGCCGTTGTTTGTCGCCGAATTGTTGTGTTAATACACTCAATGCACAACCTTCTCTTTCATGGACATATAGTGTAAACGGCTTACTGTAGTCAGGAGTACCCAACACAGGAGCTGAACACAGCGCATCACGTAAGTCAGAGAAGCTCTGTTGACATTCATCAGACCATGGCAAAGGGCTTGGAACACCTTTTCCAGTCAGGGCTACCAATGGTTTTGCCATGAGAGAAAAATTTGGGATCCATTGCCTACAGTATGACGTAATACCCAAAAACGCACACACTTCTCTTTGTGTGCTTGGTACAGTCATCTGTGAAATTGCTTTGATTCTCTCTGGGGTCAACCTTCTTCCCTCCTTTGACAAAAGATGACCTAAGTAGGTCACTTCTTGGCAACAATATTGCAGTTTAGAAGGTGACACCTTGTGATGTAAGTCTGACAAATGACGCAATAAAGAAATTGTAGCTGCTTTGCAAGTTTCCTTGTCATCAGCAGCCAGTAAAAGATCGTCTACGTATTGGATCAGAGCAACACCATGAGGAAGTACAAGAGCGTCTAATTGACTTTTTAATGCTTGGCTATAAATTGAAGGGCTTTCACAGTAACCTTGTGGAGCGCGTTTGAATCTGAAACTGCGTCCTCCTAATGAGAAACCAAAAATGTCTCTACTTTCTTCTGCTATGGGAATGCTGAAAAATGCATTTTTCAAGTCGATCACCGTAAACCATGATGCCGATGCAGGAATCAACGTCAATAATGCAGTGATATCTGGGACTACTGGAAACTGTGGAATCACTATTTTGTTAACTTCTCTGAGGTCAATCACAAATCTGTAAATTGGTGGTTTAGAAGGGTCAGTACGTTTCAGAATTGGCAGAACAGGACTATTGCAGACGTTTCCTCTAGTTTCCTCTATCACATCTTTCTGTATCAAGTCTTTTACAATTAGTAAGAGTGCTTGTTCACCTTAGTTTGAAATCCGATACTGTGGGATTCGTGGAAATTTAACATTCGCTTTTAGACTTACCACGTAAGGGGGAATTTCCAAGAGGCCTACATCGTTGGGACCAGTTGCCCAAAGAGTATCAGGGAGAGAACGCAACTCCGGTGGGAGCTTGTCCATCGACATGTACATCGGGGAGATGACTCCTTTACCTAATGTGAGCTGTACTCCCGAAGGAGAACAGTACAACGTCGCATGCAGGCGTTTCAACAGGTCTAAACCAAGCAGATTCTCATTACAACCGGTTGTTAAAATGAGGGGTGCTTCTAGCTCGCATGGCCCAACAGTGATAGATAAAGGACTGGACACAGGATTGTGAACAGGGGCGCCTGAGAAACCTACTGAAGTGTTCGTTAAGCCGGACAAAGGTGCGCCAGGGAGTTTCGCACGCATGATTGAACTTTTTGCCGCACCAGTATCCAACAGAAACGGTTCGACCACGCCTGAGGTAACTACTGTGACATAAGGTCCACTCTGATCAACTGGAACTGATACTACTCCCTCTCTCTGCCTGCGGCTGTCCTATTGTTCGTTTCTTTGAATCTCTTCATTATGATCATAGTAATCTTCAACATGATACTGTGGAGATCTACCTGGCTGCGTAGGTTGTACATTTCGTTGGTCGAAATAATTCGATTGGCGATCAGCCTGTGGTGTCATCGTACCACGCCCTCTACCTCTAGGAGCTTGCATAAATCCAACATTACCTCTATGAGCTGGGACACCACTAGTTTGTGGGTGTAGTACTGGACACTCATTCTTATAATGACCCTCCTTTTTACAATAGGCACACTGATTCCATGCTAACTGTTGTCGGGGAAAACTATAATTAAATCTCTGGGCCGTCCCTTGCTGAAATTGTGGCTGCTGCTGAAACTGGGGTCGCTGCTGTGAGTCTGACTGATTCGAACGAGGCGGATATGCCTGTTGCAAAAGAACTTTGGTTTTTAAATCTTTCGTTTTCTTTTCTGACTTTTCCTTCTCTTCTTTCTCTCTATTCTCGTAATACTGTGCAGTTGCAAGTATCTGTGCTGTCGTCGACACTGCCCATGCACTTTCAGAATCCTTTAACTTGTTACTAAGCTCAGGTAGTAAATTAAACACAAACTTATCAACAAACAATCTCTGACCTCCCTCGGTACTCATATCTTGCCCACTGTGATCTACGAAGGTCTCTTCAAATCTAGTGAAGAAGTCAGAGACGCTTTCGTCCTTCTTTTGCTTGCATGCTGATAGTTTATCCCAATTTACTCGTAACGCTGGCATCAGCGTTTTCATCAGGTTAATTATTCTGCCAGGTAAGTCAGCAATCAGAGGTTCAGGTTTAGCTCCACCAACCTGCTGTGCGTCTGCCGCTACGATAGCTGGCCAATCACCTCCTAAGGCGACTGGGTGGTTCTCTTGCCGAATCTTGGCCCATATAGGTTGTGGTACTACATTACCAAACAGCATTTCAATGTCTGCCAAATTCATGATACACGCTTGGACTGTCTGTGTTAATTCTTTGTAATAACCAGCAGGATTCTTACGAGGGTCTGGTAATGCTTGTTTTACCGCTAATACTTCAGCCCGTTTCCAAGGAATGTGTATCCACACTCTCTGGAATTGTGCTGGAGCAGCTGCAATACCCAAGTTCGCATCAGCGGCAACTGCTTCGCGCCATATGGGCGGAACTTCTCTCATCGGATACTGACCTCGTCTTTTCCTAGTTATCGGTGTACCATCAGGGTCTCTTGTCGCCCGAAAAGGGGACTCATCCCTATAAGCTAAAATTAATTCTATCGCTCTCCCTACTTCTGAACCTATCACCATTCCTGCGGCAAATTTCTGCTGAATATTTATTAAATCAGAAGGGACGGAATCTAAGTCATCATCTTCCCATTCCTCACGCACAAGAGAACACATCACGTCAAAAACATAACGTTGAGTTGGTTCATTCCACTGCATAAATGTGTCTAATACTCTTCGTGCATCATACTTCACAGCTTTCGACATCCACCTAAGAGCTGTCGAATCTAACGTCTCTCGTTCCTCGGGACCAGGAAGCTGGCTACGTCTCTGTATAGAGTCAGAAACGGGGGTCCCAATTAAGGACCTGTAAAGAGGGGTTAATATATTAGTTACAGAGTCTGTTATTTTCCGACGAACGGAAAGCGGAGTCAGAATGACAGGGCTTGGGGACAGGGCAGCTGAAGCAGATGAAGTAGTAAGGGTAGGAGTAGTAGGTAAAGCAGTTTGCGAAACGATAGGCAAAGGCGGAATAGGCGACCCAGAAAGAGGGGGTGCCATAGGATCATTGACCACGGGAAAGACAGGAGCTGGATTCAAAGGGAGTGGAGCACCTATCCCAGGCTGACCAACAGCTGGCTGTACAACAGGTAGTAACTGTGGTACTGTAATACCCTGTGCATACGGTGGAGGTGAACTCAACAGGTAAGACAACAGGGGATCCTTTTCAGGGTCCTCTATCGGCTTAGCAGGACAAGATGGCAATACAGGGTAACATTTATCAATTGCCAAATTATGTTTTCTACTCGCCATCTCCATTGCTTTCTCGGTCTCGTTGACATGCAGCTGCCTAGCAGACTCCATTAAAGTCAACCCTTTCTCTTTCTGTTCTTTCTTTGTTTTCCTAATTTCTCTCTGTTTGGCTTCTTTGCGCCATACGCGAAAAGAATCAAACATCGCCGGCCGGGCTTTTCTCTTAAACAACTTCATTTCTAGATTATCTAGAATTTCCGTTTCGAAACTACCATGCGGTGGCCAACTAAGGACACCATCTTTCTTGGTATAACGGACCCATACTTCATTATACGTAATAGGACCCACACCATGTTTACAATAGAGCTCATATGTAGGAGTCCCAATCGGAGGAACCAAACACGAGTCCTCCAACCGTGAATCCCCGTTGCAACGTAACCAGGACAAAAAACAATTGTTACCCTTAGTCATGACTACAAAGACAAATTCCAACCAAAATGCGCAGAGAACTTAGGCCTACCAAAATGAACCAATACCAAGATTATCTTAACAAGAGCAACCAATGATAATCTACAAATCCAAAACGTATCCGAATAACCAAACTGAGCACAACCCACTTAATACTTAACTGAAATGTGGAAGACGCCACCAAGGAGAACCCGTCTTCGTCTCGCCGTACTAAGGTCTGCACCTCGGGTCCAAGACAGGGCGACAGTCAAGGCAGCGGTCCTCTGTAGCCGTCTGGGAACGGGAACCCTCGTGGAAGAGATCGTCGGGCCACTTTTACGACATGCAGGGATCGATGAAGCGGGGTACCTCCCTCCGGAATCTTCACACGAAACTTCTCGAACTTTTCAGGCTTTGGACCGGTACCGGATGACGTCGCCCCACGTTGGGCGCCAATTTGAGGTTCTGGACTTCTAAGAGTCCAGAGGTGTCAGGGAAACAACACCCGAAGACCCCTGAGTTCCCCCTGTCCCGGTGCACAAACAAACAGACACGGGCTTCTCGATGGCGGCGTCAAAGACCAAGGTTTATTTACTGCAGGGATACAGAAATCATAGGAACCACACAGAGGCAGAATCTAGGAGACTGTTCGAATTGTATTAAGTGGGTTGTTTCTTAAATACAAGAAAAATGTCTTGGGGCAACATTACACGAATATTTCTCATGCCCAACCCGGTATCCCGAACAGATAATAAATAAACATCAAACAATGATTAGTTGTAGGTTTTCGGTATTCGATCAGGCTCTCTTGTCAGTTCTTCATTCTCTACTTGATCCTCCCCATCATAAAAATCGTAACCTCCCCATTGTAAAAGCCCAGAAAGAAAGGAGCAGAGCCAAGTGCAAAGGATTGAAATGTAGGATAAGAGGTGTTTATGGATCATAAATGGGCAGGGCAATCGTCTTCGGCCTTTTCAGTCAGGACAACGGACACGAGAACCAGTATAGCAGGACTGGCCTCAGGCAAGGGAGGCAGCTTGATTCTGCCTAGTCATGTAGCGTCAGCCTTTCTCGGGGCTCGAGCTTACGTGTCCTTAACAAGGTGATCCTGCCGGGGTCATCGTCCGTTCATTGGCTATGTGAGGGCAAGAAACAAAATGGATGCCGTAACTAAAATGGGTGCCATGACTTTACTGACAGAATGCCCTATTTTCCAGTGAATTCATGCCAGTTGCGCAGCGAAAACACGGTCATGTATACAATGGATCATTTGCGGTTCATTGATACCAAAATCGTGTCAGTACTATGATACCGAATTCACGGGTTCGGATCGCTACAGAACCTCACCAGTGACGGAGGTCAAAGCATGAGGAGGGGCGAGATCCCTAAGAGAGTCTGTTTTAACAAGAGCCGAGAGGTTTCTAATGTTTTAGGGTCCAACAGAGGGATTTGTTCCAACAACGCTTGGGTACAATGAGGTGAGACAATCGTAGGAACCAGATCTTTATGACAGTCTGTGAGGGGGAAGGTTATATATATATGTTTTTGATTTTCTCATGGAAAAACTCTGCCAAATCACTGCAGCGGGCAAGGGCGCCATCAGTGGTGGCTTGTGCAGGGGCAATCTAATAACATGCCGTATGAAATAGGCTTCTGTAAACTGTGCATAGGGTTTCAACACTTTTTGGGCCCTTTTATGTATATCTAGATCCGTCTGAAGAGTTAACCAGTTTCATTGCTCTAAAAGCCACAAACTTATCTTGATAGGAAATGTCCAAATAGCCCGAAATGTGCATCTCTGTTTGTGAGATGGGACTTTGGTTTGTGCTGATGTGTCGCTATTTGTAGTACATAAGGGCACTGTCTTTAGTTTCAACAAACATGGGTTGCAGATTACACCATCTTAAAAGGCCAATGAGAAGTCTTAAAATTTAATTTCAGATGTTTCAAACTACGTGCCTGTAAAATGCATCATTGTGAGGCAAGAAATTGCATGCCACTGACTGTTTCACACCGTGGGCCTGAATTTAAAAGATTTTGATGCGCGTAGTTGTGACATACTTTTGTAGTACTTCTGTCTTATTAATGAACTTCAGAATGAAAATTTTCCTAGCTATCGTAACGGAAAGTTTCAATTCTATTAAGGACTCGGAGGCGAGGATTATGCCTTCTTTCTCCACTTTAATCAACAGCAGCACAGAAAGAACAACAAAGACTACATTTCCCATGAACCATAGGGAAAAACGGTAGTCAACAACAACATTGTGTCAACCAATCAACAGAGAGAAAAATTGTCCAATCATGGCCTCTCCAGTTAGTGATAGTCCCTTGTTAGTGTCCAGATCTCCTCTTTCGAAGCGCGAAGACAGCCCAGCACTCAACTTCAGGAGTCCTGTTTGTGGGTATCCGAACCTGCAACGAACAAGGCAGTATTACCAGGGGAAAACACAACCCTAGGTATCAGTTCAGAAAAAAGAAAACAGAACCTGTAAAGCAGTGTATATTCACAAGAACCACTTTCTGTTACATAAACATGAAGGGAAGAAAATTTACTTACTTCTGTACGGGGAGGGGTTTCCTCTAAGAACACCGGGAAGGATAATCCTCGCCTCCGAATCCTTAATAGAATTGAAACTTTCCGTTACGATAGCTAGGAAAATTTTCATTCTATGTCAGGACTGGAGATGAGGATTATGCTTGTTTAAAGCTTGCCCACAACCAGCTGAGCCATATTGAGAATTGGCTTGAAGTAAAACTTCTTGAAGGTGGAATCCGATGACCAGTCCGCCGCATTGAGGATATCCTCTAGGCGGGCACCCAGACCAAACGCCTTCGAGGCCATGGCCCCTCTCGCGGAATGCGCCCCAAAGTGCCGGAGGCTAATCCCCGCCTCTTGCATCACCCAGCGCACCCAACGTGCGATCGTTGGGGATGAAACAGCCTTAAAGGGTTTCCGGAGTGCGATGAGCAGCTGACGCTCCCCCGGAGGACGGTACTCCTCCGTCATTTCCTCGTAGGCCTTGAGACAACGGACCACACAGAGCTTTGGGGAATCTGCGAAGGCCGGGTAAGAGACAACTCTGGTATTGCACTTTGTCCGACGGGAAAGGGTAAACGTCACCCCATCCGGAGTGAAGATGCGACCCGAGATATCGAGGGCCCGCACATCCGACACTCTACGACAAGAAATTAAGCAGAGCAGCATTGCCAGCTTCGCCGACAACTCCTTACGGGAAAGAAACCTATTTGGTTGCCAAGACAGGAATAGGTTTAACACCTGATTAACATCCCACAGGGCCGAATACCGCGGCTCTGGAGGTAGGGAAAGCCGAATGCCCCGAAGGAGCCTGCAGACCAAAGGGTGCTCGCCCACCGCCGACCCACCAACCGGGACGTGGCCCGAGGAAATGGCCGACCTGAAAGTGTTAATGGACCTATACGCCAAACCCTGAGACGCCAGATGCGCCAGAAAGTTCACAACGTGGACCACCTCCGCGACCACGGGATCAAAACCCCGTCGCACACACCAACGGGACCATCTGCCCCACGCAGATTTGTATCGTTTAATGGTGCTATCCGCCCAGGCTTTAGACAGGAGCTCCTCAGCTGATCGCGAAAGGCCCGGGGCTTGCCATCTACCCCGGAAATCCTCCATGCCATGAGCCACAGCGAGTTCGCTGACACTAGAGGATGAGGATCGCCGTACGGACCTGTGAGGAGAGTCGGAAACCGGGGGAGTAGGATTGGAAAATCCCAAGAAAGTTCCAGAAGAACTGGAAACCACACTTGCGACCTCCACAGAGGCGTGATGAGAACTAAGTCCGCTTTCTGCCTGCGGACCTGAGCCGTTGTCCGGGTAATCATAGCGAACGGAGGAAACGCATAGCCCCGATCCGCGCTCCAGTCTTGGAGAAACGCATCCGTCGCTGCCGCCCGGGGATCGGGCTTCCAGCTGAAAAATCTCGGTAGCTGGTGGTCCAGGCGGGATGCAAACAGATCCACCGTGAACGGACCCCAAAGCCGGTTGAGGGAGGCAAACACCCACTGATCCAACTTCCAGAGGCTGAAATCGCGGAAGTGGCGTGATTGATAATCGGCCTCCACGTTGTCTCGGCCCGGAAGATACTCCGCTGTGACCGATACCTGACTGTCTAGACAGTACTGCCAGAAGCTCGCCGCCAGATCGGAGAGGGCTTTCGACTTGGTGCCGCCGAGGTGGTTGATATAGCGGACCGCCGACACATTGTCCATTTTCAGAAGTACGCAAGACTGCACTGAGTCTCTGGTCCAACATTTGACTGCAAAGGAGCCGGCCAGAAGCTCGAGACAATTGATATGTAATTTCCGTTCGTCGGGAGACCACAAACCTCCCGTGGAAAGATCCCCGCAGCGGGCGCCCCAACCGAGCCTGCTGGCGTCTGACTCGATAATCAAATCTGGAACGGAACCGAAGATTGCTCTGCCGTTCCACGCCTCCATGTGTGTTAACCACCACCGGATTTCGTTCTGAGCTTCGTTGGATAGACGAATCTTGTGGGAGTACGAATACCCTTTCCGCAGGAAGTACGCCTTGAGGCGTTGTAGGGCCCTGTAATGTAGCGGACCCGGAAAAATCGCTTGGATAGACGCAGATAGAAGACCTACAATCCGGGCCAACTGGCGCAGAGAGACGCGCTGTTGAGATACAACGCGACGCAACTCGTGGCGAATTTTCGTAAGTTTCCTGGACGGCAGGCTTAGAGTAGAGGCCCTGGAGTCGATGACGAACCCCAAAAAGGTAACGGTCTGAGCCGGTTGAAGGAGGGACTTCTTTCCATTGATCACAAACCCGAGGTCCTGGAGCAAGGACACCGTCATCTGTAGCTGGTCGGCTAAAAGACTGGGGCAGGACGCCATCAGAAGGAGATCGTCTAAGTAGACGATTAGCCTGACCCCACGAACCCTCAAGAATTCCACCACCGGTTTGAGCACCTTGGTGAAGCACCAGGGAGCGGAAGACAGCCCGAAAGGGAGGGAAGTGAATTCGTAAGTGCGATGACGCCACTCGAATTGAAGGAAACTGCGGTGAGGCCGAAAGATAGGAATCACCAGATAAGCGTCCTTCAGGTCCAAACGCACCATCCAGTCGTGAGGACGAAGAACATCCCGCAAGAGGTGAATACCCTCCATCTTGAAATGGCGGTATACCAACCACTCGTTGAACTCGCTGAGGTTTATGACCGGACGCTTGCCGCCATCGGACTTGTCCACTAAAAAGAGATTGCTGAGGAAACCCTTTGGGTGGCGTGTCGCGAGAGATATAGCGCCCTTGCGAAGCAAGGAATTGACCTCTTCGTCCACCAGGAAAGCGTCGTGACTTGAAAATTGCATAGGGCGAGGGGGTGTCTTTTGAACAGGATTCCCGCAATATTCTATGTGAAACCCCCTTACCGTCTGAAGAACCCATGCATCGCTCGTGAGGGATGACCATGCCCCGTAACAGCTTGCCAGACGTCCCCCTAAGTTTTGTGGGGAAGAAAGGGTAACACTCACCAGAGTTTGCGTTAGACGCTCCTCCCCTGTGACCTCTGCCTTTGCCACGGCGTCCTCTTGTGGGGTAGAAGTTTCCAAATTTCGACTGGTCTTGGTATTGACCGGAGCCTCTCTGGTTGGCTTGCTGATTTTGTCGACCGGTCGAGCGGCCCCTTCCTCGACCGGCCCCTCGAAAAACCCGAGGGAACACTTTTTTAATGGTGGACTGCGCCCTGTCCAATGACGTGAAAGTGTTTACAAACTTGCCCAGTTCCTTGATGAAGGGCTCTCCAAAAAGGCCCCCCTGGGCAATCGCCCCTGCCTCGGAATCCGCTAAGTCACCCAGTTTTGGGTCAATTTTGATTAGAAGAGATCTCCGCCGTTCGGTGGAGAGGGCACAGTTGGCATTGCCTAGAAAGACCACTACCCGCTGAGCCCAGCCTGAAAGCGTTTCGGGAGATATAAGCGAACCTGAGGCCTTCGCTTCCTCAGCCATATCAAGAATTTTGGTGGCGGGCCCCAGGGCGTCCAAGAGCTTATCTTGGCACGCCCGCCACGACCTATCTATGCCCTTTTTGGGGTCTCGAATAAATTTCTGCAAGAACGTCAACATTCGTGGGTCAATCTCCGGAGTCAGGGCAACTTTACCCTCCAGGGAAGGACGAGGACACTCCGCTCGGAGACAGTTGCGGGCCTCCTTTTCAAGCGGGCGCCGGATATGCTCTGCGACGTAAGTCGCCACTTTGTCCGCTGGAACCCAGTCTGAGGAGCGAGGATGGACAATATCGTTGGGGTTCAACATGTCGGAGGGTGTAGGGGGTGGCTGTAGATCAGAAGGTGCCAAAGGGGCCTGTGAGGGATGGGACGGAAGCCAAGATCTAGACGGGCTGGCATCCGGATCCCCTGAAGGGCCTGGAAGTGCAGGGGAAGGAGAGAGGTTGGGAGCTAGCGAATCGCCAGTATCCTCCATAGGAAGGCTATCAATAAAGGCCTTTTTGAGCCGCTCAAATGCATCCACATCCACACCCGGGGCACAAGGGCGTTTAGGGGGAGGAGGCCCGGCAAGGTCTTGGACTTGGGATGGTAAGGAACTTTTGCGTTCAAGGCGCCAAAACGCCTGCTCTATTTTTTGTGTCAGCCTGTCCTCCAAGGGAGAGATGGCCTGGTCCACTGCCCTATAAATCGAGGTGTCCACTGCGTCATAGAAAGCATCGCCCCATGGCATATCCGCCAAAGGATCCTCCTCTTCCTCCTGATAATCACCAAAATAATCCATACTAGAGGAAAGGGCAAGAAGACCTTTGCGCTGCACTCGCAAACAACTTGGTACAACTGGGTGGCAGTTGATATATTTTATGCGTGGTCAAACCACAATTTTATGCAGGGCGACTAGCCCTGAGGGGACCTAAAAGCTGGCTGATACCAATTTTAAATTTTATGCAGGGAACTGGGCTGGATGGTGTCCCCCAAATCAAGCCTAATGGCAAAATACAACCTCCAGAGAGGCGTCAGTATACTTTTAAAATACAAGACCTGTATCCCATTAGGAACCGGGTATACAAGCGTCAGCTATGTAAATGAGGCCCGTGAGCGAAAAAACGAGCTTGCGGGCCGGTACAGACCGAACTCGGCGTCTCTCTCAGCCCAGGCTCCGGTGGCGGTTGAACGCGCGCGCGTCTCTGGAAACTGATCAAAACCAGAGACGCGTCGCGTCCAAACACCGCCTCTCGCGCCCCCAGGCGGCGGGAGGCCCGGAGCGTGCCAGCACCACCGCGTAGGAGCGAGAGACGACTCTCGGTCCCGCGGTGAAGACTAATCCAATTATATAGACAACAACCCCCTCACAACCAACGGGGGAAAAGAAACGAAAGCGTAACGCAAACGCAATAATAAAACAAATTACAAAGCGAACATGTCAGTTTGACAAAGGATACGCTATAGATTATCCTAACGAACCTTGCCACGAGACAAAAGACTCAAGCAATAAGCCCCAAACGGGCACAATATATCATCACAATAGTCATACAAGCACATAATAAAGCCCCCCAAACAGTAGAAAAAACCCTGAGGGGACTTAACTGGCTGCGCAGCAGCGAAGAAAGAGGAGATCTGGACACTAACAAGGGACTATCACTAACTGGAGAGGCCATGATTGGACAATTTTTCTCTCTGTTGATTGGTTGACACAATGTTGTTGTTGACTACCGTTTTTCCCTATGGTTCATGGGAAATGTAGTCTTTGTTGTTCTTTCTGTGCTGCTGTTGATTAAAGTGGAGAAAGAAGGCATAATCCTCGCCTCCAGTCCTGACATAGAATTAAGCCACGACCCACACCATAAACCAAATTAGTTTAAAAACTCCTCATCTGCATTGTGGCATTACGTTATGCCTGGTTGTGAAGTCATGTAGTACCCCCAGAAATAACTGCTGACGGTCTTTAGTATACTGTTCCGATGGATAGCCTGGCCTCCAGCATAAAGCCTGCCTGGACCATGTCCTAAATATTTATCCGGACAACTCTATAGAGCAGATGGGGTTACTCTAACTTGGATATGCGTCTTGGGCTACGTAGCAACTTTTAGATGAACGGAGTTACATTTTTTTTTACTCTCGACAAAAAATGTAATCCCAAAACAGAAATATGCTAGAAAAAACAGCTGAAATATGCACACTTTCTTATCTGACAGCGTATTCTTCATTAATAAATATAGACAATTATACCTCTAAATGTGAAACAAATGATAATACTTGAAGAAAAAACGAAACAAAATATTCTGAAAAGGGTACATTTTTATTTGCTGAAATTTTTAAAGCATGCAGTATTTTACAGCAACTGTAAACAAATCAATTTAGTGTGCTGCTTTAGAAGCTCTTGTATTTTTGGAATGTTTTTTATGCCAACACCCGTTTCAGGCAGTAATAACCAAAGACAATATCATATTATCGTGATAATTTTTTATGGCTAGAAATATTCATAGCAGCTGCATTAAAAAAAGATGATTCTGTAAAATCAAGTCATTGCACTTGGTCATTTTATTGCTACAATGAAACAAGGCCATCAACTTTAACACCTTTGTGGTTAAAATGATTGTCTTGCTCTGTTTGCCATTTTCAAGCTTAGGTGTGGGTACAGATGCTCCAAGAGGAGGAAAACTGCCACTTTCTGGAATGTCCTCGGAATCCCGAAAATGGCTGCCACTTAGCAAGTTTCGGTTTCATTTGGTCAGTTTTGCTCTCTTTACATATCATCTGAATTGGTCTTCGAAAGAGGTAACGGATCAAAAGTACAATCAAAATATATATATATATATAAAAAAGACTTAAAGCAGCAAAGTTAAGTCCAGAAACCAAGATTGTCACTCAAACTGGGATTAAGAAATCAGGAATGGTGTGCAACAAACGTGGTATTGCATCAAGTTATTGGTAACAAATCTAGTATAATGAACGTCATTTCCATTTAGGTCGTCTCTTGCATACAAATCTGCAATCTTGAGCTCTGGATGGGGTCAGTTACAAGCACAAAACATTACTAGAACTGAAGAACAACATTGAAAGACATTGTTTTTTCAGCAAGGGCTTTCTGCTAGGAGCAGTGGCATCATGTACCGTTTCCAGACTTAACGATATGCAGTTTATGGGCAGTGAGCTGTAAATAATGTAGTCTTGCAAAAAGATATGTGGGCTAATCTTCTCCTCTTTAGTTTGGGTCCAGCCAATCTGGGATGAGAAGACGTAGGTTGAATTGTTCTCAGTGTCATCTGCTATATCAAAGAATTAGGGAAGAACCTTAGCTGGTTTCTTTTGACTATATTTCAAATGTTTTCTTACAAAAGTGGAAGGCATACAATGGAGATGACTCATGGGTAGGGATGAAAATGGCGAGAATGGATTAATCATTAACAGCAGCAGCCAGTTTGTGCAATGTAGCGCGAAAAAACTAGGACAATTATGCGGGACACTGAAAGAGTACATTTAGTTGTAACTAGCACATTGTACATAGCATCCAAAAACTGGTGTTTATCTAGACTTGTTCAACAAGACCTAATCAATTACACTTATCAGTCCAACTCCAAACCAAATTCCCTCAGAGTGTTTTAAAATAAAATGATTATATTGTACCCTGAGAATGAGGAATTAAGTTGTAAAATTGGCCCTGATCTCCAAGCTGCAGCTATCAGGATCCCCCATAGCCTCTCTTCTTTCTGAGGCAGTAGCAGGGCATTTGCATCCCCCTCACATTAGCAGTCAGTGTGAAGGAAGTAAGGAGGTTGGGTAGGTGATTAGTCAAACTTCACTCCCTCTGCTACTCCGAGAACGGAGGAGGTTGAAAAAGCATCTTGAAGGCAGCAATCTCTAGGTGATCATTGCGGTTTTAAATATATGTGCTCAATACAGAGTTAAAAAAACAATTTAAAAATGTTCTGGATATGTAGGGTAAAAGACTTAAAATAATAATAAAAAAAGTGGGAGTGATCCTTCAATTTAAATCAAGTTTATTGTGCAACCCCGCTGAGGCGTCTGTAATTTGTATGGATGCAGCCTAAAATTGTTTCAAGTGTAAATGGTGATGTCAGTGACATAACATTATTTCTAATCAAAATTGCATACAAAGGGCGGCTCTTGAATAAATACAGTTCAGGCATACACTGACAAAACGGAATGTCATCTACAACGGAGCCCAGGCATTGCTTAAAGACTGCATTGATCCAATTAGACACAGCTGATCAACATCTCTTCCCAAGAGAAACCATGACACCTGTCAAAAAGAGATACTAACTGTGCTATTATATATATATATATATATATATATATATATATATATATATATATATATATATATATATATATATATATATATATATATATATATATATATATAAAAAACTATTTTCATTGCACAACTGATCCCCTGCTCCCTACTCTTTTAATAGTGAGGAGGGGTAATCAAGCACAGGTGTCTTGCCTAATCACAAATCAAACGGCTTACAATATAAATCCCTTGTATTGATCCTCTAGTGCAAGTGACGTAAGAATATTGTAAATAAAAATGAGTTCGATTAATTAATACTACTATGCATAGGCATGTTATCTGCTTCCAGCATTAACAGTTTCCTATTTTATGCCATCTCAACTATAAACAGCATGTTATTAATACTTACACTGCAGACATACAGGCACAACAGTGTGTAACCCTGGGCGAGGATGCTAAAATAAAAAAATATACAAACAATATGATCCTATATTTACTTTTTCATGTACTGGAAAAGTATCTATGAGGTTTTCTTGCCTCTTCTACCCCTTCCCCAGAGACTATGTTATGCATTACTTGTAAAGGTACATATACATATATATATATATATATATTTAACATCCATTTCATAGTACAGGTTTCTTTAAAATTGCATTTTAAGTATTTAATAAAAATCTTTTAAGAATTTCCTTTTCTTTTTACATAGTTTCAGTAGTATTATCAAGCAAACCTAAAATAAAGGTTTGCAATTCCAGCACAGTAGGAAATAAGGCCCCATTTATTGGCAAAAACCAAACCTTTGATCTCTACTAAGATAATGTATCCATGTAATCATATGTTCTAACAATGTGGAAAACTGTACTTAATCTCTTAAAGCAACAACAAGTTGCTACACATAGGCAATTTTCGGATTCCTGGAAAAATCAGGAATGCTGGATGCTTCATGTGGACTGGACTAACTTCTTCAGCTTTTCAATTTCAATCTGAAAGCAGAAACATTGTGAGTAAGAACAAAGGTAGTATGATGTCACTAATTACAGGTTAACATACTTCAATCATTAGCCAAACACACTCTACCTATCTATCTATATCTATATATATATATATATATATATATATATATATATATATATATATATATATATATATATATATATATATATATATATATATATATATATATCAGAAATGTGTTATGGTGCTTGCTTTTATAGCTCAAAAAACGTTTTACAGGGAACCATGAAATATGGAAAATATTTCAGTTACCTATTAATTACGGAAATCATCATTATCAAAGCTCCCCCTGCCCCCAAACCACACTGCATAGGTTTAAAATCGTCAAGTCTACTAGGATTGTGCAGCATAGAGACCTTTTTATGCAGGAAGGTTATATAAATTATGCAGCAAAAATTAAAATTAGGTGACATA
Source organism: Triturus cristatus (assembly GCF_964204655.1). Taxonomy (NCBI): domain Eukaryota; kingdom Metazoa; phylum Chordata; class Amphibia; order Caudata; family Salamandridae; genus Triturus; species Triturus cristatus. The sequence goes on along the minus strand of NC_140589.1, from coordinate 224,373,346 downwards.
CCCCTTACTATTTTTATCCATATACATTTGAGACTAAAAAAAACCATTTTTGGTGAAATCTGCAAAATTTCACAAATTAAGTGGTAAATTATGCAGAAAATGAAATGGCAAAGGCAGTAAATCCATGAATATGCAGCAAACGCTGCAGTCACAGAATTGCCTACATCCATTGACCCTCACTATTGGCCACGGTTTGAACAATTTAGTCAAGATGGGTAAAAAAGTCTAAAATTTTTTATTTCAATCGATGCCCATTACTAGCTGCACTCTGATGAAAACAGCTTTTTCAAGCTAAATGTCCAAAAATAAACATGTGATATAAAAAATAAATATGCCATCGACCACGTACAACATGGTCCCATATTGCCATCTTGGGGTTTTGGTGGTGGCTTTTCAAACTGCTCTGCCTGTGGTTTAAGATGGCACCAGACCACTTGATGGCAATACTGGATCAGATTACACAGATATAGAGATATTACATACACATACAGATATGTCACAAATCTAGCTATAGCTCGGGCCTAGGGCCAGAGAGGCTGCCCATTTCCCCATTTACCAGCACCCACCCTACCACCTCCACATCCAACACCAGATTAACACTCACAGCAAATGTACTTTACTCCTATACTGCAAACTAACCCTACACACATTTCAATGTCTCATCACCCACAAAAAAAAACCACACCCTTCTATCCCACCTACCACACATTTGCACCTTCACATACACACAATAACACTTCACCCTATACCACTAACCAATCCAGTAATCACAAACATAACCCGTATCCACAACATACTTAACTATAACTCATCCAAACACGAATTACTCCTAACTGACCCCTTTCTGCTACCTACAGACCTATACTCAGCCTTCCATCTTTTAATCCACCAGCACCCTCCTCTTCTTTATACCAAACCCATTCACACAACCCTTACAGTCCAATACACATATCGGCTCTCTTAGCAATCAAATCTAACACACACTTAACTCTTGTTCATCAACTCACAATCCACATACACTCTTTTCAAAACTACATCACCACCCCCTTTACCTTGCAGCTTCCACTCACCAACAATACTTTACATACTTCTCAGAAAACAAATACAACACCTCTTCTCACTATTCCTTAAAAACAGAACATAACGCATACACCAGCATAACAAAATCTCACACCTCATAATATTTTCCATCACAAACTAGAAACATTCACCCACTCGCACTTTCCTGACTAAACAAATAATACACGCCCTAAACCAACTCCACTCTCAAGCGTTCTCTCTTCCCCCATGCCTAACACATATACAAGCAACACATCAACTCTCTTTTAACCACCTCTCATCCACTGGTCAATTTAGAACCTTACAACATGACCCGCATGCTGCACCACCACCCCTAACTCCTACACCTTTCACGCTAAACAGACGCAAACAAAATAGGCAACATGGCACTATACACAACTTCACATCTCCATGTCTTCAGCACAACAAGGCTAGTCAACAAAAACTGCTCACCAACTCACTCTCAACCACCATCTCCACCACCTACACACGCAGACCCATCAAAATGCCTTCTTAGCTTGCTAGAAGAGGAACATGGTATAGAACAGCTAAAGTATTGCTATCCTCATACAAATAATACCAGCACTAATGACACTCCTGTTACAAACCCCAAAATACTGCTCACTCTTCCACAAAACAAAGTTGCACCATCACCAAAGGGCATTCTCTGAACTGCCTACTAATAAATGCTCGTTCAATCTCAAAAAACAAGCATCACATCTATAACCTTTTCACTGACACACAACCTGATTGACTCTTCATAACAATCATGGTTGGCAGATGACATGACTCCAGTGTCGCATAAAGCCGTTCCTCTAGTCTGTCAAACTATCACACAAAATCATACAGGCTCACATGTCCATCACTCACATTAATTTCATATGTCCCTATACTAATTCCCCACTAATCCTGTTTGGGTTCCCGAGTAGCGCGCTACCTGTCGAAAAGCTCTTCAACACCTCATCAGGGGTGGCAAGCGTTATATAAATGCAAACCCTTGCCTCTTCTATTCCTCCACTATCCTTTTTTAATCCAAATAAACTCCCATGTCCACAGCTCAAATTCATATCTCCCAATACTAATTCACCGCTAATCCTTTTTGGGTTCTGGAGTAGCGTGCTACTTTCCGAAAAAACGCTTTGACGCCTGGTCAGGGGTAGTAAGCGCTATATAAATGTAATTAGATCTGCACTCCAGTTAGCCAGGAAATCTGATAGGAAGAGAGGTTTGCATGATAAAGCCTGCAGCTCACTCAACTTCCTGGCCGATGTAATTGCCACAAGGAAGGCTGTTTTTAATGGGGGGCAGCCTGAGGGGACAATAGTATAAAGGCTCGAAGGGAGCACACATCAAATAATATGAGAACCAAATTAAGGTCCCACTGAGGCATAATAAAAGGGGAAGGTGGGAGCAAAGGCCTGTTGAAAGAGATCTTGCAATCATCTCTGGGTGGTGACGCTATTCGTGATCCGCTAGGCATCGACGGATGGGTTTGTCTACCCTGGCCTTCAGGGAACCTGCCAAGTGCTGAACCACCAGGGAAACGCCCTTACTGTTCCAGCCAAGTACTGAGAAGCAGGGCCTATTGACAAAACATCCATGACCCCACCCTGCCAGGTTTTTTGCAGTACCACATGGCGGTGGTGTTGTCCATGAATACTTGTACTAGCCTTCCTTTGATGGAGGGTACAAAGGTTTTCAAAGGCAATTGGATCGCTCAAAGTTCCAACAGGTTGATTTGGAGTCTGGATCTGCCAGAGACCAGTCTCCTCTGATCTCCAATTCTCCCGGATGCCCGCCCCCTCCTAGGAGTGATGCATCTGTCACTACCGAGAGATCTGGTTGGGGAAGGGAGAGAAGTCTGTCTTTGACCCAATCGCGGTTCATTAGCCACAACTGCAGGTCCGGTGCAGTTCCCTTCGAGATCTGGACCACGTCAGAGAGATTCCCATGATGCTGAACCCACTTGGAACTTCAGGTACCACCGCAGAGCCCGAATATGCCATCTGGCATGTGTCACTAGCAGGATGCAAGAGGCCACGAGGCCCAGACGGCCTCAGAGTCAGTCTTACTGAAATCCAGGATACAGGCTGAAACATCTGAATCCTAGCCTGAATATCCTGGACTTGCCATTCGGGAGGATAAGCCAAAAAATGCCCGGTGTCACGAACAGCCTTGATGAAATGGAGCGTCTAAAAGGGAGTCAGGTGTAACTTCAGCATATTGATAGTGAACCCGAGCAAATGAAGGAGGCCTGACGTAGTCTGGAGGTGGGAGAGGACAGCCTTGGGCGAACCCGCCTTCAGCAGTCAGTCATCGAGATAAGGAAATACTGGCATATCTCCACAGATGCGCTGTGATCACTGCCATCACTTTGGTGAACACCTGAGGGGCGCTGGTAAGGCCAAAAGGGAACACGGTGAACTAAAAATGCTCATACATACCATAAACTGCAGATAACGCAGATGGGCAGACAGGGCGGGGATGTCAAAATAGGTGTCCTGCAAGTCCACGCTAACATCCAGTCTCCTTGGTCCAAAGCATCCTGAATTTCTCCATTTTGATGAAGTAGTTGAGGGATTGGAGATCTAGGATAGGACAAAAGCCCTTGTCGTTTTCCAGGACCAGAAAAATGGGAATAGCAGCCACAGCCTACTTCTGGCACCGGCGCCCTCTCTGTGGCTCCCTTGGCCAAGAGAGCCATAACTTCGGTACGGAGCAGTGACAGATGATCGAATGCAGGGAGGGTAGTCTCGAAGGGGAGTAGCCCCTTCGGATGATCAGCAGAACCCACTTGTCTGATGTTATAGACTGCCAGTGGTGGAGATGATGAAACAGAAAAACTCGTCACATGTGGGAATCAACAGTTGTCCAACTAAGCCTGTAAGCTTATTAATCGATCAGGTAAAGACTTCCAAAGTATTATTTATTTTTAAAAGAAATCTTTTTATTGAGACAACTTAAAAATAAAAGAAAACAAAAAGACAATCAGCAAAATCAGTGCATAATCAGTACCAGGTTACTTGCAGTGAGGTTAGCACCATATCATAACATCCAAGTTGGCAGGACCATGTAATTGGTAAGCCATTATCAATCCGTACTTCAAGACCCTCAGCGATTAGGTAGCCATTGTTTGGTTTCGTTGTCTTGATGGGGGTATTGGTGTGCATATCATACCTCAGTATTTTTTCCATTTGCCCCAGATTTCCAACCATTTGTTTGGACAGCCCCTGTTCCAAAGTATTACTTATTAATCTTCTTACAAAGCGAATCACCAAACTCAAACTGGGGTCTAAAAAGCAGTGTATCTACATATCACAACAAAACAACAAATATCTATTCATGATACACAAGACACTTTAAAAAAAAAAAAATACATAACTCTATAAATAACAAAACAGAACATACATCAACAAATAGAAAGGGACAAAACATACATATACTTAATGTCTCTATAGCAATAGGAACGGTCTCTCTTCCAAAACTTTTTTTATACAAATGGATGCCTGCAATTTTTCAATATCATAGACCGTCCATATTAGAGATAGTCCTTTATGACGACACCCATGAGGACAAGTTTCATACTCTGAAATGTTTTGGGGTGTCCGTAGTTAAATATATCATATTTATTTTTACCCGGACTAATTCTGACAAAAAAAAAAAAAAAAAAAAAAAAGACGAGGTCGACACGTTTCGGCCCTCATATTTTGGGCTTCTTCAGGACATAGGAAGTAGATAAATGTGAATCCTGACTTGTTTATGGGCTAGCGGCCAACTGGCACTTCAAGTGTTTCGGCTTCAGACACAGACTATATGCTTCTCCTTCTAAGAAGTGGATATCAATTCCACTTTGGACACACCATGTCCATGACTACCCAGTGCGGTAGTGCTGGCTCAGTTGAACCCCTGTTCCGATCAAATGAGGGGAAACCACTTCATTATAAAAATCTCCTCATGGTCAATAATCGCTCAAATCAGGACAGTCAATATCATGGACCAGTTCCGCTACAGTGGTGGCGATGTTGGCTGATCCTGCCACCAACTGGACGCCCATGATCTAAAAGGGCAACATTATTAAGTTTTAGAGGCTTCAGATGCGCAGGGGAATTGTTGGAGGCTGGACCAGACCACAGGCTACCCACCCACGGGTTGGAAAGAACCGCGCCCTTATCCATGCACAATCTGGGAATCTTGCACAGCTTGGTGGCTGGGATAAGGTTGGCGCGGTTGAAAGCCCCCTCCGTGGTCACAAAAGGCAGACTGGGGATGTGGGGCAGCAGAGGGGCCCAAGGACTTGACCGTAGCCTGTGAGTCCTTAAAGCGCTCAACAGCAGAGTCTGCCTCGTCTCTGAAGAGACGGGTGCCATCGAAGGGCATGCCAAGAGGGAAGACTGGACATCCCCGAAAAACCAAATGTTCTCAGCCAGGCGTTCGAGGGCCACCGTCGACAAAACTGCTCTGCTCAGCCAGTCTGTTGTGTCCAATCCACAGCATATGGTGAACTTCGCTGCGTCTCGCACGTCTGTAACTGCTTCAGAGAGAACGGGCCAGGCCTCCTCAGGGACCTGTGGCAGCACTTGAGCAAACGTTTTCCACAGTGTGTGAAAATAGCGGCTCTATTGCATGCATGCTGTGTTCACTAACTGCAATGCAAAACTAGTTGAGAAAAAAAATTCTCCTCAGAATCTGAACTGAGTGACTGAGTTCCTAGGGCCTAATCATACACCGAATGTGACCTGCTAAGTTACTGCGTGATGCGGTAGCAGTCCAATGTGCTACTATATACCACTGATGTACCAATGTCTAATTAAGGTATTCTGTGACTCTATGTACGCTAGCAGACAAATGTAACGCCGATGTATGCAATGCCAATGTACGTTGTTTTGTGTTTGAATTTCTTAATAAAAATATTTAAAAAAAAAAAAAAAAAAAGGCACATTTTCTTTCGCAACCTTTCCAGTCTGATTTTTGTCCGGGGGAACAGCAGGGAAAGCACAGCGGGAAGTAGAGGTTTGGACTACCAAGCTCTGCAGGGTAGGGTGCTGGGTGAGGAAATTTGGGTCCTCTGGAGTGGGGTGTTGGCAGCAGCCAGTCGCCCTTTTTACAGGAGACCCTGTGCTGGATTTGGACCAGGTCCCCAGAAGGACAAGGGTGAGGGGTTGTTAAACAGGAGTAGGGGGTTCAGAGGAGGAGACTCCCAGTTGCAGCACCTCAATCAAGATGGTCTCGAATGCACCGAGGGCAACTGAAGGTCTAGGACCTCAGCCGCCCTCTGCACCACCACTGCATATGTAGCTCCCTTCTCTTTAGTAACGGTAGGGGGAGAAAGCATGATAGTATCTAGAGACTTGCCCAGTCCCTCGGCATCACCCAGTTCCTCACACCAGTCTAAATTCTGCCCATACTGATATTCTAAAAGGTCCAGTGGCCTCTCACACTCCTCTCAGAGGCCTAGCCCTTCACAATAAGGCTCAGGTTTTGACCTAGGATGCAGGGGTCTTGTAATTGGCTGGTGCCAGGAGCATCGGAAGGACACAGTGGCACGACTGGCACCAGTCCAGATCCATAACTGGATCCATCAGGGCCTGAGCCTCCGACACAGAATCAGATGGGCCCACCCCCTCCATCCCCACGGGGGCCGACACTAAAAAGTGAGGCCATGGCTTCATAGAACTCTCTAATTTGAGCAGGGGTTGCTCTGCCTCCCAGAAAACTATGGGAGGCGCGGAGTCGGCCCAGGTGCAGGTTCAAAGGAACCAGGCCCCAAACACCAATGTCACTTTATCTCCTTTAAGGGTCTCATACCAGAGTGCCCTGACAATTTGGAGTGGGCCAAGGAGGAAATGGACCTCTCTCTCGAGCAGGACTGTGATTTCCGCTGAGTAGCATGTTGGGCAGCTAGCAGCTTCAGGGACTGCTCCCTCAAAGCCTTCGGTGCCATGCCCGGAAGTTGAAGCACGACTTGGAATCATGGTCACGCTCCAAACACATGCAGTACGGCTCCATCACCGGTTAGGCGCAGTGACAGGTGCCACTGGGTTTAAAACATGTCTTCCATTGATGCCTTCCTCGACACACCAGGAAGATACCTCAAAAAAAGATAGACAAAATGTCGCAAAAATCGTGGTAAAAAAGTGGTAACTCTTCTCTTGGATCAGTGCTGGCTGGTGCAAAAAGAACTGACGTCAACGCACCTAGGTGACCCCTATATATGTGCCTTAGACGTCACTACAGGTGAGGACAATGCCACACAGAGCCGACCAACTCCACCTATCGACATGTATGGGTACTGCTCATGGAAAATCTTCATGATCCAGTCGGACGACTTGGGAAATTCAAAGGTAATGAATCTGCGGCTGGATGTCTATCAGATAAAGGAGTGCATGTACAGAAATAATCTTGTTTCGTCACAAGTTTCATTATTTATTGGTGATGTTACACTTATTTTAGGAGCTATGGTGAATGTGTCTTCTTCAGCATGTGAAAAATGTTGAACACCTCATAAGACAGAAGGTCTTTGAGATCACATTTTCTCTCAAAAAATTGTAGATAGTGGTATAGAGAGAAAAAAGGAGTTTACTTTTACAGCAAAATGACAGATATGTTCCTTGTTCATTTCAGAAAAAGTATAACCAGTTGACTGACACATTCCACAGCAGCAGATTGCCAGTTGATTCTACAGTAGCTTCAACACAAAATTCTAAAGCGGAACTAAACATGAGGCACAACTCTATGGTGTGGGAAACAGCGGTATGAAATTCACAGCATTTTCTTATGCTAGTTTAAACACGCAAAATGTAGCGTTTAACTGGGTTTGATCAAAACTAGCTTAAACCTAATGTCTCGAACATTTGAGGGGATGTGTGTATTTGTATTAATTTACAGTGGTTATGCAGCTGATAATGCTGTAAGTAATTCATGACAGAGTTCCTCAATCACGCCGCCAAAATCATTTTGCCAAATCTGTGTCACTCGACTACCCCCTTTCTTGGTCAATTCACATCTTCTATTTTTTAAAATACAAATAATTTGGCAGACAAAGAATGTTGTTTCAGGCATGCCAACAGAATGTTATGGAGTTTTTTTTTTTTTTTTTTTTTAATAGAGGTGTTTGGAAATTCATATTTTTAAAATAATGGTTTTATGCAAAACAGAGAGGGTGCTTAGAAAATATTTGTCAGATCTTTTCAGTTACACATTCCTATTGAAAATGTACAGACCCAATAACCCTTTGAGCACTTTGCAAAATCTACAGAAATGCAGGTAACATTTTCAAATCATGTGAATATGGCCTCAAGACAAGAAAATTAATATAACTGCTGGGATATGAATAATTTTGCTGTAGATTCACATGCTCTGCATATTCCTGTCATCTAGTGCTGGGCATGGACATTTGCAACTTTACTGTACTTAGAAGAAGTTCGAGACACAAGACATACTGTTACTCCACTCTGTCCACAACACACCAACACACTGGCTTCACATCAGATTTTGTTCTGCTCAGCAGGCAAGTAGTGCATGTGGAGGGCAGTGTTGAAGAATGGGTGTGCTGTGAATAGTAAAGGCAGTAAAGGACTGTTGCAAAGTCATCCTTATGCCCTGGGCTCCCCCATTTTGGGCTGACTGGTACTGGTGGTAACTGACTGACTGTCCCTGTGCTCTGTCTAACCAGGCCCAGTGCTATGCTGAAAACATACTAAGAATACAGTGAAAACATCTACATACACTAGGGCACACTATGGATTAGGGTACCCCTATGATTGGCATGACCTCCCCTATAAGGCCCTAGTACATAATAGGGCAGGGGAATCTAAACTACTGTTACGTCCCTAGTATATAATAGGGCATGGCAGTTTAGAGGCCAGCAGCAATTTCTGCACTTGCATGTGTGCACTGCAGAGGCCTGTGATCAGTTTAAAAGCTGGCCTGTGTTGCAGGACTTTTTAAAATGCAAACAGTGCCCACACTCTACTTTGGGGCACTTCTCCCCTGGGTGTCCCAGTGGTGGGGAGGGGGTCCAGTATTTATAAGGAGGACCCTTATAAAACAGGTTTATATGCCTTGGGTTCAGTGAAATTGCACATTTCACTTCCCAAATAGTAGTAAAGTGTTTCCCTAAAATTGAATTTTGTGCTAGGAGCACTGTGAAGTGAGGATCTGGCATATATTTGCATATTCAGAACCCCCTAAAGACTTCCCCAGGTGTTCCAGGGGTAAGGGGTCCTATAGATATAGGCAGGGTCCTTATAAAAGATGTTTTATAAGCCCTGGAATTGGAGAAATTGCCTGGTTCATCTTACCTATTGCAGATACCCAGTCACATAGTTTAACATGGCAGGAAGTTAATAATAATTCCTGAAAGGATAATCATAAAAATATAATACAAGGACTTACCAGAATGGTATTGATAAATTTAACAATATGCTGTTGTTGAACTTATCCTAAAATGTAGACAAGAAGATATAATAATTTCTTGTCTGTAACCCAAAATTAAGCCTTCCCATGCTCATTCCTGATTGGTCAGAGTGAAGTGGATTAGACAGGCTGCTTTGATGAGATAAGTAGCCCTGGGGTGAAGGAGCCATTCTTGGAGGAGAGTTCTGCTACATAGGAATTCCAAAGCAAGTGGAAGGGGTGGTAAACAATCTTTAATAGGAGTAGTAGACAGGCAGACAGGAGAAACCAGTTTCATTTATACCCCTAACTCTTTGAACCCAGCCAGATGGCAGGTTCAAGGAAGGAATGTGCAGATGCCAGGGGGATGGAGACTATGGAGATAAGACATCCTGGAGGTTGGTTTAGACAGCTCTTGCCTCTCTGCTGGGATTTCAACCATACTGAAGATTGGAGATATAGCGCTTTCTGGGAGACCATTGTGCCACACTTTGGAGGAAATGGTCATGTTCTGGGGTGTGGTCCTACACCTCACTGGAGAGGAGTGCCCCACTGTGTGACCTCAGAGAACCCTGAATAAGTATCTGAGAGGAGCAGTGCCTCTCAGATCTGCTGCTTGAAACTAAAGGAAGAAGGGTCGATGCTGGAAGCTTGACTTGCACAAACCAGGTTTGAAGCTAGCTTTTTTTCCAGATGACATTCCTGCCACACTAGGTGGAAAAAACCTCAAAACACTGACAAAACATTGAAAAAAGTTAGTCAAAAATTGACTGAGGGGTAGCTCTTCCCAGATCTGCGCTGACTGGCATAAAAAGAAAAAGCCCGATGTCAGCACGCTGGGGTGACGTCTATATGGACACCGCACACTTCACTTTCGAGGTGGGTGACACCTTTCGGAGCGGAACACCACCACCTACTGGAGCGTACAGCTAAAAAAAAACATCCGGAGCCAGTCCGACACCTGGGGATAATTCTAAGATAAGGAATCTGTGGCTAGAAGTCTCCATTAGATCGAACTAACCATGATGCTAAGTGAAGAGGTCTGGTGTGATCAGAAGCTTCGTGTGGGGATTGACTGACATTGCTTGGAGCATTAAATACTACGACTTTCACACCCAGGTTGGGGCCACCAGGATTAGGATCATGGTCACTTGACTAGTTTTCTTCACCATGTAAGGGACGAGGGAGAGAGGTAGAAAAGTGTAGACAAATCTCTCTGACTACATAATGCATGACCCATGGACGGTGGGAGTGGGTCCCTGGAGGTAAAGTTTTTGCATTTTGCGCTTGTGTGGGTGGTGAATAAGTCTTTGTGTAGGATCCCTCACTTCTGGAAGTGCCTGCGAAGGAACTGGTTGGAGTGTCTACCTAAAAAGTTGCTGATGCTTCCCAGTAAGGAAGTCTGCAAAGTTATTCTCAACTCCGTAAAAGGGCTCTGCCAAACCTCCAGAACCAGTACAGAGAGCTGAGGCAAATGGGTGTTCCCCTGTTTCTGGATGCAATACATGCCTGTCATATTGATGTAAGCGGTCATATTGTCCAACTTTAGAAGTATTGTTTTCCACTGAATAACCTTTTGGAATGTTTTCAGGGCTAGTCTGATGGCTGGCAGCTCCAAGAAACAAGTTATTACGAACAACAAAGTTGAGCTCTTGTTATCAACTCTAGATCCTCCCAACGGCCTTTCGCTTGTGCCCTCTAACCTGAGCCACACTCTTGTAATTGGTGCAGCTGTCACATGGCATGTGGTACAATTGTGAAGCATGGAGCCATCATACCCAACAGTCCGAACAGCTAAGCATTGGTATTTTCTGCTGCTTTTGATCAGCTAATATTCTAAGTAGGGAAAGACATGTATAGAGTTTTTTGCACAGGCAAACTGCTACTACCGCTAGGCACTCTGTAAACATCCTTCAAGCATGGTGACTCCGAAAAGTAATACTGTCAACTGGTTAGTGTGGTCTACTTACCACGCACCAAAGATACTGGTGATGCTCGGGTGGATTGGCATGTAAAAGTATGCATCTACCAGATCCACGCTGACAAGAAATCCCCTCGGTGTTGCAGCAGGGTGTGGTGCGGCAAGGTGATCATGTGAAAGTGTTCATAGAGGATGAACCTTTTCAATGGTTCAATCAATCAGGGGAATTGTAAGCGCGCTACTCACCCGTGAGGGTCTCAAGGCACTGAGGGGGGAGCGGTAGGGGGTCTGTAGATCGGTTAGCCAAAGAGCCAGATCTTGAGGTTCTTCCTGAAGGTGTTCAGGGAGGGGGCACATCTGCCGGAAGCTCGTTCCAGGTCTTGGCTGCAATGTGAGAGAAGGATCTGGTTGTAGGTAGAGGATGAGCTGTCAACTAGCTGTCAGGAAGTACAGGAAGAAAACTTCTGTCCCATGCAGGTGTGCAGCTACTGATTCAAAAGTACCACTTCCAAGGAGCGCTTGAAACTCTTCCTCCAGAAGTTGATGGTTTGAAGTTAGTGTCGGAGCGAGGTGTGCTGTTGGGAGGGACTGTGTGGAATTGGAGGCAATACCCTTTCTGCACAATGGAGACGCCTTACTGTTTTCCAATTGAGCAAAGAAGTATATCAGTCATTCCACAACAAGGTATTTGGTGCTACACCAAGCATAGAACCGGAAGAGAGTACATTTGGTACTCTTGCCATAGATGCATTTTCCAATAAACAAAGACAAAGTCCAGCATAGTAAAGGATTAAGGCCCAGAAGGCACGGTATGTCGAAGTGTAATGGTCGGTGAGTGTGAGGTCTGAAGTGCCGACGTCATGGGTTTTCGTCATGAGATTTAAAGGCAAAGCCACAGGAAATGAGAGAACTGTTGTGGAACCAGTTGACCCTGAAGCAACTTTCCCGAATGTCTAAGCCAGATGGCAGAAGAAAACCATCTGAGGTGAAGCAAGTGAACTGATGCATTGTAGACCAAGGGTGGAGAGACACCAGGTCTTGTGACTCAAACGTCTTTGAAGAAAAATCAGTTACAAAATATAGGCCCAACACTCAATGACAGAAGCATGCAAAGCATGAGTATCTACAGCAACACATACTACAAACATTGTTATTCTTTTTTAGATCATTTTAATGTACAATTCTGTAACCTCCTCAAGGTGGCTTTTCTAGTCCGAAAAAAGGTTTCAAAAGTTCTTTGAAGAATGGGAGATTTTGTCCACCACTATTGTTTTAGGAGGAGCATTGAGATGGGTAGCAAACACCAGTTATTGAGCACCAGGGGTGAACATAATTGTTACAAATATATGTTGCTATGTTTTGGTGCTCCGTGTATTGCGGTTTGTAAATTCACTATTCAACAAATACAGAATAATTATTACATTTGATGGTTGTACTCCTTGATGCAGTAACTGTATGATCTGCATATTTATAGAAAAGCAAGCTGTATGTGACTGTTAACCAAAGCGTTTAATGAAAATAACCCTCACAATTTTTCACGGTTGAAAATCGAAAGGATAACATCAAAGTGAAAGTCAAAGAGAAATTGAAACAATCTTTGGCACTTGAGCAAAACCCATGCTAGCTGATGCTCACATAGAGCAGCCCTATAACTAATTTAAAATGGATACAATTTCTAGATCAAGAAATAGAATAATAAACAAATACAAACATCTCCCTGCCATGGTGAATAAGGAAGTTAGGAGCCACAATGCACCATGTATTGAAGGATTTATAAATGCTAGACAAAATCTCTCAAAAAACGCAGGTGTGACTAATGAAGCTCATCTCCATTTCTGGCCATTGATTTGCATAGTAGACCTAGACCCGCTAGGAACAAATTCAGATTCAGCATTTTGGTTTATGATAAATGATTACTAATATTTAAAAAATTTACAAAGATGATGCATTCTCTACACTGGTGCATAGCATCTTGGCCATTTATATACTGATTAAATACATTCAGATGTAGTTTCAAAGGCTTTCTTCCAAAATGTTTAGGAAACACCTTCTTAGGTAGCCTTGCTCGAAAGGCAAATAACTGACTCACTGATCCAAAAGATGTAATAGTCACAAGCTCAGGAACTAAAATCAATTTTGCGAAATCATAGAAAATCAAATCTCACGCAAGACTGTAAGAGAGAAAGTTATGCTCCTATGTAGGTTGACCCCCGAATCCCAGTATTAAAGGAAGTGGGTGGTAGTTGGTAACCAGTAACAAAGGGTGCATGTGGTTTTAAAATGACGGTTCTTGGACTAGGACACTGCAAGTGATCAGGATCTAAAGACCACTTGCAAGTGTCCAAAGGACATGTAGTGCAACCAAGGAAAAAACACCCAAGCATTCAGGAACCTGACAAGAGTGGCAGCAATAAATGAATTATTCAGTATTGCACTATGGGCTCACATTCCAAAAGCAACTCAGTAGCGAAAAACAGCCTTTTTGCGTTAGTCCTAGGTTGTGATATAGCATCGTAGTTTAGTTATCACTATGCATCAGCTCACAGTAGCACATAAACAGTGCATACGTGATTCTGTGCAACACAGCAGCAAGGAAAGTAGTCAAAGGGCATCTCTGAAAGAGGAGGAACGCACATGCTTTAAACAAACATTTATTTAACTGCATACCTGTGGGTGGCCAACAGCATTAATGAATACTAAACACTTTAGGCAACAGCATAAAACTCTTTGGGAGGTATAAGTAAATCAGTAATGAACTTGTATGAAACGGTAGGTGGGAATATGGTCTGGTATTTAATATGCAGACTATTGAACTTGGGCATCTGGATTCTAATGCTGGTTTAAACACTATCAATAGGAGCGCTATTCTGGGCAAACCTCTCCCTTAACCTGAAATTGCGAATGCGTGTACTGTAAATTAAATATGTATATTTGGGCAAGGGTGTACTGTAAACATTTAAGCATACATTGCCCTTCTAGTATATCTTAATTAGAAGTTCCAACTCCTCTTGACCACCAATCAAACTATGGTTTTCAGAAATCTGCTCATAATCAGATCTCTCACACCCAGCTCTTCAATGTTCAGTATGTCATGTTTGAGAGGCTCATACTACCATAAAAAATGACCTTTGCAAAGTGCTTCACTTCTATTTAAGAGTTAAGCTAATCCTTTATTAAAAACCTTGAATACGTTGTCCAAAAATTACAAGGCTGCACATGTACAGTTTGTTATTCACTAAAAGGAAGTAAATAAGACCTTTTGATGCAACTTTGAAGTGTACTGGGTCCCTGCTAACCAGGTTCACAGTACCAGTGTCCTTTCCCTAAACATGTACCACAATTGGAACTTCAGCAACCCCTGTAAATACTTAGTAAATGGTACCACTGCTACCCAGGGCATTGGGACTGAAAAGGGTCACTAGGGCTGCAGGACAAATTGTGCCACCCCAGAGACCCCTCACCAGGACTATGCAAACTGCCATTGCAGGCTGCGTATCCTGGTGGAGAGAAACCTAAGAGTCGACATGGCACACAGCCTTGTGTGCCATGCAACAATACACTGCATGAGGTATAGGTAAGTCACCCCTACTGCAGGCCTTACAGCACTAAGGCAGGGTGCACTATATCCCATATGTGGACATATCTGCTTGAGCAGATATGACCCTATAATATCCAATTCCATTCTTGGATATTGTAAGTGCACAGGGAAGCCAAGGAGAATACATGGGCTGGATACTGGTCATCACGAGTTTCCTAGCTCCATGATGGCTTCACTGTACCCCAAGATGTTTCGTACCAAACATTTAGTCTTAATACATCCTCACTGATGCCAGTGTTGGATTTAGTAATAAAAGCACACAGGAGAAATCTTAGAGGGTCCCTTGAAAACTACAGTCTGACTAGTCTTAGCCAGCCTGCCACCACCAGACAGGTTTCTAACCTCATGAGGTGACAGCCAGTGCTCTCAGAGGCCAGGAATAAAGCCTGCTCCGGGCAGAGGTGCTTCACACATTTCTCCCAAGTCAGGGTGGCCTTCCAGTGCGGGAAGCTTCAAAGGCGATGCTGCCTTTGAAATGCAACCCAGGCAGCTCCAGCTAGTGGTGAATGCCAACTCCCCTGTCCTGCTCCACATTTGAAGGGAGGTCAGGGTGGAAAATTCTCAGATTAAGAGGTATGCCCACATTCAGCCAGCACCCCCCTAAGGTTGGGCGGGTGATATGGGAACAATTTTTCCAATTCCTCCAACTTGGGATGGCAGGAATTAAGCTATCAGGGTAGGGTAGTGCCCCTTCCCACAGGAAGTGGTCACTAAGAAGGTGTAGATACCCTAAAGGAAGGTAGCCTATTGCTACTACCCGTCACAACCTTTAACACCCCTAAATTTAGTATTTAGGTGACACCCCTGGACAAAGAATTCAGATTCAACAAAAGCAAAGAAGATACGGAGAAAGAAAAGCTTCTGACACGAGCACAGAAGACCTGCTGCAGACTTTTGGCACAAAACCTCGCCTGCTGCTTCCAGGACTCGACAATCGTGGTGTGCTCTCTCGTACTGCTGCTGTGTGGACTCCAAGAACCCTGGAGCACCTCTAGCCCTTAGCGAATCGCCAGAGAACTCCCTTGGGTTAGAGGAACTACTGCCCTGCAGACCGCTGGCACCAAACATGCAGTCAGGTTTACCAACTTGCTGCTCCTTGGCGACTCAGACGCAGCATCCCAGCAAAACGAGGTACATCAGCACCGGAGGGTAAGATCTGTCTGCCCACTGAGTTTGGAGACAACAGGACCTACTGGTGCCATGCCACACCAATTCGGACTCCACTGCCCAGGAAGCAAGCACCCGTCATGACCCCAGAGATTCCCTTCGTGAGTGGCCCAGCTGTACTAAAATCGTCCCTGCAATCTGCCTGTCCCGGACTGCGAAGACATCTTGATGCACGCTGCACAGCCTGGGTACCGATGAACGAGCTATGCTCCTGTGGTCCTGAGGCTCTTGCGACCCGCTCCCTGAAAATTATAGGACCCCCTCGGACTTAGCATTAAGTCCCCTTGTGTAGTGTGTTTTAGGTCGCCCCCCTTCTTTGTAACGCACCAGCTAATAACGACCTGCGCACCCTGCTCCCAGCCGAATCCGAGACGCTCAAGAGATTCTGTTGGTGGAATATTGGACTTGGCCTTGCTACTTACCTGAATCCAGAAGGTGAACCTTGAAATCAAACTGTATGATTGTATATGCAATTTTCGATTTTCATCCATGGCGCACAAGAGTGATTTACTTTGCTAACTGGAAAAATTCATATCTTGAAAAGTAGTTACTGTAGAACAATGCTATTTTTGCAGTAAATCTAGGCCAAAACATTTTTCTAATTCGTGGTATACTAAAGCATGCAGACAGGCTAAAACTGTTCTTATTAGTGCAATTAAAACAAAAAATAAGGTTGCATTGAAGTCCTCTAGGAAGTTCTATAACGAGACTATTAAAAAGGCAAAAAAAACATGGGAACTTGAAAAATGGGAGGCCCTTAAAATAGCTCTTTCCAATAAGGATATGAGGGGATTTTGGAAAATTGTCTCCAATACAGGCAATAAGGACGAACGATCCCCGATACTCCCCAATATTGCAGCATCTGTTTGGGAAGCCCATTTTAAGTCTCTGTACTCTACTGGAGATGACTTGATTGTTGTGGAGGGCCCTCTCCCGTTAGTCCAATCCGAATCCATCAAGGAAATAACGGCTTCAGAAGTCGAGGGTGCTATTAAAACTCTTTCCATGTCTAAAGCACCTGGCCTTGATAAAATCCCTGGGGACCTACACAAAGAAGAACCCTCAATATGGGTACCATATTTATGGACCCTATTTAATGCCATCATGAAAGGTATGAGTATCCCAGACACATGGCTAGGAGCCGAAATATTTCCCATAATTAAAAAAGGATCACCATTGCTTCCTGTAAATTACCGGCCAATTAGCTTAATAGATGTTGCACAAAAGCCAGAATACTACTTAACCGTCTGCATTTATGGATGGAAGAGGTGAACATCTTGAGTGACCTACAGGCAGGATTCAGGAACAGGGTGTCAACTGTGGATCAACTTCTAAGGCTGCAATTACTATTCTGGAAGACAGTATCAGTGGAGGGTGGCAGTCTCTATCTGATATTTGTCGACCTGAAAGCAGCCTTTGATATGGTTCCAAGGGCTAAACTTTGGGCTGTATTACATGAGATGGGAGTCCCATTGGAACTATTAGTTATGATCATTAGACTGCATACTGGTAATTATGCGCAGGTCAGATATGGTAAGGCAGGCCAACTAACTGCGCGCTTTCCAGTCGACAGAGGAGTCAGGCAGGGATGCGTACTAGCCCCTACCCTGTTCTGTCTATATGTTAATGCTCTGGTAACTCATATCAATAAGACGGACAGCGGTGACTCCCCTAGACTTAATGGTAGAAAGGTTCCAGTTATGCTTTTTGCAGATGACACCCTACTGCTATCTAAATCCCCGATGGGTGTTCAACGTGTTTTAGATAGCTTTTCAGCATTTTGCATAGTCCATGGGCTTGAAATAAACATTTCGAAAACCAAATATATGGTTTTTAATCCAGCCAAATCAACTCGACCTAATCCCACACTCAACGGAACAACCCTAGAAAAGGTCTCACTATTCGAATATCTAGGAATTACACTCTCTGAGTCTTTTTCCTGGGCTCCCCAATTAGACAAAGCAGGTATGCGGCTTGCCCAATTATCTGGTGCAATACTAAGAACCTCCAAACACACTACATATAGGGCTCCTGGCCCTGCTGCAGAAATTTATAAAGTGCAAGTGAGAAACGCAGCTTTATATGGGGCAGAACTGTGGGGCCATTCCCAGATGAAAAGTCTTTCTCTAATAGAGAACAAGTTTATTAGACTCTTATTGGGTTTACCGCAAAGCACTCCTTTAATACCACTACGCTTTGATCTGGCAATTCGACCAATAGATGAAGAAGCAGGCCTACGTCCCTTAACTTATTGGCGAAGAGTTTGGCTCACTGAGGAGCTAAGATCTTATAGTCGTGATCTTAGCTCAATAATAGCACTTAGCACTTCCAAGAAGTTTCCCTGGCTTGTATATATCAAGGAAATGTGCTTCAGGATTGGCTTGCCTGAACTTTGGACTAATCCTGAGGCATTTTCTTTGATGCTTCCTCGTGTAAAATTGGTTCAGGCATATAGACAGTATAGGCTAAGTGCATTACAAGGAAATGAAACTCTTGGCAGTCTCTCAAGACAGTTTCTATCAATCAAAGACCAGTATACCTTCGAGCCATTCCTGAATGAATTGCACCCACCTCTGGCAAGGAAACTATACATCCAATTCAGGATGGGCACCTTACCACTTAGGGACTTTACTAAGAACTGGTCCAAACGAACAGAAACAATTTGCCCAGCCTGTGGAAGGTCGATTGAGACATTAATTCATGTATTGTTTCTCTGTGTTGCATATAGAGCTCCCAGGAAATATTGGCTCATCCCTCTATGTAGGAGTCTAGGATTTACAAGATGTACTGAAGCCTATCGTATCTTAGCCAGTGATACAAGCACTGTTGTAGTGTTTGCTGTTTCACGTTTTTTACATGCAATGTGGATTAAGCGCCTTAGTTTTAAATAATCTTATGCTGCTATGTATACTTTGTCCCGGTCTATTTTAAACCATTTTTTAATGTTTTTATCAGCTGTCTAAATGTATTCTTAAATGTATTTTATGCAACTTTTATGATCTTTTGATCGAAATAAAGTTTACGAATGGAAATGCTATTTTTGCAAATTGGTCCTGAATTTCTTCTTGAGTGTGTGTATTATTTATTGCCTCTGAGTACCACAAATGCTTAGCACTAACCTCTCATAAGCCTAACTGCTCACCCACAGTACCACAACTAGAGCGTTTGTATTATCTACTTTTGCCTCTGTATACCAATCTGGGTCACACTGAACTCTCTGAACAGTGTACTTTGTTTTAGTGCACTATATAGAGAGCCTACATCAAGTGTTCAGAAGGTTCATGTAGAAGCCAACAACAGTAAACGTCTCATTGCTATGAACGCAGAATAATTTTTAGAACAGTAGGGTCTCTTCTTGCAGAAGTGACACTACAACATGATAAAATAAGTTGGAAAAAAATCTGTTAAATTGTGTTTGCTGCATTTGAAGAAAAAAAGGACAATGTTTAGATTTGTTCTTTCTCAATTTGAAAGCCTCTTGTACAATGACGACTTAAAACTTGAGTACGAGAGAATAAAGCACTGCAAAATAAATTGAGCACATTTTTACAAGTAGAATTGTGTATTAGAAGTGAAAACGTTTTTATTTGAAAGATCTGAACAGAGAAAATTCCTACATTCCATGCATCAGCATATGTCGATAATAGAATTTAAATTAGACTCATACAAACTATGAAACCAAACATCTATTGCCCAACGCTTGACACCATTAGAGGATTTTAATTTTACTCCTTTCTCGTTTGAACCTATAACCACACTAAGACTTTAGTGTCCTACATAGATGCATGCGATGTTATACAAAAAAGATGCATTTAAAAAGATATTTTTTTTCCCTTTTTCCTGCAATGTGCAGATAGTACCTTTATTCCTATATTCTCTATCCATACCCCAAAGAATGTGTTTTTTGGATAAAGAAATCCACATGCCGACACGTGTATGTATTTGCAGCTTCAGTATTAATGTACTTTCCAAATACCAAGTAGAATAAAAGAATATTGTTTACTTATTTCAGTTTTTTACATTATTGTAACTTTCAATTTTATATTTCCTTTAAATAACCATTGCTTCAAAATGTTTTCTTTAATTTGAGATTTTCCTTGAAATTATATTTTCCTAAAATTGGTTATTCTTAATCTGGTTTCCTCCGATGTTTTATCTTCGTTTTTTTCCCATTAGTTCACATACATCAGTCCTAGAAGAGCTCCTTTATAGCATTTTTGTTAGGCTTCTCCATGATAGAGTTCTATTCGCCACATCACACCAAGATGATGTCGACAAAATCTATACAGAGTGGTTTTTAGGAGTGTCAAGTCTAATTACAATGTGGAGAGCAGAACCATGTATATTTTGGAGACACCGATAAAAATTGAGACCCTGCTTGTTGTTCCTACATTGCCATGGTGTCACCTTCAATCCATCATTGCATTATGTCTTTATTGATTTTTTTATGGCTTACATCCACTTGTTTTGTTATATGTTTAAAAACAACCAATAAAAAACTATTGAAATAATAAAATAAAAAAATTGAGAAGGTTCTAAATGGGGGATTACATCCGATTCGATCATGAACTGGGGCCACCTCCTAACAACTGCTTTATTTAAGCAGCTAATTGGAGGTGCACAGCACCAGCATTAATTTTTGAGAGCCCAGGACTCATTTTTCATCAGACAGAGATAAGAAATCTGGTGACACAGAGGAATAAAATCGAGCCTGCAAGACTGACTTACCAATCTAGGGAGTGTAGGGAACTATGCTAGTTTTGTAAAAACATTTTCACTGGATTTGCGGATTTTTTTTTCCAAAAAGCTGTTTTGCCCTGGCGGAGTCCCTGGGGACCCACAGCACCACAGCTAGGGAGTCAGGGTATTTCTGACATGCCCCCTTTTCTTTTCAAACTTTTTTTCGGGACTCAGCTGAGTCAAAGTCCCAAAATGGCTGCCAACACTTACTGGTTGAAGTGTTGGCAGCCAATCTGACCTCTGCACGGATCGGTTTGACTGGTGGCAGTTCTGCTTCCCTAGATATAACATTTTGTTTTTTTCTTTATGATCTCCAAAACTATGAACTGATTTACACAAATTACCAAAAAGCACGATTTCTGGACTAAGTGCTAGCTTTCTGCCAAAGTTTGTAGAATTCCATCCACTGGTTCAGGCTGTAGTTGTGTTCAAAATGCATGGGGAAATGTATTATGGGCGCCCCTCTTTTTCTCGGCCCCCGCTTGACAAATCACCCCGAAACTCTAAGGAAGTGGCTGAAGTGAGTGGTGTACTAATCCTGACAATTTCGTGAAGATTGGTCAAACGGCGCCAAAGTTACTGGCAAAACAAAAAATGCTTTTCCTAAGGAAACTAGCTCCCAACTATAAGCTACCTATTGGTGACTGCCAGTGGGTTATATATATCACACACATATACATGCATACAAATTTAAGGACCAAGAATAATTTTGCGTGAAACAAATAAACGTGCATATTGCATAGATCATGAAATACAGAAACTGGGCAATTTTGTGGAGGGTACTTTTTTGTGTGTTTTTATTAAATCGTTTGCAATGTGAAAATGCCATTATATATGAAGTCTCAGGATGATGCGGTAAATCAGACACTTGGCGTGTATCAGGCTCGCTCTTTGAGGAAGAATATGTACATAAAAAGCTCATTTGTGAATGGAGCAGGACAGTGCATTTGTAGGTGTCGTAGGACAAGACTACACCTAGGCACAAACAAATAAACCGTGTGAAACTAATACAACCAAGTGTGCAAGGAGGTATAAAATACCCACTTTCTCACACACAACTATTTAGAATTTGGAGTGTTATTAACATTAGAATGGGCACCCCATAGATGAGTTCCAACTATAAATGGGTTCAGGGGGTAGGCAGTTCTAGCCACTGTGGGTATCCGGGACATGTAGAAGTGGCGCCCAGTATTACAACAATAATCCATCACACAAGATTACTCTGAGCAAAGTTAGCCACCACCATCATCCCCTGCTCCACTAGAAGTCTCCTACAGACACCCCAATATTCCTACAAGCACAGGGCAGCCCCCTCTGCAAGAACCCAATTCTTCACATCTGCCTTCACTGCTGTGTGGTGGATAGTCTGGAGACTTCCAATGTAAAGCAATGTTCCTGCAAGCTACATCCATAGGCAAACCTAGGAACCTGTTGTCAACACTTGCCAGCCATACAGGCAGCAACGAGAATCTGCCTTTTCAGGGTTCTCTCCAATTTTGATGCAACCCCAAGCCAAAAATGGGCTATCACTGGGCAGCTCAAAACCATGTGGTTGAAGTCTGCATTAACAAGATCAAATCTGAGGCAGCTCAAGTTGGTGGTGGTGTAGCACAGTGTTCAGTCTGTGGGGTGTGAGATAAGTGGTGTACAGGTAGTTAAACTGCAAGAATTTAAAGCATGTATTTCTGGAGACGGTGTAAGAGCGTTCAAACGCAGTTGAGGCTACATCATTCGCATTTTGTGATATAAACATTTTTTTTCTCAACAATATAAACAAAGTGGTGCTCACCTTTGGAACAAGATTGGAAATATGATGAGCCTGGACTCACTTTGAACAACTACTGTCGCTTGGTATTTAGGTTCCCCGGAAAATGCAGAATTTATCAGAGTCCACCAGTCTACCTGTGTACGAGAGCAGGTAGGGAGTCTGATACAGCTACCAGACCTAAAAACACCTGAAGCCATGCTTGCACTCTGATAGCATAGCTAAAGGAAAGGTCTTCTCCATTAGCATCAAAACATCTGCAACATTCCCTAAACCTGCAGCTCAATGTTGTCAGGGGAAAGGCCTGACCAAAGAAGCAATGCTACCAAAGTTAAAAACAGGTAGATGAAAAGGAAGGCACACAGTATGCTAAATGGCTAGAGGTTGTGAATGATCTCCCAAAGTTCACACTCTGGGCTGTATTTGCATTTTAGACTCTAACATGTGGTATTTGACACTGTCATAATGCTTAAGCCCTTAATGGAAAAGCAATTTTGATGCTAATAATTTTGGCAGAGGGGTGTGGTACGCTACTCTATTAATTCCTGTAGACCTATGGCACCATTTTTGCGAAGGGACTCCTAAAGTGGTAAGACCTTGAGTGTTTTGGAGAGTGTTAGTAATTGATTACATGGACACAAGAACACATTACCAAATCTTCTAATTTACATTATACTTATTATAATGGTCTGGTTTTACACGCAGTGGAGATGTTGATGGCATACTACTTCTATCACATCACAAAATATTTGAGTCACTTTGTATAACTAGCTGGTGGATGACTTCCCACTACTTATTACACCCATTAACCATTTCAGTCAGTCAAAAACTTTATTTCGGCCACTCGAGCCATAAAAGTACAATAATAGATAAAAAACTTCAGACGGGAGGAGGAGCCTAGCGCGCAACCAAGATGGACGCGTAGGCACAGGGCTCCCCGGACCCTTGCCGCTCCTCGCAACTTATCCTGACATTATCCTGGATTTGTGAACGGATTCTGGAAGATGAACCTTGGCTGAATCCATAACTCTTTTCAGAACGAAAATCGGACCAGGGAGACCTGAAATATAGCGTCTTGCATTTTGGAGGCCCACCTGGAAGCTGTGCCCGGTGCTTTGGTGAACTGTGGGGCCGGGGAGTAGTTGAACAACAACGGCATCGGAGCCTTGCCAATGACCGCGCCCCCACTTTCGGTTTCGCTTTTGCACTTCTACATGGCCTGATTGAGGAGCTGCTTCGCGCGCCTGGGGTGTCCTACGGCTTTTGTACTGGACTGATTTGTGCCCTTTTTCTCCACTTTTCCGAGCGGGCTCTCGGACAGTCGGAGTCTGATCTGCTGGCACCCCTTTGCTATCGGTCCTGGCGGACCCCTCCGGTGAGCATCGCTTAACATGGCGGGCAAGGGGGATCCCGAGAAACGGAGGACCAAGACATCCCACCGTGGGGGACCAGTCCAGAGTAACATCATGGATCGTTATACCCAGAGTAAAGGATCCCCCGGGCCAGCAAGTGCCGCCGTGGAGGACTCAGGTGGTGGCCCGTCCGTGCCCACGGAGTTGTTGCTGCAAGACGTTATGGGTGCCATCAACGGCATAAGGGAGACCATCGCCCTGCAGTACGAGGCTCTGGCCCGTAAAATTGACACGGTTGCCATTGATGTCACGCTAATCCGGGCGGATCTCTCTAAGACTAACGAGAGGGTTCAATCGCTGGACTTGAGGACATCCACTCTTGTCACGGATGTATCAGACCTCCAGGCAACTCTTGGCGATCTAAAGTCAGCGAACGACACGATGTCCCGCCGGCTGGAGGATTTCGAGGGTCGGGCACGACGCAATAATATCCGCGTCATAGGTGTGCCGGAGACTCTCGACAATCGTCCGGTGGACCTCATGGTCGAAGATCTAGTCCTCAATCATCTTGCTCCTTCAGGCCTGAGCAAGTTCTTTGCCGTGGAGCGTGCTCATCGTGTCCCGGGCGGTAGGCCTCGACCAGGAGCTCCCCCAAGGCCTATTATTGCAAAACTTTTTCACTACAGAGACCGGGATGCGATCCTGCAGGCCTCGAGGGTACACGGCCCAGTTAACTATGAGAATGCCTCCGTTAACTTCTTTCCGGACTTCACCCAACTCGTTCAGAAACAGAGAATGGGCTTTCAGGGGGTGAAGCGCCGTCTTCGAGATTTGGAACTTAAATATTCTATGCTTTTCCCTGCCAGGCTTCGTGTGGAATATGAAGATCGGACTATCTTTTTTGAACGCCCTGATATTGTGAGTGACTGGTTAGACTCCCTGCCGGACCGGGGCGAACGATCTGGGCGTACTGGCGGTGCTGAGGGCGGAGGGCCTCCGCAGGAATGATTCTTGGTCCTCTACTTTGACATTTCCTTCTGCGCCCAGCTAGGTTCTACTTCAATTGTATATTTTGTCTATTAATGTGCTGTTTGGATGCGGGCGGGGACGGGTCCCTTCCCTCCTCTAGGGTCTTTTTGTAGCATGGGATTGTTAGGGCGACAGGCACACTGCAAGTTGGGGGGGGCTGTATAGTCCGCAGGGGTGCAGGGTGGGGGGAGTTGTAATGGCGTGGGGGTGGGAGGGGGACAGGGGTTGTTGGGTTGTGTGTTTTTTCTTTTCAAGGCGGTTTGTTTGTTTCCTTTCAGTTTTAGGTGTCTGGCTGCGTGCCCGGGGACTCCAGCTTCTTGTGTTGGGATGGGGGGGGGGGGGACGGGTTGAAACTCATGTCTTGGAACGTCAACGGATTGGGGGACCGTATCAAACGTGGGGTGGTGTTGCAATTTTTGCGCCGATTGGCCCCTGATGTGGTATTCCTTCAAGAGACGCACTTGGTGGGTAATGTATGTCATGCCATGAACAGGGGTGGCTACCGATTGGTTGCGCATTCTGGCTTCACCACTGGATCCAGAGGGGTGGGCATCTTACTGCGATCTTCCCTCCCGCTTGAGATTGACAAAGTTACTCTTGATGATAGAGGGCGCTATGCGTCCTTGACTGGACGGTGGGAGGGTCAGACTCTTTCATTGGTCTCGGTCTATGTTCCCCCGGGCCTCCAGACCTCCACTTTCTCCGATGTGGGTCGTATGTTACTTGAACTTCCGGATAGTCTCTTGCTTGTGGGTGGGGATTTTAATTCCGTGATTTCTGGTGAGTTGGATCGTTACCCTCCCAGAGCCCTCTCTGCCGCCCAGGCGTGGCTCGGCGGGTTCTTGGACACTTTTGGCCTAGTGGACTGCTGGAGGTTGATACATCCGACACAGAGTCAGTACACATTTCACTCCGGGGCTCACGGGAATCTCTCCAGACTAGATTACTTCCTTATGCCAGCGGCCCAGACCACCCGGGTCCGGGAGGTTAAGCACCTGGCCCAGGGCATTTCCGATCATTCCCCATTGTGGCTCCTCTTCGATACTGGGATGCGATCCGCCGGGCGGGTCGCCCCCATTAACCCCTGGTACCTGCGTGACCCCAAGATCCGCAAGGGTCTCATTAAGTCGCTTGACCAGTATTTTCTTGAGAAAGAGGGGTCCGTCTTGTCCTCTGTGTCCTTGTGGGAGGCTTTCAAAACGGTTCTCCGAGGACACGCCCTATCCTTGATCGTGGAGGCCAAGAAAGCTAAGAACGGGGAGGTGGTTGCGTTGGAGGCCGAGATATCGGGGTTGGAGGCTGCCTTGGAGACGGCTGTCACTCAGGACGGGCTCCACGCTCTCAGCCTGAAGCAATTCGAATATAAATCCCTTGTTACGGAGGCTGCTCGAACAATGTATAGGGAACAGCAGGGTAGACTGTATGATGCTGGGGATAAGGCGGGTAAATTGATTGCTTGGCTTGATAAGAAGGAGAGAGTGAATCGAGTGGTCCCCGTGCTTCAGACGTCGGAGGGAGTGAGTGTGACTGACCCTGGTGAGATTGTGGAGTGTTTCGCTGATTACTTCCGTGCTGTGTACTCCCCGGTGTCTGATAGGGATGAGGCTGACTCCCGTCACTTGTTGAAGGATATTGCTTTGCCCTGCCTGTCGGTGGATGAGCGTGAGCAGTTAGATGCCCCGTTGTCGGTTGACGAGATTGCTACCGCGATTCGTTCCCTTCGCTCAGGCAAGGCTATGGGCCCCAACGGACTCCCTATTGAACTTTATAAACTGCAACCGGATAAAATTGCGCCGTTTCTCCGTCGTATGTTTTCGGAGTCACTTGAACTTGGTTCTCTCCCTGCTGACCAGCGCTTGGCCACTATAGTCGTGATTCCCAAGGACGGTAAGCCTCGGGACCGTTGCACCTCGTACAGGCCTATTTCTCTGTTGAACGCTGAGCCGAAAATCCTTGCCAAGGTTCTTGCTAATCGCCTGCTTACTGTTATCTGTGACCTGGTGCATCCGGACCAATCCGGTTTTATCCCGCACCGGAATACGGCCCTTAACTTGCGGCGCCTACATGGCGTACTTGCAAGGGCGGAATATCTCTCAGAGCCGGCCATCTTGGTTTCCTTGGACGCCACGATGGCCTTTGATACGATAGAATGGCCGTATCTTTGGGCCGCCCTGGCAAAGTTTGGACTCGGGGCGGGATTTATTAGTTGGGTTAAACTCTTATACGCTGCTCCGTTGGCTCAGGTTGTCGTTAATGGAAGGGTTTCCCGGCCCTTCGTTCTTGGGAGAGGCACTAGGCAGGGGTGTCCGTTGTCTCCCCTGCTCTTCGCTCTGGCTTTGGAGCCGCTCGCTGCTTGGCTTCGTTGGGAACCGTCGATAAGAGGGATCCGGTGGGCCCCTGGCTTCGAGGATCGAGTTTCGTTGTACGCGGATGACATTCTTTTGTACCTCACCTCACCACGTCAGTCACTCAATGTGCTCTTTGACATCCTTACTTCCTTCGGCAAGAACTCTGGTTTGATTATTAACTGGTTCAAATCTTGTGTCTATGCTATATCCGGTGACTTTCCTCTCTTGCCTTCTCTTTTTCCTATTAAGGCGTCCCACTCCGGCTTTACGTACCTGGGGGTGTACGTCTCATTGGACCCGGCGATCCGCTACGAGCATAATCTCCTCTCTCCACTTCGGAGATTGAGGTTAGACGTGGCCCGTTGGTGTAAGCTTCCCTTGTCTCCCCTCGGTCGTGCGGCGCTTTTTAAAATGATGTCTCTTCCCCGATTCCTTTACGCACTTCAGAACTCCTTTGATATGATTCCGGCGGCCTACTTCCGGGAAGTGGAGAGCTTACAGAGGAGGCTTGTTTGGGATGGTCGTGCACGTATTGCTCTTGCAAAACTGACTCTCCCCTGGTATGACGGGGGCATTGCGCTCCCGGACATCAGGAGGTACTATTGGGCCTCCCAGCTATCTGCTATTAACCATGCAACGTACGCACCTGGTCCGAATCCGGCTTTCGAAATGGATAGACTTTTGTTGCCTGGCGGAAACTTTAACAGAGTGCTTTACTCTCGATCGGCTGGGAGGAACTTAACCGGTCCCACTAAGATTGCGGTGCGTGTGTGGAGGGCTGCGAATCTGGCCATGGGCTGGAATGAGCGTTTGACGGGTGCGACCCCTCTGTTTGCGTCTGAAAGATTGGGAAGCCTCTGGACGACGAAGGGCTTCGAGCGTTGGGACACGATTGGCATCAGTAGAGTAGGTGACCTTTGGGTGAAGGGTGCGGTTAAATCCTTTGCTGCGTTGCAGAGTGAGTACGAATTGAGTGAGCGGGAGTTCTTTCGGTACGTCCAGGTTCGGCACGCCTTGCTCTCGGCCTTCGGAGCTGGGACTACAGTCCCTGTGTCTTCGCCACTCGAGGACCGCATACTTGACGGTCACTTGCCCGACAGTACTATTTCCCTTATCTATAAAAAACTAATAAACGTGCGGGCGGATCTCCTCGTGCGCCTTCGGGAGGCGTGGACCGGGGATGGTGTGGAACTGGACGATGAGGACTGGCAGTCTGCGCTGTCCTCCCCTAAGGAAGTGGCCATACCCGCGCGTCTCTGTCTTGTCCAGCTTAAAATTCTCCAACGTGTCTACGTGACGGGCCCTCGTTTAGTTTTGATGGGTTTTTCTGAAGACGGGCTCTGTAGGCGCGGCTGTGGGCTCAGCGCCACTTTTCTCCATGTTCTCTGGGAGTGCTGTGAGGTAGCGGAGTATTGGCGCCGGGTGCATGCTGTCATGAAATGCGTCACTGGGGTCGCTTTGTTGCCCGAGGCTCGCCGATGTTTGTTGAACGTGTGGGAGCCTAATGACTATAATGCGGCTCAGGCTTGGTGGGCGGCCCTTGGGAACATGATTGCTAAGAGGGACATCGCACAGCGTTGGGGTTCCCGACGGCCTCCCACCGTGTCGGTATGGAAGGAGAGCATGGATTGGTGCATGTGCAGAGAGAAGACTGTGTATGTGTCTCGGGGTAAGCCGGGGGCGTGGGGTAGAATCTGGGGTCAGTGGAACGCGTACAGAGGGAACATCTGCACGCCCCCCCTCGTGGACACATCTGATGCTGCCTTGTCCCCCTGATCCTGAGGTTCCCGGACTATTACATTTTACCTGTAGACGGTTGTGGTTCTCCCGTCGCCCCCACCTCCCTCTTGCTCATCCTCATTGTCCACCTGCGGGTGGAGTTTGTATTGTGCAGTTCCCTGGATGTGGTTAGACGCCCCCTTTTTCGATGGTTTCCGCCTTGTTTTTTGGTGTTATTTTCTTTTTATTTGTTTGTATTTCTAAAATCTATGAATCCTGATAATTTCTGTGGTGTACTCAGTAACTCGTTAATTCGGCTGGGCCCCAGGGGGCCTGTTGCTGCCCTGATGTTGTTGATCATGTACATATTAGCGGCCGGCCCTGGTGGTTGTAGGCCCATGTTTGTATTGATTTTTACGTACAATAAAGGTTTTCACAAAAAAAAAAAAAAACTTCAGACATTTACACAAACTAATCAATATTTACATCCCATACATTTGTGCAAGATTAAAAAGACTGACTACACAAGGATTTAAAATTCATAAAAACAGTCATTAAAATACAATGAACAGAGTTTACAAGAGTTGTTGTGATTTGTTTTGGAAGCACACAGAATACAACTTGTAATGGTTTTATCCAAATGATCCTCCCCTATAATTACTTTAAAAACCCTCTCCTAATGTGCCAAATAGCATTTAAAAAGCGAGATACAGCAAATACAATTGGAGGATCAGTATCGTATTTTAACACTCTGTGGGCCTCTAGACAACGAACAAACCCTAAGTGTTTACATAGTTGGATTATCCAAAGTTTACGGAGCAGAGCATATGCAGGGAAGAAGAATAGTACATGGATTTCAGACTCGGCCGTTAAATTACATGCAGGACACACACTTAGTTCTCTGGGGCCCATAAGCTAGTGTGCGCTGCCAGTGGTAGATTTCCCAATCTAAACTGCAAATATAATTTCCTAGCCATAGGAGGGTAGATTACATCCAGAAAGAGTTATTTTTTGTATACCTCTGATTTGTAGGAACTCCATCGTCAGCCTGCCCACTTTGGCACTTTCTTGGAGGGACAGTAGGTTGGATTGCATATAGTGTTTTACAGGGTCCAACCTAGATATGAAGGCACAGGAAAACTCTGGGGATGACCATAGCTCTGTCCTGCCAAGCCTAGCGGAGAGATTCCTTATGTGGGCCAGCCACGGTATTTTACTGGGATTTAATCTTGGAAGGAGCTCCTTTAAGCTTGACTTTGTAGGAGGACAGCTCTGGAGTTACCCATACCCTGTGCCAAAAGGTCAGAGGCCTAAGGGTAGTCTCTTCATCAATTGGCCTCATGCCCAGATCCAAATGGAGGGGAACTAATGGGGTGCTGCGTGGAAGGCCTATAAGCGGTCTCAAAGTTATTTTCCAGCTTGACGATATCAGACGTAGAACAGTGCCCCCAAAGCTCCGCCCCATATAGTGTTGCCCCCCTTGCTTGGGCCTTGAATATCTGCACCACAGGAGCTGCTGGCTTATATACAGATGTTCTGAAAAATGTCATAATCCCGCCCACTGTCTGGGTTAGCCTAAGTCTTGCTTTAGCCATCTGGAGGCCCCACCCAAGTTGCTCAGATAATGTAATGCCCAGATAATAGAATGTCCTCACTTTTTCAAGGAGGATACCATTGAGAGAGGGGTTTGGACGCGTACTCATCGGGGGATTAAAGACCATAAATTTGGTCTTGGATAAGTTAATCTCCAGACCTCTCATATTACAAAACTGTGCAATGATGCGTTGAATGCCTAAAGGTGACTTGGACAATAGCAGGGTATCATCCGCAAACATCAACGCGGGTATCTTCCCCGTGGCTAACTTTGGGGCATCAGTGTCTTTTATGATGCTGAGAAAATCAATGCCCATTAATGTAGAGACAAAATAGGGTGGGGGCTAAAACGCTTCCTTGTCTCACCCACTTTTTAACAGGAAAGCGTGTGGAGAGTACCCATATTTTCCGCATCTTACCTGTGCGTAGTTGCCAGTATGTAACCTCCCTAACACATTCCAAAGGTCGCTAAGAACTTCCCAGAGCTTCTTCCTGGGTACAAGATCAAAGTCCGACTTCAGATCAACAAATATAAGATAGAGGCTGCCACCCTCCATCTTCTCAGTTTTTCAGAAAAAGTAGCTGTAATCTAAAAATCTGGTCCACAGTTGACATATTTGATCTGAAGCCAGCCTGGTAGGGATTCAAAATCTCCTCTTCCTCAATCCACCCCTGTATCCGGGCCAAAAGGACCCTGCCCATCAGTTTTTGGGAGATGTCAATTAAGCTGATGGGTCTGTAGTTAGAGGGTAGCAGAGGGCAGCGTTTTTTGAATATGGGTACTATCTCAGCGCCATTCCAAATATCGGGTGGATTCATGCCCTTCAGAATAGCATTAAATAGAGCACACAAATATGGGACCCTTATGCTGGGTTCCTCCCGAAAGAGGTCCCCCGGGAGTTTGTCAAGACCAGGGGCTTTGTTGGGGTGCAAGCTGTTAATAGCATTTCCAACTTCCGTCATGGATACATCCCAGCCCCCCTCCTGGCAAAGCTCCGGAGTTGTACTCTGGATATCTGGGCCGATGGGACCATCAATCTCACAGCCGTACAGAGACCCAAAATGTGACTCCCACACTTCGGGCGCTATGTTGGGCTCTATTACCAAACGTCCTTCCCAGTCGCCAGTGCTCACTAGCCCACAGAACAGTTTCAGATCCTTATCCTTCAAAGCAATCCTGAGGGCATCCCACCTCTCCGTTTCCCATCCTTTCTTTTCCTGCAACATAATCCTCCTGTACCTAACTCTGGCTAGTTTGATGTTTGGCCTATCTTTAGCCTTAACCGCATGCACTAGCTCCTGTTTTGCTTTGCAGCACTTTTTGTTAAACCATGAGTGTTTCGATCGGTTGGTTGCCCTCTTTAGTATCACCGGATAGAATCCATCGGTCAGTTTTACAATTAGCTCCTCATGAATTTTCTTAATCTTGTCTCTATCCCCTGAAGGTGCCTCCACCAGTACCACCTCCCACATTCTGGCATTCATAGGTGTTACTAGCTGATACACTTTAGCCAATTTAGGGGGAGAGTGTTGGATACAGCGCCATTTAACTTGCCTTCTGTTGTTAGTAGTCTTTAAAGCGCTAATCTCGGTTGCTGGATGGGGACAAATGGTGGACCCGCCAAGATTCCCCAGCTTCAAAATTGTAATCAATGAATTATGGTCACTATCCTGCCTCTGCTGAACGTAGAAATCTAGCACTTTTTCCCAGGTTCCAGTTTCCACCATGATGTAATCAAATAGAGAGGCCTGGCCTTCTCTATTGAATGTAAATTGACCGGGCTGTCAGACTTGGTCCTCCCAGTACATGTCCATAGAGAGTGGGACAACATAAGTGAGTGGAGTTGCATGGCCAGAGGGGACCATACTTTGTTTGGGGTGATCTGTGGATCAGGAATTGACCAGTATAGGTCTTCTTCTGAGGAGGCCTCTTGGGTTTGGTCGGTTAGTGGCTTGAATTGGCAATTCAAATCACCTCCTAAGATCAGCAAGGACGCTAGATCCAGGGTTGGAATAAAGCACCCTAAATGGTCTATGGTGGAGGATTCTTGTCTGTTGGTCACAGGTCTTGAATAGACGTTTATTAGGGCTATTTTCATCTTAGCAGGGAATGACAGCAGAACACATTGGATATCATTGGTGGAAGTTGTCATCTGCTCAGCTCTGCACCCAAGATGCGTGCCTACCCAGATCGAGAGTCCGCCGAACGGGTGGCCCTTTCCCCCCCCCTTGGTAGCCAGAATGTTGAATGTCGCAAAGCCGACCCTTTGATGTTCTTCCCAGGCCCAGGTCTCTTGGAATAAACAAATGTCCTGGTTGCCCACAAAAGACCATTTCAGTTGTGTTACTTGTTTTCGAGAGACTGTGACTGACTCTGGTATTACTACAATATTTAGTGCTGTTCAGTCTCTAGGGCTAGGGATTGGTAACAATTTTGTCAGTAGGATGCACATAAATATGATAACAGCCATTTGCTTGTTAAATAACTAATTAGTCTACAAAGAACCAAATCAAAATCCTTCAAGTTACCTCTAAAATATTTCTCATGAACTTTTCTTCTTCTAAATCTCGCTTTATTTTTTCCAGTTCTCTCCTGCAATGTGAAAGTACACAATTAATTGTGAGCAATTGAAAGCCGTAATAAGTAGTACAACCAGAGAGCAACATTAATAAGTAATACATACAGAAAGTAACATTAATGCAATAGGTTACTATAGGCCGGATCAAGGAAGTAAATTTGCACCTACACTGCACTTAGAAACACAAATACATTGATTTAGGGAAACAAATTACCATTAATGATTCACTGAATCAAAAGAGTGGAGAGCGATTTACTGCACAAAACAATTCTACCAGTATAACAAAATTGTTGTGTAAGCAAATCTGACCCCATTGGCAGATTTGCCAGAGTGAGCCTCGGAACACAGATGGCCCGGAGCACAAGGATCAGTTGTGTGTGTAAGAGGTGCTAGAAAGCTGGAAACCGCAAAAGTAGTACAGAATCCTGACTATGTACTGCAATAGAGTCCAGGGGCGAGATAACCAGTCATGGGACTTGTGCGATAGTGTTGGGAAGATGCCATTTATTTCTTCGAAATCAACAGGAGTTTCCCCGGGGTGCTAAGATTCAAGAGAGGACAGAGTAAGATTTCTGCACCCTACTTATGCCGTAGAAGATTGTTCCACCAAAAACCACTGAAGAATGGCAAATCTTGGTTGCTCAGATCTCCTACCCTTTTTTAGGTCGAGGACCGTCCGGTCTGCCGAAGGCAGAACCGGAAGTCGGAGATTTAATGTTTGAGAGTGGCTCCTTAGCCCGCCTCTCTTTTTGCCTCTCCTCCATTGGCTGGCTTCCTAAACGGAGGCCAGCCATTGGAGGAGAAAGCCGTCCCTCCAAATAGGCTCCGTCTTTTTCAGATTCGGGGGAGTGTTCCTTGCTGTTCTTTCCACTTTTTAGCCACGCCCCCGAATCTGAAACCGCCGCTGCGTTTCTCCGAGGCATTTCTGCTTCGCCTCGGAGAAAGGCAGTGGTGTGCTTGTTTGTTGATTGTCGCCCATTCTTCTCAACTCCCTCTCCTTCTCACTCTTCTGAATTATCTTCTTCCCTCTCCTCCTCTCGGTGTCTACCTCCAGATCGTACTCTCTCTCCCCTTACTTTCACCCACTCCCTCTCTTTACACATCTCTTCTTCCAAAATGTCTCTCCTTCGCTCTCTCGCATCCTTTCTCCTTCCCCCCCACCCCCTCCCCCTTCATCTCCTCAAGCCCCCGCCTCCTCTCTACTCAGCCTCTGCTGTCCCGCCCGGCCTCCGTTCCCCTCTTACCCGGGCTATCTGGGGGTTTTCCCTCTGCTATGAAACGAAGGCAGAGATGCACTGTAATGTACTTCTCGTTGCAGGGTAGCTTGATCTTCCATGACTGAGGTCCGTGATAGCATCTCACCGATCTTACAGCAAATCAGGGCCGGAATGGGGAGTGCTGGGCGTCAGATGGCGGGTGATTTATTGAGGGTCCTACCTGGGGTGGCAGATTAACTGTGCTATGACAACCTGCTGCCTCTCGGGTATCAGTCCAGCACGGCAACGTCCCACGCCGAAGAGCCCTGCGCGCGCTGAACTGCAGCGCTGTCGAAAAGGAGACGGACGGATCTCACTCATCGCAGCTGAGCTCCGTCACTGTCTTCCTGCTCTGGGCCTCCCTCTCTGCTCTCCCTGCACACTCCCCAGGGACTGATTCTCTAGGCTCTTGTCAGCTTCTACAGTCTGTCACCCTCCATGCCCCCAGCTCCGACGTTATCCACCGTCCGTTTCTTTCCCTGTGGTTGTCCTACCACTGTTAACATATAAAAGGTAACTCAGTGGCTTGAGTGCCTGCTTTAAGAGTCAGGTATGTGTTTAGCTGTTCAGACTTTTAAACTAGAGTGTCAAGCAACGGTCCAGGAGAGGCAGGCCCATGACATACTTTCAGGATATAAATTATATTCATATACTCCTACACTAAATTGTACTTTTTTACAAATTCAACGCTGATTGGATGAAGTCTTCTATTCTGGACATACCTTGCACCCATAATTTAAACCATTGCAACAATGACAAAGCTTTTCAACTATGAGCAATAAATAGTATATATTAATTTGCAATGTAATCAATATATTTTCCCTGTGCCCCTCTCCTGTACATATGCCAGTGGGTTTGCCTTCATCCTCTTCCGCCACCCCTCCATTCTTGCGTGGGCTTTTCCTGTGCAGCCAGCACCCCTCACTACGTGTCACACGCAATTCTACCCCCTGCCTCCACAATCGATTTTCCAGAGGGTTATAAAACGCCGAAGCCTACTGGCGCTGAACCATGACGGAGGACGTGCTTTCAAACATGTGTGGTAAGACTCCTGTGCCTCCCGAGTCATGGGGGTAGGCAGCTTAGTTGGTTAACACGCCTGCTGCTCCGTTCTTTGTAACCTGAAAGAGTTGGGTGGCCATTTACAAGGCAGCCTCAGTGTGCTGCAGGTTGCTTGAGGCTTTGGCTTGAATTCCCACGCAGCCCTGAAACGCCAACTCCAATCCACGGAACTCAACTCGAGACGTTATTTTAGAGCCATAATCATGTCACTTTAGGCGGCATCCATTCTTGTGTGGGCTTTTCCTGTGCAGCCAGCACCTTTTACCCCTCCATTCTTGCGTGGGCTTTCCCTGTGCAGCCAGCACCCCTCCCCCCTCACTACGTGTCACACGCAATTCTACCCCCTGCCCCCACAATCGATTTTCTAGAGGGTTATAAAACGCCGAAGCCAACTGGCGCTGAACCATGACGGAGGACGTGCTTTCAAACATGTGTGGCAAGACTCCTGTGCCTCCTGAGTCTTGGGGGTAGGCAGCTAGTTGGTTAACACGCCTGCTGCTCCGTTCTTTGTAACCTGAAAGAGTTGGGTGGCCATTTACAAGGCAGCCTCAGTGTGCTGCAGGTTATGGAGCACGCATCGAGGCGGTCTTGTCCGTGCTCACCCAAATGTTTATGATTTCAAAGACTGAAATTTAGTGGGGAAAAATAAGCATTTGGACCGCTACCTCCAAAAACATGAGCTACAACATTCCAGACTGTTCTGGCACTAGTTATAATTTGTGTAGATTACGTAATTAGCGGTTATGGTGGACATCCCAGCTATTCGCTAATAAGGCTTCGGCATTACAGGACTCCATGGGCGTTTTATTCAGTCCAGGAAGAAGGGATAGTATCTCTTCCCACCGCCTACCACAACCCAACCCTTGGTTTATTGTAACGATTCCGAGCCCAACCGAGAATCCTACTTATGATTCCTCACACCTTTTACGAGGACTTTGTTATGCCCCAGAGATATGCCTATTATGTTCCTTTCCATGCACTCCTGCTTTGTACAGCGAAGTTTAAAAGTAGCCGGGGCTCGGGGTCTAGATTATTCCTTCACTTGATCTATGAATACATTTCGCTAGCATTTATTTATTTAATGGGGTTTTGTCTATTCGCTCGAATTAGGCCCAAGGGGTGTTAACGCGATTTACCAGAAGTGGATTGTTAGGAATTT
The DNA here is from genome assembly GCF_964204655.1 of Triturus cristatus. NCBI lineage: Eukaryota > Metazoa > Chordata > Amphibia > Caudata > Salamandridae > Triturus > Triturus cristatus. Next base: position 224,336,605 of record NC_140589.1, on the reverse strand, counting down.
CAGCAGAAACTGTTTGCCAGAAACATCATAAGTTACACTGGTTATTTCATGCGATGTGCAAATAATGAAAATATAAATAGTTACACACGTACGCATATTTTAGTGATGCAACTGGAAGGTACAGCAAAACCGAATAACAAAAGTGAAACCGAAGAGAAAAAAAAGGGGATAGAGCAAACCACAGTGAGAAAACTAAGATGCAAATGACACCTATCGTGTTGTGCGTGTGTGTATATATAGTTGTGTATGAATATCTACAGATACACACACAATACATATAAATGCAAAACCTGCAGATTTGGTACAATTTCTAGGATGCGTCACATACGTGATTAGAGTGTGGTACAACGAGCAGCATAAAAGGAAAGGAAGGAAGTTGAAGGAGCAAATGACGTTCAAATCGTAGTTGAAAGAATCGCTGGAAGAGACGATATTTAACGGTTTTTGAAAGTAGAGCAGGAGTAGTAGTATGGATAACATTCCAGATTTTAGGAGTGCTGCCTGCCTCACGTCCTTCTTCCAGTGTAAGTCGGATGCAGCTGCAGTGAGTTGTTTTTAGCGCCATGTAGCCTTTTCACCTTTTGAGCGTGTTTCAAACCACTAAATAATAACTTCGACTTTATACCTGAGTTCAGGGGGAACAGTACGAGAGTACTTGTAAATGTTTTCACAAATGAACAAAGGTCAGGGATCTTCTTACCTGTTGTTCTTACCGTACCTGTATGCGCAGGTACGGTATACTTAAACAAGCACTGGCAGAGACCATTGGTCAGGTTTTGGCTGCGAGCCATTTAGCTTTGTCAAGGTTTGTTTTGTTAGGGTTTTTGGAAGCTGTAACACTTGCCATTAGGAAATTAAATCATTGTCTGATTTTTTCCCCCCCAGAGCACAGATTGCCATAGTAGGCACATAAATAACAAAAAACATTACATTTCTAACAAAACGATAAATTATTGCCTGTAGCTCTGAAATTTTGGATATATGACAGAGCGATTGGTCTGTTGAGAGTGTGCACAAGAGTATCAGAGTTGCAAGTATAACAGTCTTTTAAGAATGGGAAAAGGGAAAAGGGTGGCTTGTCTTACTTGTTAAAGAAAGTCAAAAAATGTAAAGAGCTACAGGCAATAATTTGTGGTTTTGTTAGAAATTGAATGTAATTGTTTCAAAAAAAGCTGTGGATTAAATCCAACAGAACAAGTGGTTGTGGTGGCATTTGTTTTGTTCAATGCACTAGAAACAGAATCCGAAGTTAGTTGCAGCACTGGCGCTCTTCTTTGTTATTTAAGTACAGTAGGCTTGGCCTTGCTGCATATGAGCCAAACCCTGTTTTTGGTATCATAGTAGGCACATGGCACTGGCACGCATGTGCCAGATGTTGCAGGTTTAGCTGGGCTGCCCTGCTTTTAGCCTTGGCTTCTGAGGCCTGTCAGGCTGTAATGCCACACCCCCCACTGACGTGGGAAGAGTTAGCAAATTAAATGCAGCCAGGCGCTGAAGGCTTAAGGCCTTTGCTCCCCATTACTGTATGTCAATCAACGAAGGGACACCCATTTGCCACTGGGTCCCTCGAGATTGCTCTGTGAATGCCTGGAGAGCAGTGGGTGTCCCTTCCTTTCAGTGGGTGGGCGTGAGTGCACATAATTGGCGTCATCGGCAGTTACTGTAAACTGATTCACTTTTAATGTATAGTGCGAACTTGAACCGAAGGTATTGGAGCGTTTTACATGGACGCATTAATTTTTTGTAGGCATAGGGAGATTAAGGGATTTGGCTAGAATTGCGGAATGTTGAGCAGATGCCAAGACTTGAACCCGCATCCCCAGTTCCAAGTCGGCAGCTCTGGTTGTTATGCCACATCCTTTCTTAAAGCTGTAATAGAGGTGAGTGGTGAGAAAGGATTACACAGTTCGTTCAAGTACTGCTATTTGTACCAAAGAATAGTGCTTCTTAATAGTACTGTAGTGAATAAACGTACACTGAAGATGGAATAACAGTGTTCATATGGTACAACCCGTGGTTTCCAGATCCAGGATTTAGCCACTACTGGGTCTCTGGGTCTTCACTGCCTGTGACTGCTAGGACGCAATGGTTTCTGTCTCTATCTCTGGATTTGCATGCAAGCATTATTAGAACTATGACTAGGTCACAACGTAATGAAGTCGGCAGCTCTGCCCGTTGGGCCACATCCTCTCACATCATCATTATTGCTGGTAGGAAGGCCAGATTTCCAAACATTAAAAACAGGACTTGTCACTGACACAGAAGTAGGAATAGGACCTGCTTTATTGCAATAGTATTTGCTGGCTGTAGATTTCACACCCTCAAAGTCCTCTTTCTCCACGGATTCTCTTGCTACCACCCGTGCCGATCAGCTCTCTACAGACCCTCTCTCACATGTGTTTAATTTATTTTATTGCGATACTCATCCCATTGTAGGTTATCAAGCGCTTTACATCACACTTATTATGCAGAGCTAATGACTCATAAGTGTGCAAGTCAAGGTATTGGAAATGTTACACAAGACAATGACGACTCCTAGGTGACATTAAAAATGCTATACGTCTCGCCTTTCATTAAGTTAAAGCTATTTGCTTTGCTATACAATACCATTAGCAAAGCAAATGGCTTTAACTTATTATTCCGTTTTCCCGCGGTCTGGCCTGCGCGGCATTAACCCAGCTATTTTTCCTTTTGAATTCCCTCCTCCTCTCTGACAACTGTGCATGCTCTTGAACGCTGCTGCATTGGTAACTTTGCCCTGGTAATTGCCCTGTCATTTCCCGCTTCCTTAATCCCAACTTATGAACATTGCAATTGCAAAACCCCGCCATATGCTTCTACCTCTTTCTCTTATCTTCCATTGCAGCCTTTTCCTTTCATTCCCTAGACTCCCTCACACTCCTGCAATCCCCCCCATGTGAAACCCCCCCCTATTTTGCTCCAATACCCCAAACTTACTCTTTCCCTTCCTTGAGCCTTCCCTCCCCGGGTGAATATGCCGGTACCGTGTCTCCCTCTCCCCCTCCCCCCCCCCCCCTCCTCCCCCAAATACCAAACTACTGTCACTTTAGTGTTACAACCTGTCTTCCAGTTTTACCGTGGCAACAAGTTTATATTCTCTTAACTGGAAAGATCCTTCTGCTAAATGCTGAAACCGCCTGCCTACTTGGTTATTGGAGCCTATGACTTCCTGACTTCATAACATTGCAGTAAACATCAACGAAACCTCAATACTACATTAAATTCCTGTAATTCCCCCTCCCTTAAACTCCAGACTTGTGAACATTGCTATAATAAAACCCTGCCCTACGCTTCCACCTCTTTCCTTTCTTTTTCCATTCTGCCTTTTCCTTGCATTCCCCAATATCTCTCTCACGACCCAGCAAGCATCCCCAAGTCATCTACCCTAGTGTTGATCCAAAGCTATTGACATTGTAAATAACAATGACGTTTCTTTTTTTGTAAATGCTTGTTGTTTATTACTGCATCATTGTTCACAAAAGCTGTGGGGAAAAAAAATGTAATTCGACAAAAGACCTACCACAAAGTTGGAAAGAGAACTACATTATATAGAACTTTTACAGAAAGTTAAAATTTTGTTTAAACCACAAACATGAAATAAAAAAATTATATATATATATATATATATATATATATATATATTCACTGAAAAAACCATAGGTTTCACACATGTTATAGTTAGCGGAAATTTTACTGATAAAAAACCAGTGAAATTCCCCCGTTATAGTTAGCGCAGGCAACTATAACTCACGCGACTGCAATCCTCTGCTGATGCTAATACTGTATTTAGACACTTATTTGCCCATGTCTTCTTCCATACATTTTTAGCTATACATATATTACAAATATTTTTTTTTCATAAAGACACATATGTCATCAGCAGAAGATTGCAGTCGCGTGAGTTATAGTTGCCTGCGCTAACTATAACGGGGGAATTTCACTGGTTTTTTATCAGTAAAATTTCCGCTAACTATAACATGTGTGAAACCTATGGTTTTTTCAGTGAATTTGCAAGGTTTTTTAAATGCTAATTCCTAACTATAACGTGTGTGAAACCTATGGTTTTTTCAGTGAATTAGTACGGTTTTTTAAATGCTAAGTTTTTTTCCCTTATAATAAGCCCTGTACACAGGGGGTGGGGTAAGTGTGGATAGTGTTTTTTGCCCTTAACATAAGCCCTGTACATTTGGTGGCCTTCGGCCACCAAAAGCACAGGGGGTGGGGTAAGTGTGGATAGTGTTTTTTTTATTTTTATTTTTTTACCGTACGCTTACGGTAAGCGTACGGTAAGCGTACCCCGCGAAATTGCCGAAAAAAAAATAAAACCGTTTTTGCACTTGGGGGATGTTTGGGGACTCCCTCAACATGACTATGTGGGAGGGAGTTGTCAAAACAGCCCCTTTACATGTTTTTGGGCTTGATATTTTAAAAATCACTCTCAGTGCGAGAGACAAAATGGCGGCCGCCGCTTCCTGGTTTCGGCCGATTCGAATGTTTACTAAGATCTAAGAGCCAATCAGAATCGCGCTCGCGCACGCCACCGTACGCTTACCGTAAGCGTACGGTAAGCGTACCGTAAGCTGGCTCAGATATATATATTGATTTAAAGGCTATTTTCTCAGAATCTACTGAACAGATTTACACCAAACCTACAAAAGGCACTTCCTTGACCTAGGGACTACCTCTCTGCCAAATTGTGAGTAATTCTGTTCAGCCGTTCGGGCTGTAGCTCGTTCTAAAGGTCCTATGGAAAAATGCATGGGAAAAACGCGTTTTGGGACCCCCCTTTTATCTCAGCCCCCGCTTGACGGATCCCCCCGAGACTTTCAGGGTAGGAGCGGAGCGTAGCGCCCCACCTATTTTGAAAAATTTGCGAGGATTCGTCGACCGGCGCCAAAGTTATTCAAAATAGAATGTTGAGGTTTTCCTATGGAAACGTGGTCCTAACTAGAACTACCTACTGGCTATCGCCAGTAGGTAATATATATATATATATATATATATATATATATATATATATATAGGGATGTTGATAAAGGTGTTTGCCAAAAGGTGTTCGTTGTTCCAGTAACCCGAGAATAAAAACTGCTTATTCTCCTCACTCGTGAGTGCCTTCTCTTCTTTTGAAGTTTGGAGCTTTATGTTAGTTGCGATCCCACCACCGCGGTTCCAGACAGGCACCCACCCCGGAGTGCTCAGCGTTTTTGGTGTGTGTGCGCACACACATATGTATATACACATATACACATATATATACACATACACACACACATATATACACACACACATGTATATATATATACACACACATATACACACAACATATATACACACACACATACACACACATATATATACACATATACACACATACACATATACACGTATGTATATATATATATATATATATATATACATACATATACATACACACACACACACATACACATATACACAGATATACATATACACACATACATATACACACATTATCTACTGGACCGTGTTTCCATAGGAAATCCGCAACATTCTATTTGGAATAACTTTGGCGCCGGTTGACGAATCCTCGCGAAATTTTCAAAATAGGTGGGGTGCTCCGCTCTGCTCCTACCCTGAAAGTCTCGGGGGGATTCGTCAAGCGGGGGCTGGGAAAAAAGGGGGGTCCCAAAACGCGTTTTCCCCATGCAATTTTCCATAGGGACCTTTAGTCCAAGGTACAGCCCGAACTGGCGAACAGAATTACTTGAAATTTGGCAAAGAGGTAGTCCTCAGGTCAGGCATGTGCCTTTTGCATATATGGTGTCAATCTGTTCAGTAGTTCCTGAGAAAATCAAAAGTAAAACCACATACATATCTGGGCTGAGCCTAACCACACATCTCATCGTGACATCTGATTGGCTGTCAGTACTTCATCCAAGAAGTGTTTGCAGCCATCTTGGGACCAATATACATGATAGCACCTCATTAAAAAGCATTGCAGTTAATAGAAGGTTTTAAGACTTTAGTTACATTATAAATCATTTGTTGATGGTACCATACTCATTTTAGGAATTGTGGTGTGTTCTAAGGTGATTTTACCATGTGAAAAAGCCTTCTGCTGTGATATCATGAATCATGTTTGAGAGAAAACTATTTTCTCAAACTTTTCCCACAGAGGTTTGGAAGGTGATCTATAAGCTAAACTGAGAGCATATTTTCTGTAAATTCACATTATCTTTCTCAGTCATGTAAGAATGAAGTCTGACATTCTCAGTAAAACACGTACATCCCACAAGGGCAGAGACTGTCAGTTGATTACTTTGTGTTCTACTGCAGCTTCCCAGAGGGCTCTAAAGAACAACTAGAGCGCTAACAGTCTTACTTATGACAAAAGTATGGCACACCTGAAGCCATCTTGATTGGAATAAAGTGGTAACACTTAAAACATTTAATTTACAAAGGAACAAAATGAGGGGGTGCATTTTGCCATATAAATGATTAGTGCTGCAGAAAGAAAAACTAGGGCACATTTTGACTTCTGAAATCTCTTTTATTTCATAAAAACATTCTGACATGCAGACTGAAACATGCACTTTGAATACCAGCAGCAGACTTGCCTGGTGAGCAGTAGCTTTACTACAGTGATCTAATGAGCAACTAGAGTGCTAACATTCAGAATTTATGGAAAATGTGTGACACATCTGAATGCCTTCTTGATGGAATCAAAGTAAAAAACTGAAAGTATTTCCTACTGAGGAGACTGCAGTAAAGGAGGAAATTAGTAAACTTCATAACAAATAAATCTCCAAAGATGGCCACCAGAGACAAAAGAGCCCAAATATCACCCAGATGTAGCCCAAGTATAGCCCAATGACAGAATGTCCCAGAGTGTTCTTAAGAACAACTAGAGCGCTTACTGTCTTACTTATGACAAAAGTATGGCACACCTGAAGCCATCTTGATTGGAATAAACTGGTAACACTTAAAACATTTAATTTAAAAAGGAACACAATGAGGGGGTTCATTTTGCCATAGAAATTATGATTAGTGCTGAAGAAAGAAAAATTAGGGCACATTTTGAGTGACTTCTCAAATCCTCTTCTATTTCATTAAAAAATTCTGATATGCAGACTGAAACATGCACTTCTAATACTAGCAGCAGACTTCCGTGGTGAGCAGTAGCTTTACTACAGTGATCTAATGAGCAACTAGAGTGCTAACATTCAGAATTTATGGCAAATGTGTGACATATCTGAATGCCTTCTTGATGGAATCAGAGTAAAAAACTGAAAGCATTTCCTACTGAGGAGACTGCAGTAAATGAGGAAATTAGGAAACTTCATAACAAATAAATCTCCCAAGATGGCCACCGGAGACAAAAGAGCCCAAATGTAGCCCAAATATCACCCACATGTAGCCCAATGACAGAAGTGTGCAAAACACTTATTTTTTGTGTATTTGCAGTTTTATATAGTGCAGACTTGTCAGGTATTGGAGTGCTTTACATGAACATTGGTTACATCACACAAGATCAAATTAATTTTGGTTGTAGACATGGGGAGATTAAGTGATTTGGCCAGAATCACAGAATGTTGAGCTGAAGCAGAAACTCCAACCTGGTTCCCCAGTTGCAAAGTCTGCAGCTCTGGAAGTAACACCACACCCTCTCCCCTTGGATGCAACATTTAATCAAGTGGTCAACTGGATAAAAAAAACTAAGATTACAAATAATTTAAAAGTTCTTTGTCGCTATTTGAAAACTCAGAAAAGATGTCCTCATTTTAGTTTTTTAGAGCACTAACCATAATTTTGATGCAAATAAGACCCTCTCATATATGTAATTTCTAAAGGAAATGCTCTAGGCATTACAGTTTTGATTACATCAAGATGACGTCAGGCATTCCACAATTTTGTAATAAATATAGAATGTTAGCAATCTAGTTGTTCATTGGGATACTGTTGAGAGGCAGAGGCCAGGGGCACGGACTCTGAAAATTGAAGGCAGGTAGGAGAGTGCAGAGGCAACAATTTGACCACACTAGGCAGGCAGGAAGGGCAGTGGCAGCACAACAGACTATGGAGGGCAGTGGAAAGGGGGGCAGGGGAAACAAACCAACAATACAGGACTGGCAAGAGAGGCTGTTGCAATATAATAGACCATTGTGGGCAGAAGGAAGAGGCAGTGGTCATACAACCATACATGCCAACAGAAACGTCCAATGTTTTTAAGCTCAAAAGGGCTTTATTTGATCTGTCTCCTGTCTACAATCTTCTCTTTTTCAATGTAACTCAAAGGGGAAAATCAATACCCCAGTTTTATTTCAAAATCCCCCTCTTACCAAGTTCAAAATGTTCGCAAGTATGGTACATTGGATCATGGTAGGCAGGAGGAATTGGGGTAGGGACATGGACTCGGATAACAGAGGACAGGAGGGACATTGAGAGGTGCACCAAACTGACCCTACAGGGCAGGCATCAGGGTTTGCAGCAGCACAATACACCACACAGGGCATGCGGGACGGGAGTGCAGCACAACAATCCATAGAAAGCAATAGGGAGGGGACAGGACCATGCACATGGACAACAGACAACAGAGGGGAAAGAGGCAATGGTAGCTAGCTGACCATAATGGACAGACAGGAGAAAAAGCTGCAGCATAACAGACCATAAAGGGCAGGAGGGACGGATCAGGGGCATTACAATGGAACCGACAAGCCAGGAGGGAGGGAATAGGGGTCTGCACATGGAAACAGAGGGCTGGGGGCAAGGGGGCAGGGCAGGAGCAGCAAGATGACCATGGAGGTCAGGCAGGATGGGCACTAGAAATAAGACCCACCATGGAGAGCAACAGTGAGACTATGATGGCATACATACAGACCATGGAGGGAAGGTGGGAGGGGGTCAGGAGCAGCTAGCTGACCACACAGGGAAGGTGGGAGGGGCCATGGCAGCACAGAAGACCATGCATGGCAAGCGGGAGGGTTAGTGGCAGCACAGTGGCTATGATGGGCAAGAAGGAGGGTGCAGGGGCATGCACAAAGAACCACGGAGGATAGAAGGGAGGGTCAGGACCTGGGCACAGACAAGAGAGTTCAGGGGAAGGGGCCTCACAACAGACCGCGCGGGGCAGGCAGGAGGAGCAGTTGCAGCACAACAGACCAGGGAGGGCAGAAGGGTGTGGCAGTAAAATAGACCATGGAGGACAGGAGGAAGGGGATAGGGGCATGGCATGTGGACAGGCAGGGTGGAGGTGGCAGGGACAGGTTACAGTCATCTGACAATGCTAGGCAGGTGGGAGGGGAGTGGCAGCTCAACAGAACACTCAGAGTAGATAGGAGTGGCAGGTCCATGGAACATGGTGGTCAAAAAGGATGGAGCAGGGGCATGCACAAAGACATCGGAGGGCAGGGGGACGGAGAATAGGGGCAGCAAGCAAAGCACAGAGGCTAAGCAGGAGGTCAATGATGGGCCTTAGAATTGGGCAATGGAGGGCAGGATGAGTGGACTGGTACATCATGCTAAATGCAGGGCAGTGGCAGCACATCAGACCATGCATGGCAGGAGGGAGGAGGCTAGTCCATGGATTCAGACAACAGAGGATAGGGAGGAGGTGGATGGGGCAGCAAGCTAACTGTTCATAGAAGATGGATATTAGGAACTTTATTGTTTTTAAAATGTGTCTGTGCGAACTACTTAAAATATGAACAAGTATGCAGCATAATCTCACTTTTATTCAGGAAGAAGAGGACGTTTGGGACTGACTCCGGGCTCACTTGGCAGAAACTTCCCCTGACCCTCCACCCCCCATCGCAAAATGTAATACCCGTGAAAAGGGTAGGTGGACGCAGTGTTATATAAAACAGTCCTGAGAGCACGATTGAAAATGAAAACTAGATATAGTATATGGTATAAACTATGCACCAAAAAGTGTGATACAAGATGAACCGGGGCGTGAAATATAATATGCAATACATTGTGCGCAATGACAGATTCATTGGAGAGCGCGAGATAGCACAGGCACTAGCGCTTGCTATGTGATATGCGCCTTGGAGTGTAATATGCACAGGGCAGTGTTGTGTAACCTAAGTAGTCTCTAAAGTTGTAATATAAAATATGTGCTGGGTAGTGTAACATTGCATATACACTGTGACAAAGATATGGATCCCAGATTGTAATATGTATGGCATAGCGCTGTGCTTTATAACATAGGCATCGAGGAAGGCACATTAGATGGGGCAATATAAGCCGTGCGAAGGCTAGTGTGGCATGACATATTCACGGGGTGGTGTTACAGTGCACAGGGGCTAGAGAGTGTCATAGCATACGCACTAGCTGGTGGAATACAACACAGAGGTGTGTGGCACTCGGCGGGCACTGGTGGGTGTAACACAGCATTGGGCTCAGCCAGGAGCACGCTGTGACTCTCAAGTGAGGTTTGTCTCCTTTCCAGAGAGTAAAATAAAAAGTATTACACATCCGGCGGTGGATGTGTGTTTTATTAACCGTGAGGGGGTTTCTTGCATAGTTTGGTCGAATTTTTGTCGAATCCCCTTTGAATGGCTTGGTGTGCATGTGTATTAAATGTGCCCGTCAATAGCTACCCATGTTTGTATACGTAAACGACAAGGGTGTCTACTTGGAGAGTACCAACCAGCGGGGGCGCCGGGATTAGGCACGGTAGGGTGTCAGACATGTCAGAGCTTCACTAGCGGTGTGAATACATTCTACGTGGATTCATTGTATGCATAGTCGCCTTTTAATGAATATCACGCAAATCGTCATGGTGATAGGTACATACGGTTTGTCCAGCATGTCCTAGGTGTTTCTATAAATATATATATATTTTTTTAAATAAAAAACAAAGGCCGGCCCCGGGGGATGGGGTCCACGGGGCCATAAGTGGCCTGAGGAGGGGGGCAACACAGCCCCCCTCCTAAAGAATAAAAAAAATTAAAAAAGGCCATGACCTGGGGGTTGGGGTCCCCGGGGCCGATTAAGGCCTTGGGAGGGCCAAATTAATTTTTTTCAACAAAAAAAATTAGGGTGCAGGCCCTGGGGGATGGGGTCCCCAGGGCTCATAAATTAGAAAAAGAAAGGGGGCCACACAGCCCTCCTTCTTAAAAATAAATAAATAAAAGACCGGCATCGCGCCGGAGGCCACGCCCCTTCCTTGCAGCACTCTGCAAACACGCCCCCTGGCCAGTTGTAGGTTGAGGAATTAATTCCCCTTCAATACTGAGGGTCCCTGAGGGCCAACTAGCCTAACAGGTATCTCCAGTATGCGCCAGGGAGCTGCGTTGCAGACAGGTGTTCTGAGGCCACGCCCCTTTTTACACCTCCATGCAACGCAGCTCTGTGGCGCTTACTGGAGGTACCTAGTGGGTTAGTTAGACCCTAGGGACCCTTAGGATTCAAGGGGACTTAATCTCTCAACTCAGAACGCCCACAGGCCCTGCGGTGCGTTTTTAAGTTGGGGAAATAATTCCCTTTCAATCCTGAGGGACCCTGGGGTCCAACTAGCCCACCAGGTGCTTCCAGTAAGCACCACTGCTCTGCGTTGCAGAGAGGTGGTGCAGGCCGTGCCACTTTTTACACCTCTCTGCAACACAGCTCTGTGGCGCTTACTGGAGGTACCTAGTGGTCTAGTTGGACCCTATGGACCCTCAGGATTCAAGGGGACTTAATCTCCCAACTTAAAACGGCTACAGGGCGTGTTTACACAGCGGGGAAGGGAGGGGACGGGGCATGAGGTGACGTGTTCAAACACGCCCTGTGGTGCGTTTTAAGAGGTAGTTTTAATCCCCTGCCCTATAATATACTAGGGGCTTACAGAGGAGGTCATGCTAATCACAGGGGGACCCCAACACATAGTGTGCCCTAGTGTATGTAGGTGTTTTCACTGTATTCTGAGTGTCTTTTAACATAGCACTGGCTCTAGGACTGGTTAGTCAGACTCAGTTACCACCAGGATCCGTCTGAAAAAGTTGAGGGTACAGGATGATTTTGCAACAAGGCTTGTTTCTGCTCTTCTGTTTGTTCTTTCTGCACGTTATACTTCTTCCTGCACTTTTCTTCGTCTTTGAGAACTTCTGATGCTTCTTTCTGCATTTCTTTTTTTTCTTTCTGTGCGTTTTTCCTTCTTTCTTCACATGTCCCATCTCTGTAGGCATAGCTAGATATTAGCATTTAAAAACCTTTGAAATTCACTGAAAAAAACATAGGTTTCAGGCACGTTATAGCTAGGAATTAGCATTTAAAAAACCTTAGAAATTCACTGAAAAAACCATAGGTTTCAGGGGCGTTATAGTTAGCTGGACATTTCACTCGTAAAAAACCATTGAAATTCCCCCGTTATAGTTAGTTCAGATAACTATAACTCGGGCGCCCGCAATCCACTGCTTATGACGTCACATATTACATCACTCATGACATGGTCAGTGGCATCACTCATGACATCACTGATGACATCATCCTTGTGATAGAGTGGCGGTCGCGCGAGTTATAGTTATCTGAACTAACTATAACGGGGGAATTTCAATGTTTTTTTACGAGTGAAATGTCCAGCTAACTATAACATGTGTGAAACCTATGGTTTTTAAGTGAATTTGCAAAGTTTTTTAAATGCTAAGTTATGTATGTTTTATTATATTTTTTATATATTTATTTTACAATAAGCTACCTATGTATATAGTTATAGATTGACTGTATCCTGTAATATGGAATGGCTAGTTTAAAATGTTTTTTTTTTTTTTTAAGGTTTTTCACCGTGCGCGCACGGTGCGCGCACCCCGCGATTTTTTGAAAAAAAAATACAAAAAATGTTTCACCCTTCGGGGTCCTTCAGGGACCCCCTAACAAAGGCTAGGGGGTCAGGAACTCTCTACCCTGCCCCTTTTCACGTTCTCCACCTTTCTTTTTCACTGTCACACACAAAACACACAAAATGGCGGCCGACACTTCCTGATTTCGACCGATTTGAATGTTGACTGACATGTAATCACCAATCAGAATTACGCTCACGCACGTTATGGTGCGCGCACCGTGCGTGCATGGTGCGTGTTTATAGATATTTATGGGCTTTTAACTGCAATTTTCTCGGGGAACTACTGAACAGATTGACACCATATATGCAAAAGGCACATCCCTGACCTACCTCTTTGCCAAATTTCAAGTAATTCTGTTCAGCCGTTCCGGCTGTACCTTCGACTAAAGGTCCTATGGGAAAATGCATGGGGAAAACGTGTTTTGGGACCCCCCTTTTTTCTCAGCCCCCGCTTGACGAATCACCCCGAGACTTTCAGGGTAGGAGCTGAGCGGAGCGCCCCATTAGTTTTGAAAATTTCGCGAGGATTCGTCAACCGGCGCCAACGTTATTCAAAATAGAATTTTCAGATTTCCTATGGAAACTCGGTCCTAACTATAATTATCTACTGGCGGCCGCCAGTAGATAATATACACACACATTTATATACACACACATATATATATTCACTGAAAAAACCATAGGTTTCACACATGTTATAGTTAGCTGGACATTTTACTGATAAAAAAACAATGAAATTCCCCCGTTATAGTTAGTGCAGGCAACTATAACTCACGCGACCGCAATCCTCTGCTGATGCTAATACTGTATTTAGACACTTATTTGCCCATGTCTTCTTCCATTAAATTTTAGCTATACATATATTACAAATATTTTTTTTTCATAAAGACACATATGTCATCAGCAGAGGATTGCGATCGCGTGAGTTATAGTTGCCTGCACTAACTATAACGGGGGAATTTCATTGGTTTTTTATCAGTAAAATGTCCAGCTAACTATAACATGTGTGAAACCTATGGTTTTTTCAGTGAATTTGTACGTTTTTTTAAATGCTAAGTTACTTTACGCCATTCGTGGCGTGCGCGCCCAGTTAACGCAGTTAGTTCCGTGCGCGCACGGTGCGCTTCGGGCACCGTGCGCGCACAGTGAGCACGCGGTGCGCTTCGCGCACCCACTTTACGCAGTTAGTGCCGTGCACGCACGGTGGTCAGGCGGTGCGCTGCGCGCACCGCGTGCCCACGTTACGCTGGATGGGCCATGTACGCACGATGCGCACCGTGCGCACATGGAGGACATATTATGCGCTTCGTTGAGAAATGTAATCTTTTATATTTTCAATCATGTCATATGCCATGCACAAATGGTGCACTTCGGGCACCATTTGCACACGGGGTGGGGATAGTGTGGATAATTTTTTTTTTTTACTTAATTTTTACCGTACGCGTACGGTAAGCGTAATCGGCGATTTTTCGAAAAATTTTTTTTTTTAATTTTTGGCCTTAGGGGGTTCTTTGGGGATACCTTCGTCAATGCTAGGTGGTTAAGAACTGAATACACAGCCCCTTTAGATGTTTTTTGCCTTTGTTTTGGCTGCCCCACTCAGAGTTCGAGAGAGAAAATGGCGGCCGCCGCTTCCTGGTTTCGACCGATTCGAATGTTTACTTAGATCTAACAGCCAATCAGAATCGCGCTCGCGCAAGGCACCGTACGCGTACGGTAAGCTTACCGTAAGCGCACGGTAAGCGCACCGTACGCTGCCACAGATATATATATTGATTTAAATGCTATTTTCTCAGGATCTACTGCAAATTTACACCAAACCTACAAAAGGCACTTCCTTGACCTGAGGACTACCTCTCTGCCAAATTTCAAGTAACTCTGTTCAGCCGTTCGGGCTGTAGCTGTGTCTAAAGGTCCTATGGAAAAATGCATGGGAAAAACGCGTTTTGGGACCCCCCTTTTTTCTCAGCCCCCGCTTGACGAATCCCTCCCGAGACTTTCAGGGTAGGAGCGGAGCGTAGCGCCCCACCTATTTTGAAAATTTCACGAGGATTCGTCGACCGGCGCCAAAGTTATTCCAAATAGAATGTTGCGGATTTCCTATGGAAACAGGGTCCTAACTATAACTATCTACTGGCGACCGCCAGTAGATAATATACACACACACACATACATACACACATATATACATTTAAAACAAAAAAACAAAGGTTACAAAGACGTTCTAGTTGGGTTCAGATTTTACACAGAAAACCATGGAAATTCAGATGTTATAGTTGTACTTATGTCAAAAAAACGATACCTCGTGCCCTAAGGCAACTATATATGTGGTAGATGGTTTAGCAGTCCCGCTACCTTGGGAGCCCCAAAAGGGCTGCTGCTTCTGAGGTTGTGTCTGTAAGGCACACATGGATTTTGCACCGTCTCTTTGTCTTTCTTTATTTTCTCTAGCTGCGAATCCACAGCTGGTTCAAAGAGGTGTTCCCCCATCGAAGGAAATGTTCAGAATGTGCTGCTGCACTTCCCATTTGAACCCAGAGATGTGCAACAAAAAGTCTCTACGTAGCATGATGGAGGTATAGATTCCTCTAGCAGCAGTGTCCCCACTATCTAGTGCACATTTGATTGTGGCATTGGATATTTGTCTTCCTTCCTATACCAACTATTTTCCTCGTTTATTATACTCTGTGAGATATAGCACAAGGTCCTCCATTTCATGCCAGGTTGCTCTGTTGTATGCAGAAAGTAGCCCCACTGAGTTGGCAACTTCCAGTGGTTGGCAGGCCCTGTTACCACCCTTCTAACTGCAGCATCAATATGCCTACTCTCCTGGTCAGGAGGCAGTGCCTCTGCAGCGCCTTGTGATGTCGCTCTCTATCAGGCAGTGGAGACGACTAGGGAGTCTTCTGGGGGGGTGACACCGGATTTATATGGGGTGAGGTGGTGAAAGCCTATATTTTCGATCAATGAGAGTTTGTCAGCACTTTGGACTTCATGGAGTCCTTGAATATGTCTTTGGAGACATTTAAGCCTGATCTGATCATGGGGAGGTATAGTACTGTGCGTTCGGTGGCAATAGTGTCCCAACCAAAAAAATCAGCCTCTTCCTGTGTGTTATACATTGGCAGTTTGTGGTACTCTGCTGCCCTTTGGATGACACTGTGATAGGATGAGGTATCATCTGGTGATGATGCTTTTGTCAGCTCCAGGTCCGCTTCTGGCAGAATCACATCGTAGTCATCCTGTGGGTCTGGGCTGTGATGGGTGTCTTCATGTGCCTCCTCCAACTCATCGTCTTGGATAGGTATATCACCCTCTTTCTCCTCCTGTGTTGGTAAGGGTGATTGTGTTTCTGGGGCGTCAGGTGGACAAAAAGCTATTGGGCATGTGCTCAATTGCCACTCTGGTGGAGACTGTGGCATATCTTGGACCTGTGCTTGTCTTTTAACAGAGTCAATGTTTTTTTCTGCATGTATTTGTGCAGTGTCTCAAATACATCGCCTTCTTCCTCAGGTGGCATTTGAGACTGTCTCTTATGTTTCTTCAGAGCCGGTGCAATGGCCGTTGAAACTGCGTGTGGCTTGACTACCTCTGAATCATGGCTTTTCTTCTGTCCAGAAGCATGTTCATGGGTCTTTCTCCTTTCCCGGAGTCGAGCCCTACTTAGATTCGGAGATGCTTGATCCGGAGTATTTCTTTGGATCCCATAGTATTTCTGGTGTTGAAGCATGTTTGGAAGACTTCAGTGCTGAAGTATCCCTTGGTGCTGATTTGTGGTTCGTTGTGGTGCTAGAGTCGTCCCCTTGTTTTGGCCTGGTCGCTCAATCGGAAACATTCTGTACCTTTTCGCTTCCGAGACTTGCTCGCAGTGTTTACCTGAGCCCAAGGGCTGTGGCACACCGTGGCATGGTGGGGGAGGTGTGTGCAAGATTTTTTGAGCATGTGGGGGGTTAACAGTACTCATGGTGGGTGGTGTGGTCTTGGTCTTCAGTGCAGACACAGGTACCGGGGTTTTCGGTGTGGGGTCCCTGACCTGCATGGGGCGTCTTCATCACCAGAGGATGCACTGGAGGCAACATAATGGGGGTTGGCAATGGCTACTCCACTTACTGTTGGTGCACTGGTCTCAATGTTTTCTTCGCTATCTGTGAGAACTTTGTCTCAGGTGCTAGCTCCATGGTATGTACCAGGAATCGATCTCTCCTAGTCCAAACAGTTTTCTTGTTTTTAAATAAGCTGCACATAGTGCACTCTTCCTCCTTGTGCTCAGGAGATAAGCACAGGTTACACACCTGGTGAGTGTCTGAATGTGCGCACTTACATCGCAACCGAGGGCACCTTCAAAAGAGGCCATCTCTTTTCGTCTACCTCACTCGGAGACGGACATTGACGGGTGTGCGCGTTGATTGCTGGATACTCGATTCGCAGCATATCAGATCAGTCAGATGTCGATGCTGGATTGTGTCGGTAGTGCTTTTCTTCTCCGTAGGCTACATAGGCGTTGAAACCCGAAGAGCTCCGATATAGTCCATCTGAGCACGAAGGCGGAAAAAAACTATCTAACAAGGGAGCCGTTGAACATGTGCAAAACCTCGAGGGGGAGGAGAGATGACTCACAACGCTGACCATAAAACCTCCTCAATAAAAGCAACTTGCAGAGTCTGGGGCCAACACTAGATGGCAGGAGTGTGCATAGCATGTGCATCTGTAGCCAACACATGCTACAAATATTTTTTTTATTAACTCCAAAGCTACTGAACAAATGTACATTAAATTACAGAGAGGGCTCTTTCTGAACCAAGGGGGAAATGCTACTTACCAGTATGCATCTGTTCTTGGCATGTAGAGCTGCAGATCTACAAACTATGCATATATCGCCATCTGGTGTTGGGCCCAGATGTTTGCACTTGTTTTTGTCCTGTAAAGTCTTTGGAAGTCACGAGATAGGCGATTCCTCCTTAGGATCCTAGTGCGCATGTGCATCGGCTCAATCCTCAGATTGTTTTTCGCCAGCAGGGAAATTATAGAGCTTTGTAAGAAACAGGAAGACGCCCTTGTATGCTGTATCTAAATAAGATAAAACTGGAACAGATAAAGGAAGCCAGGGAGGCGGGTTGGCGTGTGTAGATCTGCAGCTCTACATGCCAAGAACAGATGCATACTGGTAAGGAGTAGTTTCTTACCTGTAACTCCAGTTCTGTAGTAGGGGTATCTCTGTTATAGTCATAATCTATGAATAGTCCCGCCCATGTGCGGGGACCCCGGAGCAATCAAAATCTCTCTTAAGGTGTCCTGCATTTGCAAACCTGCAAAGACACTTAAGAAACAGACAAAATAATACAGCCTAATACAACATGGCTGCACTGGCCAGCACTTCATCTGAAGTGAACACAAAAGTAAAAATAAAGTTTTAAATGTCATTTTTATTCACATCTGACATGTTCCTTTAGTGTATCACACTCCCTTCACCAAAATCCCTTTAAACAATAGAGAGGAAGGGGTGGACAGACAAGCCCTATAGGCTGTCATTATGTGTCTGCTAAAGGGATACCGTGCCTTTAAGGAACTCTCCAGAGACCCCCGGTATCCCAGGATGCACAGCCAAAGCAAGTTACTTTCAGTTCTTTTTGAAGGTGTATAACAACAGGCCTGATACTGTCAGTTTACTCCACCGGGGAGGAGGGAGGGTCGCTTATGACTATAACAGAGATACCCCTACTACAGAACTGGAGTTACAGGTAAGAAACTACTCCTTCTGTAGTAGGGGATCTCTGTGTATAGTCATAATCTATGAATAGAATGGCAAGCCCATCACAACCAACAAACAGCGGTGGAGTAAAAACCAAACACCAACAAATCACTGTGCAAACAAATTCCTCAGCGAAGCCTGTCCAACCTGCGCATCTGCACTAGCATCAGAATCCAGGCAGTAATGCTTTGTAAACGTATGGACCGACTTCCAGGTGGCAGCCTTACAAATGTCAGCAATTGGAACATTCCTAAGCAAAGCTGTAGTCGCTGCTTTGCCCCTAGTCGAATGCGCTGTAGGCTTCCCCCCTAACGTCTTATTAGCTTTCTGATAACAAAGCTGAATACAGGACACAATCCATCTGGAGATGGACTGTTTTGAGGTAGCTAGACCAGTTCTTACTGAACCGTAATTTACAAACAGTTGATCCGACCTGCGGATGTCTTTTGTCTTATCTAGATAGAATTTCAACACCCTACACACATCTAGTGAATGCAGAGACCTCTCCGCCGGAGAGGAGGGATGCTGAAAAAAATGTAGGCAAAGTTATCATTTGATTTACATGGAAATCAGATATCACTTTAGGTAAAAACTTAGGATGAGTACGCATTACCACTTTAGAAGCATGGAATACAGTATACGGCTCTTGACAACACAGAGCCTGAATCTCACTTACTCTCCTGGCCGATGTAATGGCCACAATGAAGGCAGCCTTCCAGGACAAATGCTGCAGAGAAGCCTTATGAATAGGCTTAAAAGGCTCCCTCATTAATCTGGACAACACCACGTTCAATTCCCATGGTGGAGAAGGTCGTCTAACAGGGGGAAACACCTTACGCAAACCCTCCAAAAAATCTTTAATCACAGGGATTTGAAAAAATGAGGTTTGGGAAGGGCCCTTTCTATACGCAGTCAAAGCTGCGAGATGAACTCAATAGACTGAAAGTTAAGCCCAGATTGAGCTAACTGCAGCAGATAAGGCAAAATAACATCTTTACAGGATGTAGGGTCAATGTCCTTTGCCGTGCACCATAAGCAGAATCTCTTCCACTTATAGGCATAAGAAGTCCTCGTAGACGGTCTCTTTGCCTCTTTCAAGATCTCCATACAGTCCTGAGGTAGGTTCAAGTGTCCATACTGCACTAGCTCAGGAGCCATGCTGCCAAACTCAAGGACGAGAGATTGGGGTGAACCATCTGTCCTCTGAATTTCGTGAGAAGGTCCGGCCGACACAGCAGGCGCCGGTGTGGCAGAACAGACCGGTGAAGAAGGTCGGTGAACCACCATTGCCTCGGCCACTCCGGAGCAATCAGGATCATCCTGGCTCTGGATTGCAACAGCTTGATCGGCACCGCCGGAATCAGGGGAATGGGTGGAAAGGCGTAGAGAAAGCTGTTAGACCAGCTGATCCATAGGGCATTCCCCAGTGTCCCTGGTTGGTAGTACCTGGACGCGAAGTCGCGGCATTTGCTGTTTTCTGTCGTAGCGAACAGAGCGATATCCGGAGTGCCCCACTCTGCGAAGACGTCTCTGAGCACGTCGTCGTTTAGCACCCACTCGTGATTTTATTGAACGAGCCTGCTGAGCGCATCGGCTTGGGCATTCTGCACTCCCGGCAGATGGGTCGCCGTGATCGTTAGGTTCCTGGCCACCAGCCAATTCCAGATCGTCTGTGCCTCCCGAGACAGCGTGCGTGAACGGGAGCCCCCTGCTTGTTGAGGTAATACATGGTAGTAGTATTGTCCGTCTGAACTAGCAGGGAGTTCGTCTTGAAGGAGGGATGGAACGCCTTCAGGGCCAAGTGTACTGCTCTGAGTTCCAAAAAGTTGATGTGGTAAGTCATCTCCGTCTGTGACCATATCCCCTGAATCTGAAGAGGGCCCGAATGCGCTCCTCAGCCCTGGAGAGACGCATCGGTCACTATGGTCTGGACCGGAATATCCTTGTGAAAGGGAGTCCCCTTGCAGACATTCTCTGAGGAGCACCACCATTTCAGAGACTGTAGAGCGTGTTGGGACAGATGAATCTTGTCCTCCCAACGCCCCCGCCTCTGGTCCCATTGATCCTCCAGACATTCCTGCAGAGGCCTCATATGCAGACGTGCATTGGGGGTGAGAAAGATGCAGGAAGCCATCGACCCCAGTAAAGAGGACACCGTCCTCACTGTAGGAGAGTGGGCTGAGAGGAGGTGCAGGGCCTTCCCACGGATCGATAAGCATCTCTCCTCCGAAGGACACACGCTTGCGTTCAAAGTATTGACTGAGGCCCCCAAGTACTGGAGACACTGCACAGGGATCGGCACTGACTTCGACATGTTGATGTGCAGTCCCAGGCGATGAAGCAAGGCAGCTGTCCTATTGAAATGACACTGGGCTTCCTGGTACGTGGAAGCTTTGATCAGCCAATCGTCCAGGTATGGATACACAAACACTTTGTTCTTCCGCAAGTGTGCTGCCACCACTGCCATGCACTTGGAGAATGTCCTTGGTGCAGACTTCAGACCAAACGGGAGTACTATATACTGGTAATGGTTGTTGCCTACCAGAAACCTCAGGAACTTGCGATGCTTTTGTGCGATCGGCACATGAAAGTAAGCGTCCTGCAGATCTATGGCGCACAGCCAGTCTCCTCGATGCAACTGAGGGTAAATCTGATGCAGGGACAACATACGGAACTTTTCTCTGCGGATCCACTTGTTTGCTTGACGCAGATCTAGAATAGGCCTGAACTCGTTCTTGTCCTTTTTTCTGACGAGAAAGAACCTGGAGTAAAGACCTTTTCCTTTTTGCCTCAAAGGAACAGTTTCTATCGCCTTCTTCTTTAACAGAACATCAGCCTCCCACTGGAGCTCTCGCACCATGTAGGGAGTGCGCACTGGTGGAATCTGTGGAGGCAGGCTGGTGAAACGAAGACTGTATCCATTGCAAACAATATTCAGCACCCACTTGTCCTGAGTTATTGTCCTCCACTCTGCCAGGTAGTATTGAATACTTCCCCCCCCCCCCCCCACCAGAGCGGGTAACGGATGAGGGGGAAGTGACCTTTCAGGGCTTCGACCCGGCCGGGCCTTTGCTCCCCGACGAGGATTGATGCTGGCCTCTGCCCCTCTGGCGCTTTTGAAAGGACTGCCTCGGGAACGGTTGTTGTTGCCGGTGCTGTTGTTGGTGACCAGACTGACGCCCTTGGCCGCGTTGCTTAGAATAACGACTGCCATAGGAACGGAATGACCTCTTCTGTTCCTTGGGTTTTTCCAACCCCACGGCCTTCAGGGTTTCTGCTTCGGCCTTCATGCGGGCCATCTCGTCATCCGCATGAGACCCGAACAACGTCGTGCCAGAGAAAGGCAAGTTAGCAATCTTTTGCTGCGCTTCAGGTTTTAGAGTGGTAAGCCTCAGCCAGGAATGTCTCCTCATGTGTACTCCATGACAGTACCCATGGGCCGCCAGCAACGATACATCCCCCGCCGCACTGATTATCTGGTTGGAGACTATCATGCCCTCGTTCAACACCTCCTGGAAGTCCTCCCTTTTATCCCTAGGCAGGGAGGCAGCAAACTGTTGCAGAGAGTCCCAAAGCGATCGGTCATAGCGACCCAGCAGAGCGGAGGCGCTAGCAGCCTTCATAGTCGTGGCCGACGTAGAGCACATTCTCCTCCCCAAGGAGTCCATCTTGCGACTCTCCTTATCCGGAGGAGCCGTGGAAGAGGGTATCGTGGACTGTTGTTTACGAGCCGCAACCACAATGACAGAGTCCGGGGGAGGGTCCACCCTGAGGAACGCCGGGTCCGAATCAGGGGCCCTGTACTTTTTCTGCAACCGTGAGGGAGCAGACTTCACCACGGCTGGTGTCAAGAAGACCTCCATGGCTGGTTCCTCCAAACCTGGAACCAAAGGAAGGAGGGGGCGTGACAGGTGAGCCTTGTGCAATGTCTCAAATATCACAGAGGTAGTGGGAACCGGGACTGCTACTGAGATTCCCAATTTCGCCGCCCCCCTCATCAGTACATCATGGAAAGTGGCAATATCATCCACCGGCGAGATTTGAGTAGGCGGTGTTTCCGACAACGAGGGGGAGAGCCGCCCATTGCCAGAAGAGTCCGTATACCTCGTTCCTCTGGAACGAGATCTATATCTCCGTCGTCCATGCCTTGTGTGAGTGGACGATCTGTGTCTGCTCCGTGACCTCCGGCGAGATCGAGAGCGTGACCTCGGTCTGCGTGGAGCCTTAGGAATCGCCGGTAGCCGAGGAGACGGCGGGAGCTGTGGCACCGGCGGTGGCAAAGGTGGCGTAGGCCGCTTAGGAGGAGGAGGAGGAGGAGGAGGAGGAGGCGGAGGAGGAGGAGGAGGAGGAGGAGGAGGAGGAGGAGGCGTAGGAGGCTTCTGAGGTAGCGGCTGAGGGAGAGGCTGCGGAGCTCCATCACTCCTTGCAGGAGAACCCGGACCAGCACTGTCCGGACTCTCGTCCACCCTTCTCTTCTTGGCGGGCCTGTCCCGTGCTGAAGCGAACGAGGGGGAGCGCCTTCTTCTCCTAGATCCACGACTGGAGATCGTAATCACCGAAGACGTGTTACCAGATGTCCTCGACGTCGAACTGAGCGTCGACCTCGTACGGCGGCTCCTCGCTGTTCGGCGCCCCCCCCCCCCCGACGTCGAACGGTGGCCAATCGACGTCGAACGGCGGGTCGACAGAGAGCCTCTCGACGTCGAGGGTGAGTGATGCCTCCTCGACGTCGATCCCCTTCGCCTCGACGGCGATCTGTGCCTCGACGTCGATCTCCTTCGCCTTGACGGCGATCTGTGCCTCGACGGCGATCTCCTTCGTCTCGACGGCGATCTCCTTCGTCTCGACGGCAGTCGCCGGTGTCTCGGCGTCGATGTCGTCGGCGTCGATCCATGAGTCGACGGCGAAGGAGACGAGCGGGGTCGCCTCGACGGCGAGCTGCACTGTCCGTGGGGCTCGGTACGACGTCGATGGTGTGTCGACGTCGACTGTGGAATCCTCGACGGCGACCTAGTCCTAGGTCTCGCCGGCCCCTCTCTCGACGTCGAACGTCGAGAACGCCGAGATCCAGAGCCCTGGATCGACGGCGAACACACCGGTGCTTTACCTCTCGCCGTCGTCGCCTTTGACGTCGAACGTGACCTACCAGCCGGTAGGTGTTGTTTCTGCTCCTTTTTCTGCCCGGAGGTCCCTCCAGTGGCTGAAGCATGGGCAGAGGAAGGGGAATGAGATCCTCCATGCCCCGAAGTCCCACCTGTCCTCTGCTTCTCCTGTCCCTGGAGGCGAATCTTCTCTCTGTCCCTCAGGGTCCTCTTGGAGAAGGTCTTGCAGATGTCACATGTAGCAAGGACATAAGATAAGCAGAGGATACAGACATCATGTGGGTCAGTCTTGGCCTTTTTCCTCCCACACTCAGGGCATTTATCAAATAAAGCCATGCTAAGAGTGGGTCAAACTGCACCAAATTGCATGATGCAGTAGAGAAAGGCTCTAGACGTCGAATGAACAAACTATTTTATCCAAAAAACCAAAATTTAATCCAAATATCCACCCAAAAGGGTAGAGCTCAAGCTCCAGGGTCCTGCTAGCAGGAGCCGGAAAAAAGAACTGAAAGTAACTTGCTTTGGCTGTGCATCATGGGATACCGGGGGTCTCTGGAGAGTTCCTTAAAGGCACGGTATCCCTTTAGCAGACACATAATGACAGCCTATCGGGCTTGTCTTTCCACCCCTTCCTCTCTATTGTTTAAAGGGATTTTGGTGAAGGGAGTGTGATACACTAAAGGAACATGTCAGATGTGAATAAAAATGACATTTAAAACTTTATTTTGGCTTTTGTGTTCACTTCAGATGAAGTGCTGGCCAGTGCAGCCATGTCGTATTAGGCTGTATTATTTTGTCTGTCTCTTAAGTGTCTTTGCAGGTTTGCAAATGCAGGACACCTTAAGAGATATTTTGATTGCTCCGGGGTCCCCGCGCATGGGCGGGACTATTCATAGATTATGACTATACACAGAGATCCCCTACTACAGAAGTAGCATTTCCCGTTCGTCGCATATGAGCTGCAGATTACAGGCTATACACAGATTATAGCAGTCCCCCTCCTTAGCGGCAGCCACCAGTATCTGTTGCAGTAGTCTGAAATAGTGTTTTGAGTACAGCTTGGCCCACACTAGCTTGTTGTTTTGATTGCACATCTACACAATAGTGTTTTGTGAACGTGTGCGGTGTAGACCATGTAGCTGCTCTGCAGATGTCATCTATGGGAATGTTCCCTAAAAATGCCATAGAAGCCCCTATTGTTCTTGTAGAGCGGGCTCTAGGAGGAACAGTTAAAGTATGTTTTGCTTTGTGGTAGCAAATTTGTATGCATTTAACAATCCATCTGGCTATCCCAGACTTGGATATGGGATTGCCTTTGTGTGGTGGTGAGAAAGAAACAAAAAGTTGTTTAGTCTTTCGAAATGGTTGTGTTCTCTCAATGTAATAAAGCAATGCTCTTTTAACATTTAAAGTATGTAGAACTCTTTCTGCGACTGTGTGTGGTTGCGAGAAGAAGACAGGCAACTCCACAGATTGATTGAAGTGGAAGGGAGAAATGACTTTTGGGAGGAATTTAGAATTAGTTCGGAGAACAACCTTATTGTGATGGATTTGTAAGAAGGGTTCCTGAATAGTTAGTGCCTGTAGCTCACTGACTTCATAGAGAAGTAATGGCCACTAGGAAAGCAACCTTCCATGTTGAGAATTGTAGCTCACATTTATGTAGAGGTTCAAAGGGAGGCTCCATTAGTCTTGAGAGAACGATGTTTAGGTTCCATACAGGTGAGGGTGGAACTCTGAGAGGAATTATCCTTTTGAGTCCTTCCATAAAGACTTTGATTGCAGGTACCCTGAATAGTGATAAATGTTGTCCATTTTGTAAATATGCTGCTATGGCAGCAAGGTATAGCCTAATAGACGTACAGGCTAAGTTGCACCTTTGTAGGTGTAGTAGGTAGCCTATGATTTGTTATTTTTATGACAATATATCACAAATCGTTTCCACTTGGCTGCGTAGCAGGCTCTAGTAGTTGGGCGTATGCATCCTTAATGACGTTCATACATTCAGGAGGAAGGTTAAGGTAACCGAATTCCAAGAGTTCAGGAGCCAGATCGCAAGGTTGAGCTGAGCTGGGTCCGGGTGTCTGATCTCTCCACGGCTCTGGGTTAAGAGGCGTAATCTTTGGTGCGGAACTATGGACAGTTCCAGTAATGTGGTGTACCACGGTTGTCTGGCCCAAGTTGTGTTGAGTCAGTGAGTGTTGCCGTAGTTTGCGCACCACCAGTGGAATGAGTGGGAGAGGTCGGAAAGGCGTACGCAAATCTGCCTGACCAGTTCATCCATATCGCATTGCCTTTGGCCAATGGGTGTGGGTATCTGGCGGCGAAGCCTGGGCGTTTGGACTTTGTGGGTGGCGAAGAGGTCTATGTGTGGTTGCCCCCACATTTGAAAGAATAGTTGAAGAACTTGTGTATGAAGTTCCCACTGGTGGATCTGTTGCATTTGACGACTTAACAGATAGGCTATGGTGTTTTGGACTCCTGGGACATGTTGGGCTAGGAGAAAAATGTTCTGAGGTATAGCCCATCTCCATATGTTCTGTGCTAGCTGAGAGAGTTGCAGAGAGTGTGTCCCGCCTTGTTTCTGTATGTAGTACATGGCTGTCATGTTGTCCGTGCGGACTAGGACAGTCTTGCCTCATATTTGTTTTTGGAATGCTTTTAAGGCTAGGAATATGGCCAGTAATTCCAGGTGATTGATGTGGAATAACATTTGTTGAGGTGTCCACCTGCCCTGCATGGTGTGATGTAATAGGTGAGCTCCCCAGCCGGAGAGCAATGCGTCCGCTGTCATGACAATTTGAGGAGCTGGCTCTGGGAACTGTCGCCCATTGGAAAGGTTTTTGGTGTTCCACCACTGCAGAGAGCGATGAGTGCGAACGTCTACCAACACCAGATCTGTTAGCTGTCCTTGAGCCTGGTTCCATTGACGTGCTAAGCACTCTTGTATGGGACGCATCTGGAGTCTTGCGTGAGGCACTATAAATATGCAAGAGGCCATCATCCCTATGAGCTGCATTAACACTCGAGCTGGAAGAGAGTGATGAGGCTGAAATTTGGTGAGGAGAGCGAGAATGCTTGCTATTCTGGCTGGACTGGGATAGGCTAGCGCTCTTGAGGCATTTATTGAGGCGCAGAGGTATTGTTGCATGTGAGAGGGTTGCAGATGAGACTTGGTGTGGTTTATTGTGAACCCCATGTTGTGGAGTAACTGGATAGTCGCGTGAGTTTGATGAACACACTGGTTGTACGAGCTGGCTTTTATGAGCCAGTCGTCGAGGTATGGAAAGACGTGAATGTGTTGTCGTCTTAGATGGGCTGCGACTACCACTAGGCAGTTTGTAAATACCCGTGGTGCTGTTGTGACTCCGAAAGGGAGTACTTTGAATTGATAGTGCTGCCCGTCCACTACAAACCTGAGATATTTTCTGTGTACTGCGTGAATGGGAATATGGAAATAGGCGTCTTTGAGATCTAAGGTAGCTAGGAAGTCGCCCTGTGAAAGCAGAGGGAGGACTTGCTGAAGTGTGACCATGTGGAAATGGTCTGATTTTATGTATAGGTTTAGTAGCCTGAGGTCTAGAATAGGTCTCAGAGAGCAGTCTTTCTTTGGTATGAGAAAATGCAGGGAGTAAACTCCCGTGTTTTGTTGATGCAGGGGAACCAGTTCTATTGCACTTTTCTGTAGTAAGGAAATTACCTCTTGTTTCAGGAGTATCAAATGTTCTGACATTGGATGCTGTTTGGGTGGAATGTTTGGGAGGTAGAGGTAAGTTCGAGACAGTAACCTGATTGCACTATTTGTCGCACCCACCTGTCTGTGGTGACGTTGGTCCAGACAGGAAGGAACTGTTGTAGTCTTCCCCCGGAGTGGAATGGTTCTGGGGAAGCGGAGGGAAGTCATTGGGCAGGGGTGGAGGCAGAGCAGGTGTTGTTAGTCTTGCCTCTGCCCTTGTTATTGTTGCCTCTGTATCCTCCTCTCTGATAACCTCTGGTGAAGGTGGATTGGGTGGGAGCCTTGTAAGAGGTGGATTGATTATCAGACGAGTAGCCCCTGGAGTTGCCCTTGTAGGATGAGCGACGAAAAGAACGTCTGGGAGTTTGCGATTGCAAGGCTCACATTGATTTGGCTGTGTCTGTGTCCTTTTTCATCTTTTCAAGGGATGCGTCAACATTACGGCCAAAAAGGTGGTGTTGGTTGAATGGTTGGTTGAGGATAGAGCTTTGCACCCGAGGTTTAAAACCGGAAATGCATAACCACGCGTGCCTGCGGAGAAGGACACTTGTGTTTACTGCTATGGATGCTGTATCTGCCACAGAGAGCGCACCGGATGGAGGTGTTGGTGATGATTTTACCCTCCTGTATGAGGTCGTTGGCCTTATTTTTCTATTTGTCCAGCAGGTGTTGTAGTAGGGACTCCAACTCATCATAGTGAGCCCTATTGTATCGGGTTAACAGGGCCTGAGTGTTTGCGATGCACCAAATGTTAGCTGCCTGCGACGCTGTTCTTTTGCCAGAGGCGTCCAGGAGTTTAGATTCCTTGTCTGGCAGAGCTGCATCACCTGATGTTTGCGAGTTAGCCCGCTTTCTAGCATTTGAGACCACCATAGAGTCTAATAGAACAGGGCCCTTAATGTAAGCTGGGTCTGTCGGGCAGCTTTGTATTTTTTCTCAATTCTAGGATTGATGACTCTAGCCCTAACAGGGTCCTTAAATACCTCTGTAGTGTGTTTAATAACCCCTTTGAGCATGGGTAAAGTGGTGGTGTCAAAAGTGTCCATTATAAAATCCTCTTCGACCGGTTCTGTATGTAGGTCGACCCCGTGGTACTAGGCAGCTCAGTGTACCAGCTGATTAAAACCCATGGTGTCTTCTGGTGGGAGAAGGCCTAGAGGGGTAGATGTCATCTTGCGGAACATTAGGGACATCAGGCATAATATAGTCATCCCAGGGTCAGGGGAAGTAGGTGGACCGGGGTACCCCAGTGGCAGGCCGTCCGCACAGTCCCCTGTGTCATCATATGTGTTGTCATTGTCTACTGGTGTAGGGGATGGCGTAGGAGAACGAGGTGGTGGGGGAGGTGGAGGAGGTGGTGGAGGTGGAGAAGGAACTCTAAGAGGTGATGTGGCTATGTCCCTCTTTTTAGGTGGTGGAGCTGGTGCAGGCATGTCCCGTGGTCTTTTCCTGGAACTCTGTCAATTGACCAGTTTTAGGGTCTTTAGTTAGAGTTTTTTGTTGAGGGTCTGGTCGAAAAAGCTCTTCTGAAGAAGGTTGAGTGTTCGGTGTCGATATCTAGGGTTTTTTCGGCGCCGGCTCCAGAGCGGTTTTAGGCTTGGAGCCGTGTGATTTACCAGTCTCTGTGTGCTTCTTCGGTGTCAATGTTTTTTCCGGCTCCGAAGAGTGCAAGTCCGAACTTTTGGGGAGTGGCTTCTTCGTCGGCTCCGAGCCTTTTTTCGGTGCCGGGGAGTCACTGCTTGGTGTCTTTGGTGCAGAGGGCTTCGGGGTGGAAGTAGCGGTCGGCCCGGAGGATGGGTGCGGCTTCTTTTTCGGTGCCGATGATTGGGCTTCGGCACCGGTGGCAGGCAGACTCAAGCCTGAGTCGCCGGAAGGCTTGGTAGGCTTCTTTGCCGGGCCCGAGGGCGGGGCTTGGGAAGCAGTGTGTCGGTGTGCCCCTGAGCCCGAAGGTGAAGGTGTGACCGAAGCCTCTTTTGCTTTAGGGAGTGGGTAGGGATCGACATCTCTACTTACGACCCGTTGAGCCGCAGTCACTTCTTCGACGTCGGAATCATCAGCTTCGGAGGCGCTAACGAGGCCTTCTTCGACCAGCTCCTCTGGCACATCGACATCCTCTTGGAAGAGGTCGTCGGGGATCAAAGTCAACGAGCGAGCCATGGTCCTTCGAGCTAGTCGATCCCAGATAGTCTTCTGCGAGCAGAAAGAGGCACAAGCTGGACAGTCTCTGGCCTCGTGCTCCAGAGAGAGGCAGAGGTTACACACCTCATGCAGATCGGTGTGGGGAAACTTCGACCCACATCGAGGACACTTTTTGAAAGGCATCCTTTCCATGAGCCAGATGCCAAGGCTCAGGTCGGCCGAAGGCCTTCTTCGACGACCGGAATTGAAGACTTGTAGAGACGCGCGCCGATTAGGGTTCGCGATCGAGACAATACCGTCGAAAGGGTGAGGGATTGCACGTCGAAACAGGAATCGTTAACGGTTCCAAACTGGAGCACGAGAAACACATCCGAGCCCGATGGCGGAAAAAAAACCCAATCGGAGGATGGAGACTATGCCCATGTGCACTATGATCCTAGGGAGGAGTCACCTATCTCGTGACTTCCAAAGACTTTCCAGGACAAAAACAAGTGCAAACATCCAGGTACAACATCAGATGGCGATCTATGCACAGTGTGTAATCTGCAGCTCATATGCCTCGAAAACTGATTTTCTGCCAAATTTGGTGCAATCCTGTCCACCGGTTCGGGCTGTAGCAGCGGCAAAAATCCATATGGAAAATTGCATGAGGAAAACATGTTTTGTGAACCCCACACCCTTTTCTCTTGAAGAATAACCCCGAAACTTTCCAAGCAGCAGGTGAAGTGGCAAGTCCGATTTAAAAGTTTTGTGAAGATTTGTCAAACAGCTTCAAAGTGATTAGCAAAACAAAAAGGATTATGTTAATTACCTTGCAAACATCTGTAGTGTTGGAGATTAACATGCTACGCACATGTCCGCCATCTATTATTGGGCTCGGATGATTACAAGCTGTATTTGTTCCAAGAAGTTTTCTTCGAGTCACAAGGCTATTTCCAAATTGTTTTGGCGTAGATAGGTGGGAATGGAGAAGCAATATGCATCAATAATGTGATGTCCATGCAGTAATATGATGTTAAGTATGTAAAGTATATAAGCTGTAACCTACACAGGGCTTGTGGAGAGGAGGCATGGCGCATGTGAAGCTACAGCACTACATGCCAAGAACAGAATATTACAGGGTAACAAAGAGTTCTTAGAACAGCCTGGCCAACATTGGCTAGTTGCCGTGCAAAGACATCCACACAATAGGGTTTTGTAAATGTGTGTGGAGTGGACCATGATGCTGCTCTGCAAATATCAGCAATAGGAATGTTTCCTAAAGAAGCATTAACATTTCCTACTTTCCCAGCGGAGTGAGCTTTCGGTGTAACAGTTTAAAGCCTTTTAGCTTTAGCATAGCAAGTTTGGATACATTTGACTATCCATCTTGAAATTCCAGATTTAGAAATTGCCTTTCCTATTAGAGGCGGTGTGAAGGCAATAAATAACAGACAGTTATTCTGAATGTTTTGGTCCTGCCAATAAAATACATTAGAGCACTTTTAACATCTAAAGTATGTAAAGCTCTTTCTGAAGATGAATCTGGATGTGGAAGGAAAACAGGTAATCCTATTATATGAAAGTTGGAAACCACTTCTGTAAGGAATTTAGGGTTCGCTCCAAGTACTACATTGTCCCAATGAAGTTGGAAGAAAGGATCCACCATAGTTAATGCATGAATTTCTCTGACTATCCTAAGTGAATTAATAGTAATTAAAAAGGCGAGTTTCCATGATGAATATTGCAAAGAGTTGAATGTTTCAAATGGAGGCCCCCATAAGGCTTGTTAGTTCAATGCTGAAGTTCCATGCTGGTACAGCTGGAAGTCTGGGAGGAATAATTCATTTAAGCCCTCCATAAAATCTTTGATAACCAGTATTTTACATAATGACAAGTGTTGTCTGTTTTGCAAATGGGCAGCAATAGCCGCCAGGTGTAATCGTATTGAAGTACATGCCAACCCTGTGATTTGCAAATGCAATAAGTAATTATTGTCTGTACTTTTGCATTGAGGTGGTTGATGTTTTGTTTCTGGCAGTATATAACAAATCTTTTCAATTTAGCCGCATAACATTGGCTTGTGGTAGGTTTGCGAGCTTCTTTAAGAATGGCCATACATTGCTGTGGCAAGTTGAAGTACCCAAGACTTATTGAGCCACATTGCAAGGTTTGTTTCTTTGGGGATTGGGGTGTCTCAGTGTTCCTTTGTTCTGTGTGAGAAGGTCCGGGTTAAGGTGAAGCTTCTCATGTGGAACTAGGGAGAGCTCCAATAGTGTTGAAAACCATGGCTGGCAAGCCCATGTTGGTGCTATGTTGGTCCTAGTGACCCATCTTTTTGGGAATAAGTAACTATAGAGAGTATACTCCTGTTCCCTGATACCGTTTTTGAATTGGTTGTATTGCTCCTATTTGTAATCGAGCTGTTATTTCCCGTTGTAAGAGATTTCGATGTTGTATTGATAGTTTGTGTTTGCGATGTGCAATATTTGGAGGAGTTGTAATGAGCTCCAGACAGTAACCATGTTGTGAGGGATTTCCATATTGAGAGAACATTTTGAAGACGATCCGGCAGGTGTTAAATTACCAAGCATCACCAAGAGGAGAAGTCACACAGCCTTCTAACTGGAAGAAAACTTCTTGGAACACAAACATCTTGTATTCATGAGACCCAACACCAAACGGCAGACTTATGTAAAGCATGCGTCTCTACCGCACACACGTCTGAACATGCTTTTCCTACGTTAAGTAGGTCCTAACTATAACTACCTGCTGGGGATTGCCAGTAGGTAATATATATATTCACTGAAATGAAAATAACAAAAGGTTAAAGTAATGTTATAGTTAGGTTAATAAGTCAGTAACAAAATTAACGTTTTGAACTAAAACAGACCACAGAAATTCACCAGTTATAGTAAGCAAAGCAAACTATAACTTGCGCTCCTGTCATTCACTGATTATGACCTAACATATTACATCACTCATGACATGTTATATGACATCATTTATGACATCACTGATGACATCATTCATGACAAAGAAGACATCTTCCAATGAGTGTGTTAGTTTGTTTTCTAATTCACATTTGGCAGGTAACTACCATATTACGTCTCTACCTAACTTTGTACAGCCTGTGTTCAGCTAATGGGGGTAAGGGCTTACAAAACGCATATGCGCCTAATGCATCATAGGTGTGTAGAGATACTAAACATGTTATAAACTTTTTATTGAAGAGTAACTTTGTGCAGGTCACGCATATTCTACACAAGTGTTTTGGTACTACATACTAAGTATTGTGAGCAGCCTTGAGCCATTAGACTGGTCTCAGCATGACAATTTCCAAACATGGTACTGACCTATGTACATGGTGCTTGTTTTACTTCACTTGACTGGATATCTACAAATATAATGGGCAGAGAAAGGCAGCAAGGCTAAAACAAACTGCCCAGTATAGTTACTCATATGTCGCAGCTCGTGTATTGCCCACCTCAAACGATCAGCTGCCACACGGTCATAAATTAAATACAATTTCAACAGAAAGATGAAGCAATACAATCTTAACGGGACGTTTCAATGTTCAATAATATTCCATTCACTGTATTTTTGTGTAAGCAGAAAAGTTCATTTTGTTATCTTCTATAACAAGTAGGCACAGCCAACGCGTTTCGTCCTACAAGGGCTTCTTCAGGGCAACATATTGTGTTAACGTATTATGTTAACACCATATCAAAATCCTAAGTGGAAACACCAGCACTCTGTCACACTTTAACTGCTTCTTCGTCCTTCATGGAATAGTAATTCATCAAGTATTCATTGAAGTACCTTCAACTGTTGGGTTAAAATCAAATCAAATGTCACTATCCATACAGCTCCTAGCGTTTCAAATTCTTGTCTTGTGTTCGTTAAAGTATTCCTATCGGGTTAGTCGTCGTGGACGTGGGACCAATCCAATATGAATTCTTTAAACACAAGAATTTGTTTTGTTATCAACCCCTCTCTCTCTCCTCCTCCCCCATCCCACAGCCTCTTCCGTTGGCGTTTTCCTTACATCCTCAATATCGCTGAACATACATGTGATTTAGATGTATACTAGTCTTTTTGTAGCCCATAAAATATTTTGAAACGAAAAGCATGGGTAAGATGGTGGAGCCTTTAGGACCCCTGCTTTTGTGAAGTAGCGTTTGGATGAGAAAGTAACTGGGAGTATGGATGATATTTCTTCTGTTTTGAAGGTAGAATGTGATCCAGTCCAGAGCAGTGCATCTAATAGCCGACTTCATAGAGTCTTTGTATTACAGCGTCATGGTCAACTGTGTCAAAGACTGCTGAGCGGTCCAAGAGCACTAGTGCAGCAACCCTGTTCCGGTCAACTGTGCTCTTAAAGTCATCCCAGACGGCAATGAGGGCGTATTCTGTGCCTCTTCATAGACGGAATTCTGTTTGTAAGTATGGAATTATCTTCAATGAATTGTGACATCTGGGTGAATGGTGCTCTTTATCAGTTCGCCAAGAAAAGGTCCATTACCCCAATAACTACAGACCAATCAGTAAAGCGGATCCAGGTTTGTTTTCTTTAGTAATTGGCATATACATGCCTTTTTTAGGTCTTCTGATTACCGTAGTTAAGGAATTGTTGATGATTCTTCTAACTGGTTTGGCAGCAAAGGTCATCAGAAGAATTTTCTT
The DNA here is from genome assembly GCF_964204655.1 of Triturus cristatus. Lineage (NCBI taxonomy): Eukaryota > Metazoa > Chordata > Amphibia > Caudata > Salamandridae > Triturus > Triturus cristatus. The sequence continues at coordinate 224,302,391 of NC_140589.1, read as the reverse complement.
GAAGATTTTTCGTGGACATAGATCAGAAGGGTATGCCGGCAGGCTTGCTTGCTTTGACTAGATACACAAATTTATTATGTGATATTTATTGGAAGGAATGCAGAGGCTGGGTTAGCCTACTCTTGAAGGGTTTGCTTTGGAAAAGGGTCAGTGCTGGTGATTTTCCTTTGTTTTACATAGAAGTCCCATGTGTCTGCTTTGGTTGTGTAATGATTTGCAAGTTTGCCTGAATTCTTAAGTAAGGGGATGAGTTCCTTCTAGGCAATTTGGTTTACAAAATTTGGTGAGAATTTCATAGAATATTATTTGCACATTTAGCATTTTGAATTCTGTCTGAATAGTATTTTTTAATCTGTTTTGATTGCGGACTTGTATAATCTGTTACATTTCGGTAGGTTAAGTTTTCCTTGATTGCCATTTGTTTTGAGAAAGGTGTGTTGCAGCTTTCTAATTTGCTGTTTTATCACTTAACTCTGTATTTCTCCAAGGTGCTGGTTTTCTTTTGTCCTGGCTTGTCCTTAGTGGTATAAGGATATCAAAAGCTACCTGTAGGCACTCGTTTTTGGATGGAATTTATTGTGCCTAGAACTGTAATGGATGTTAGTTGTCTTCCTTAGTGTTCCAAATTAAACTTGTTCCACGGTCGATAGGTGGATGCATGCAAGGTGTGTTGCTTTATGTTGTAAAGCACCCAAATGATGGTCTGACCATGTGACTAGAGTCATCGTTTGAAAGGTAGCTAGTTCTGCATTTGCTCAAATGACATCTAGGATGTGTCCAGCAATGTGTGTGGGTTGTGAACGATCTGATGTAGGTTCAGTGCCTCTAGACCAGCGATGATTGTTTTTGGATGGCCCATATAGGGTTTATCAAACCAAATGTTTAGGCCACCAAGAATACATAGTTTGGAATGTAGTGTTATCAGGTTTGAAATTGTGTCTGGGAATGTTGCATTGCTATGTGGTGGTCTGTAAAGGAGCAGGAAATTACAGGAGGAAGATGGTGCTGGGTGGCATCTGGTGAAGAGGGCCTCACAACCTTGGATGGATACGTCAGCTTTAGTAATATTTAATGTTTGCTTGAATAAAACGGCTAGGCCAACTCCTCTTTTGCCTATATGATTTTGTGTGATAGTTTGATAGCCTGGAGGATTGGCTTCATGCAACACTGGTGCCATGTCATCTCCCAACCATGATTAAGTCATGAAGAGTAAGTCGAGTTGTGTGTCAGTGAGAAGGTCGTAAATGTGATGCTTGCTTTTAGAGCGTGATTGAGCATTTATTAGTAGGCAGATTAGAGAATGTGTTTTGGTGATGGTGTGACTGTTTTGTAGAAGAGTGAGCAGTATTTTGTGGACTTGTAGCAGAAGTATCCTTCGTGCTGGTGGTATTAGTTGAATGATGGTAGCATCATTGTATTTCTCGTCTAGCATGCTAAGATAGCATTTTGTTGGGTCTGCATGTGTAGGTAAAGAGCAAATTGGCTAGCTGTGTTGTTTTTGTAGAGTAGTCTTGTTGTGCAGTAGATATGGAGATGCAAAGTTGTGAAGAGTGACATGTTTATTTTGTTTGTGTCTGTTTAGAGTGGAAGGTGTATGAGCTAGGGGTGGTGGTGCAGCATGTGGTTCATTTTTAAAGGTTCTAAATTGTCCAATGGATAAGAGGCAGTTGAAAGAGAGTTGCTGTAAGTGTGTTAGGTGTGGGGGGAAAAGAGACAGCTTGTCAGTAAAGTTGATTTAGGGTGTGTATTTGTGTAGCCAGGATGGTGCGAGTGGGTGTATATTTCTAGTTTGTGATGGAAAGTATTTTGAGATTGTATATGTGTGTGAGATTTTGTTGTGCTGGTATGTGTGAGTGTTATGTTTTGTATTTTGAGGAGTATGGAGAGGAGACGATTATGTTGATATCTGAGAAGTATTTGTATGTAAACTATTGTTGGTGAATTGAAAGCTGAATAGTAACTAGGGTGGTGATGCGTTCTGGAAAAGAGTTTATGTGATGTGTGAGAAGGGATGGACAAGAGCTTAGGCTTTTTGTGTTAGATATGATCGTTGGAAGAGGTAATCTGTTTCGTAGAGTGGAATGTAAGGTTTCAACTTTTTTGGTAAAAAGAGGAGTGTTGGTGAATGAAATGATGGAAGGTTGAGTATAGGTTTGGTGGTGAGAGAAAAGGGTCTGTTAGAAGTAAGTAGAGGGTAGAGCTGGTGCTTTTATGAGCAGGGAGTGTGTGTATGGATGGGATATAGTTACGGATAGCGTGGATTATGGATGTGTTGACTAGTTAGTGGTATAGGATAGAGTGTTTTTTTTTGTGTGAGTGAAGGTGCCATTGTGTGGTAGCTGGAGTAAACGTTTGTGTAAGTGTGGTTCGTGGCGTTTTATGGTGGTCTTTCTGACAATGAAAACTGGTTAGGGTTTGTTTGTAGTAAAAGTAGAATGCATTTGTTGTGAGTGTGTTAATATGGTTGTGGATGGGTTAAGGTGGCTGCTGGTGAATGGAAAAACAGGCAACATACTTGGCCCTAGCCCAAACCGGCAATCTGCCCTTGTACACTCTGGCCTTAGTCTCTCCGTCCAGGCTGAGATGCCCTGAACCCAAGCATAAATAGCCCTAGCTCAGGTGACCTTAAGCCAATAGGAGCCGCAAGCCCTAGGGCCAATAGGAGACCAGGCCTTACAGCCAATCACATCCCTAGTAGCCAATCAAAGACTAAACCCTAAGCCTTAGGCCCAATAGAAACCCTAACCCCAGCAACCAATCAAAACAATAGACCTATCCCCCAGTCAGAACACTAAACCTAAACCCTAAGTTGATTACAAACACTACTCCAGGGTCCAATGAGAATACCGGAAATATAAGCCAATCAGAAAAGTAATCCTAAGCCCAATGGAAACAACAGTACAGCACCAATCAGAGCACAGATGTAATGTTTAATGGCAAACTTATATAAGACGCATGTGACTTCAAGCACAGGTCGATGGCCGGCGGTAGTGAGTAAGCCAATTAAATACTGCTTTTCGCGCACTTTGACAAATCCCTTTTTCTAGCCATAAACAGGGGTGACATACATTTTCCAATCAGTTTTAAAACCTTAAAGTAGATTCAGCAGTCTCAAACACACTCTGCTTATGTCTCTGAGGGTGCAGTTTGCCTTTTTAACTTTTGGAGACTCAAAAAGGGGGTGGGGGACGCTTGGGGGTTGACCCTGCACGCCTAAGCACAGTGCAGGGGAAATTAGGACAGATTTTCAAACCGTCACGGGTAGAAAATCCAGCTATACCAAATTTACAGAAACCAAGAGTTCAATTCAAACTGTTATGAGAAAAAAACTGCAGTTTTTAACATTTCAGTACCAACTGCACACAGGAAAAGAGATTAAATTCAAACAGTCATGTGTAGAAAAAAACAGCAGTTTTAAAGATCAAAAACACAGCACAAGTCTGTCTTCTTACCACCTTCACTGTCAATTGTTCACTGGGCTCTGTAGGGCACAGAGAGGCTGAGGCTACAAGGTCGTCGGCTGTCTTGGGGTGCCCTGCACACACCTTAAAGGATATTGCATGCGTGGAGGCCTAAGGGTTGCCAATCACGAAAGGCCAAAGCTGATGGCCGGGGGCAGTGAGCTGCTCCTGAAGAACAGATTCTCCTAAGTAAGACTTCTCAGCTTACCTAAATAACCACAGTGAACTTACCAGCAGCAATCCAAAGGGGACACCTGCAGCACGTTGGCCTCAAACTATCTCATTCCCCCTCTTCCTGTGTTCCTCTGACAAGAACTCTTATTTTTCGTCCCAATGGGCAAGGTCATAAAGAGACAGGAGGCAGATGTAACTGGCAAAACGCCATTGGCCTGTAGATTACACAACCATCATTTTGCTGGCAGCCTCTATGCGTTTCCTCTCTTTCTCCGGGGATGGGACATCCCCACTGGCCTGGGAGTTGGTCTGCTTACGAGCTTTAGTGACCAGTAGGAAGTCAGGTGGGAGGTAGCCATCAGTATAAGGAAAATGCTACTTACCAGTATGCACCTGTTCTTGACATGTAGAGTTGCAGAGTTGTACACTGTGCATAGATCGCCATCTGGTGTTGGGCTCGGATGTTTGCACTTTGTTGTTGTCTTGGAAGAATCTTTTGTAGTCACGAGATAGGTGACTCTTCCCTTGGACGATAGTGCGCATGGGCATCGACTCCATCCTCAGATTGTTTTTCGCCATGATGGGAAATGATGGAGTCAGTAAGAAATGAACAAGTTACTTACCTTCGGTAACGATGTATCTGTAAGAAACATTAGTTAGTTAGATTCCTCACCTTAGAATATCCCCAGGTGTCAGACTGGATCCGGAAGATTTTTCGTCAGCAATACCCCTTGCGCGTCGCTAGGCATCGTCTGCGGCTCCACGTCCGTCGTCGGCGTCGTGCGCCGGAATGCCGGAGTACTTAGACGCCGCCCTCGCGCGCTGACGTCAGTTCTTGTACATAGCTTTCCGCGCCAGGAACGCAGAGCCATGCAAAGACCGACACTGGTGCCAAAAATAAAATCTAGGGGCCTGAAAAGGATAACCTTAACCCTAGATGTCAGTTCGCAGAACGGGGAGGATGGGTGGGTCGGTGAGGAATCTAACTAACTAATGTTTCTTACAGATACATCGTTACCGAAGGTAAGTAACTTGTTCATCTGAAAGAAACACGTTAGTTAGATTCCTCACCTTAGAATAGATACCCAAGCAATACCATCCCCGGTGGTGGGTCTGCGAACCAAGATCACACCAGAAAGTCCTGGAGGACAGAACGGCCAAAGAAGCCATCCCTCCGGACTTGGCTGTCAAGGCAATAATGCCTGGCAAACGTGTGTAGCGAAGCCCACGTTGCCGCCTGACTGATGTCCTGCAAAGGGACACCTCGTCCCAAAGCAGTAGTAGCCGCCGTGGCCCGAGTAGAATGGGCGCGCAGCCCAACAGGAGGGTCCTTTTTTGCCAAGGAATAACAAATTTTGATGCACAAAATGACCCAACGAGAGATGGTCCGTTTGTGCACAGCTTTTCCCTTCTTAGCACCCACGTATCCAACGAAAAGTTGGTCGTCCACCCGGAACTGCTTTGTGCGGTCCAGATAAAAGGAGAGCGCACGTTTTGGGTCCAGACGGTGGAGCCTCTCTTCCTCTTTGGAAGGATGCGGAGGCGGAAAGAAGGTGGGCAAGGTGACAGACTGCCCAAGATGAAAGGGGGTCACCACTTTCGGAAGAAAGGAGGGACGGGGCCGAAGGACAACCTTGTCCGGATGAACAGAGAGAAAAGGAGACTTTGAAGATAAAGCCTGGAGCTCACTCACCCGTCTAGCCGAGGTGATGGCTACCAGAAAAGCAGTCTTAAGCGTCAGCAGACGAAGAGGACAATTATGAAGAGGCTCAAAGGGAGCGCACATTAGAAATGTGAGAACAAGATTCAAGTCCCACTGAGGCATCACAAAAGGGACAGGAGGGAACGTGTGAGTAATGCCTTTTAGAAAGCGTGTAACTACAGGGGACTTGAAAAGAGAAGGCTGATCAGGAAGCTGCAAGAAGGCACAGATGGCAGCAAGATAACCTTTCAAGGTGCCCAGGGCAGAGCCCTGCCGGGCCAAAGAAAGAAGAAAGAGGAGAACCTCTGAAAGAGGGGCGGAGAGGGGATCCACAGCCTTTGCTGTGCACCATGCCATAAATTTGTTCCACCGGCAGGCGTATACCGTCTTTGTGGAGGGACGCCTGGCTGCCAGAATGATATCACAGACTTCAGGAGGCAAGTTAAATGGCATCAACTGCCGCCGCTCAATCTCCACGCATGGAGGTGGAGGCTGGACAGGTTCGGGTGGAGGACCGTCCCCTGCTGCTGCGACAGAAGATCCTCCCGAAGGGGCAGACGTATCGGAGGATCGGTCAACATACTGAGTAGCTCGGGATACCAGTACCTTCGTGCCCAATCCGGAGCCACCAAGATGACTTGGGCCCGGTCGCGCCTGATCTTCTTCAGCACTCTGGGCAGAAGTGGTATAGGCGGAAAGGCGTACAACAGACCGCAACTCCACTCGTGACGAAAAGCATCGCCGAGCGAGAGCCGCCTTGGAAATTCCAACGCGCAGAACTGCTGACATTGCGCGTTCTCTTCGGTGGCGAATAGATCTAATCAAGGCTCTCCCCACTGCTTAAAGAGACCTTGCGCCACTTCGGAGTTCAGACGCCATTTGTGATCCATCATGCACCGGCGGCTGAGTTCGTCTGCTCTGGCGTTCAGAGAGCCCGCCAGATGTTGAACCACCAGGGTGACGCCCTGGTATTCCAGCCATGTCCAGAGGCGCAGAGCCTCCTGACAAAGGGTCCACGATCCCACCCCGCCCTGTTTGTTGCAATACCACATGGCGGTGGTGTTGTCTGTGAACACCTGCACGACACTTTCCCGGACAGAGGGAAGGAAGGCTTTCAGTGCAAGCCGGATCGCTCTCAACTCCAACAGGTTGATGTGGAGACGAGACTCGGCCGGAGACCAGAGGCCTCTGATCTCCGCCTCTCCCATATGGCCACCCCATCCCAGGAGGGACGCATCCGTCACTACGACATGCTCCGGTTGGGGAAGAGAGAGGCTCTTGCCCTTGACCCAATCGCGGTCCGTGAGCCACCACTGCAACTGCTGTGCAGTGCCCTCTGAGATCAAGACATGGTCGGACAGGTTGCCGTGATGCTGGGCCCACTGAAACTTCAGGTCCCACTGCAGAGCCCGCATGTGCCGCCTGGCGAGATGCACTAGTAGGATGCAGGAGGCCATCAGCCCCAGAAGCCGCAACACTAGCCTGACCGAAACCCAGGATAGAGGCCGAAAGATGGGAATCAGGGCCTGAATATCCCGGACCCGCTGTTCCGGCGGATAGACCCGGAACTGCGCCGAATCGAGAACCGCTCCGATGAAGAGGAGCTTCTGAGAGGGACTCAGGTGTGACTTCAGCATGTTGATGGAAAATCCCAGCAAATGCAGGAGATCCGCCGTAGTCTGGAGGTGGGAGACGACTGTCTGGGGCGAGCCCGCCTTCAACAACCAGTCGTCGAGATAGGGGGAAGACTGGAACCCCTGCTCTGCGCAGATGAGCTGCGACCACCGCCATCACTTTCGTGAACACCCGAGGGGCAATGGTGAGACCGAAGAGGAGCACGGTAAACTGAAAGTGCTCTTGGCCCACCGTGAACCGCAGGTAACGCCGGTGGGCCGGCAGGACGGGGGATGTGGAAATATGCGTCCTGCAAGTCCAACGCTACCAACCAGTCTCCAGGGTCTAGGGCAGCTAGAACCGGAGCCAAAGTTAACATCTTGAACCTTTCCTTCCGGAGGAAGGCATTGACGTTCCGGAGGTCCAAGATAGGGAGTAGGCCCCCTTTGCCCTTCTTGGGAACCAGAAAGTAGTGGGAATAACAACCACGACCTACTTCTGGGCTCGGAACGCGCTCGACGGCCCCCTTGGCCAAGAGGGCCGAAACTTCCTCGTGGAGAAGATTCAAATGATCCCCCGAGATACGGTGGTGCTGCGGTGGCATGGCTGGAGGGGTCGTCTCGAAGGGGAGGGAGTAGCCCCTTCGGACGATTTGCAGCACCCACCTGTCCGATGTGATGGACCGCCAGTGGAGCAGGCGATGGCGAACTCTGCCGCCCACTGGCGTGGAATGGGCCTGAAAGCTCGGACTAGGAAGGCTTTGAGGCGGATGCTGCCGGGGTGGATGTGGGCTGACCGCGTCGTCCTCCAGAACCGCCTCAGCGGAAACCACTGCCGCGACCGCGCGCAGGTTGGTTCTGCGGCTGGTGGCTAGGCGTACGTGAGGAGGCACCCCTTCCTTGGCCACGAAAGGGGCAAAAGGCGGAAGTTTGCGACCGCGGGGCAGAGAGGCCCAAGGACTTGGCCGTAGCCCGGGAGTCCTTAAAGCGATTCAGCGCTTTGTCCGCTTTCTCGCCGAATAGGCGAGTGCCATCAAAGGGCATGTCCATGAGGGTGCTCTGGACATCGCCCGAAAAAGACGTGGACCGCAGCCAGGCGTGACGTCTAAGCGCCACCGAGGTAGAAATCGCCCTACCCAGCGAGTCCGTAGTGTCAAGCCCACATCTGATAGCATGTGGTGCTGCATCCCTCCCATCGGTCGTGTCTGGACCTCCTCCGGACACAGGGGCAGCACGTCCTCCACCGTATCCCACAGAGAGTGGGAATAACGTTCCAAGAGACAGGCGGTGTTCAAAGACCGCAGGCCCAAACTAAGGGAGGAGAACAGCTTTTTGCCGAACTGTTCCAGTCTCTTGGAATCCCGGTCCGGCGGAGCGGTCGGGAAGGAGGATTGGGAGGTAGAGGCCTGGATAACCAGGCTCTCGGGGGTAGGGTGTTGGGACAGAAAACTGGGGTCGCCCGGAGCAGGACGGTGGCGCCTGGCGACGTTCCTGTCCACAGGAGGGACTTTGGAGGGCTTGGACCAGGTGCCCTGCAGAACGTCAGTGAGGGTCTCATTGAATGGCAGCAGAGGCTCAGTGGAGCTTGCTGCAGACTGAAGCACCTCAGTGAGGATGTTAGTCCTCACAGCCACGGCAGGTAGCTCAAGCCCAAGGGCTGCGGCCGCCTTGCACAGCACCACAGAGAAAGCAGCACCCTCCTCCGAAGCCACAGTCGGAGGAGAGATGAATCCAGTGTCTGGAGAGGTATCCAGACCACTGGCCTCCCCCAGTTCATCTGCCCAGTCCTGTGACAGTTGAGCCTGAGCGGCCATAGGATCCTCGGATCCCTCCCATTCGCCCCCATCATCCGATTCCTGGTATGCAGGAGGAAGGATCGGAGCCGGGCGATAGACAAAATGTGTCTCCAGCGGCGCCGAACGCGGCGTCCATCGACGCCGTAACGGCGCCGGTCCCGGACCGGGGCTGAAACGGGGCTCGACGCCGAGCGGAGCCAGCGTCGGGGGTGGAACCGGTGTCGACGCCGGCGGAGGAGGCGTGACTAGGTCGACCGGCGTCGGCGGGGTCTCGGGAACGGGTCCCTCGGGCGCTTGCGGCGGCGCCGGGGCCGGACCCGCCGGCAGGCAAGGTTGCCCAGTCGGGTCCGCAGGGCCCGAAGGCGCGCCAGCGGGCGTCGACGGCGGAGCCAGGTTCCTCATGGCCGAGAGGAAGGCACTGACTTCCCCCGGCGTCGCGTCAGTCCCAGGGACCGGCGGGTATGGGGACTTGCGCGGCGCCTGCGGCTCCGCTGGAGCCGCGGGGGTGGAACTACCCTGACCCTCGGCCGAGTCGCGCAACCGGCGAGTGGAGTCCGAAGAGCGGTGTCGCCTCTTGGACTTCTTGGAGTGCTTCGACTTACCCGAAGACTTGGAGCCAGACGATCGATGATGACATCGGCTGCGGCTCCGCGACCGATCCTTGGATCTCCTCCTGGACCGGGATCGAGAGGGGCGCGGAGCCGAGTGGCGAAACTCGAGAAGCTTACGGGACCGCTCCCGTCCAGCCTTCGAGGTCAGGGCCTTGCAGTCCGCACACGACGTCGCGTCGTGGTCGAGGCCCAAGCAGTAAAGGCACCGGCGGTGATGGTCCGTAACCGACATCAAGCGGCTGCAGTCAGCACAGGCTTTAAAACCAGGCATCCTACCAGCACCGGAGTCGAGACAAGATCAAAAAGGATCGAAAAAAGTTAGTCAAAAAGTGACTAAAGGGGTAGCTCTCCCGGATTTTGCGCTTACTGGCGCGGAAAAAAGAAGAACTGACGTCAGCGCGCGAGGGCGGCGTCTAAGTACTCCGACGCCGTCATTCCGGCGCACGACGCCGATGACAGACGCGGAGCCGCAGACGACGCCTAGCGACGCGCAAGGGGTATTACTGACGAAAAATCTTCCGGATCCAGTCTGACGCCTGGGGATATTCTAAGGTGAGGAATCTAACTAACGTGTTTCTTTCAGATAAAGAGATGTCCATGTGAATGTATCTAATTAAGATAGGACTGGAACAGATACAGGTTTCAGGGAGGCGGGTGGGTGCGTACAACTCTGCAGCTATACATGCCAAGAACAGATGCATACTGTTAAGTAGCATTTTCCGTTCGAGGCATATGAGCTGCAGTTTTTACACTGTGCATAGACTGTACAGTAGTGTCTACCCTAGCGGTGGTCACCTGTATCCGTTGCAGTGGTTTGAAACAGTGTTTTAAGAACAACTTGGCCTACAGAAGCCTGTTGCTTAGCCTGCACGTCAATACAATAGTGTTTGGTGAAGGTATGTGGTGTAGACCATGTTGCTGCTTTACAGATGTCATCTAAGGGAATGTTCCCTAAGAATGCCATGGAAGCCCCTAGTTTGTGTGTTGAGTGCGCTCTAGGGGGAAATTGTTAATGTGCGTTTAGCCTTCTGGTAGCTTATTTGAATGCAATTTACTATCCACCTAGCGATCCCAGCTTTGGAGATGGGGTTACCTTTGTGAGGTGGTGAGAAGGCTACAAACAGTTGTTTTTTCTTTTTAAAGGGCTTAGTTCTGTCAATGTAATAAAGTAGGGCTCTTTTGACATCCAGTGTGTGAAGAGCTCTCTCTGCTACAGAGTATGGGTTTTGTAAAAACACCGGTAACTCAACTGATTGGTTAAGATGAAAAGCAGAGATTACTTTGGGAAGGAATTTTGGATTTGTTCTAAGAACCACCTTGTTACGGTGTATTTGTAAGAATGGTTCTTGTGTGGTTAAAGCCTGGATCTCACTTACTCTCCTGAGAGGGGTAATTGCGACAAGGAAACCTACGTTCCATGTGAGGAACTGCAGTTCATATTTGTGTAGAGGTTCACATGGGGGACCCATGATCCTGGTAGGAACAATGTTTAAATTCCACACCGGAGAGGGTGGCAGTCTGGGGGGAATTATCCTTTTAAGGCCCTCCATAAATGCTTTAATTGCAGGTACTCTAAATAGTGACAAGTGTTGTCTCTTTTGTAAATAAGCGGCAATTGCCGCTAGGTGTAATCTTATTGATGAGTATGCTAGATTACACCTTTGTAAGTGTAGCAAATAGCAAATGATGTCCTGGATTGAAGCATCCAGCCGATCGATGTTATTGTTATTGCAGTATATGACAAATCGTTTCCATTTTGCTGCATAACAAGCTCTAGTAGTATGGCATCTGGATTGTTTAATGATGTTCATACAGTCCGGTGGAAGGTTAAGATAACCGAACTCTAGGACTTCAGGAGCCAGATAGCTAGATTCAGTTGACCTGGATCGGGGTGCCTTATGTCTCCATGGTTCTGCGTTAGCAACGTTGGGGAGAGACAGTTTTTGGTGTGGAACTACTGAAAGTTCCAGTAGTGTTGTGAACCACGGTTGCCGTGCCCATGTGGGAGCTACACGGATCATCCTGAGAGACTGTTGTCTGAGCTTGCCTACTACTAGGGGAATCCGTGGGAGTGACAGAAAAACGTACGCAAATTTGCCTGACCGGTTCATCAATATCGCATTGCCTTTGGACAACGGGTGTGGAAACCTGGCGGCGAAGGTGGGGCATTTTGCATTTGTGTGTGTGGCGAACAGATCCATGTCTGGTTGACCCCACATTTGGAAAAACGGTTGAAGAACTTGGGGATGAAGTTCCCATTTGTGTATCTGCTGTGTCTGTCGACTGAGCAGATCTGCAATCTGACTGTGAACTCCTGGAAGATGTTCTGCCAGAAGGTATAAGTTTTGTGGAATGGCCCATCTCCAAATGTTTTGCGCCAGCTGAGACAGCTGCAAAGAATGTGTGCCTCCTTGTTTTTGTATGTAATACATGGCTGTCATGTTGTCCGTCCAGACTAGGACAGTCTTGTGATGTAGATGTACTTGGAATGATTTTAATGCTGGAAAGATTGCCAGTAATTCTAGGTGATTGATGTGGAACACTTTGTTGAGTGGTCCATTTGCCTTGAATTGTGTGGTTTAGGAGATGGGCTCCCCAGCCGGTGAGTGATGTGTCTGCTGTTAACACTATCTGTGAAACTGGCTCTAGGAACGGCCGCCCTTTGGAAAGGTTGTGTGTTCCACCACTGCAGAGAACGATGTGTGCGGCTGTCCACCAACACCAGATCTGTAAGTTGTCCTTGAGCCTGGTTCCACTGACGTGCTAGGCATTCTTGTAAGGGGCGCATCTGAAGTCTTGCATGAGGTAAGATAAAAATGCAAGAGGCCTTCATTCCTGTGAGTTGCATGAATACCCTTGCTGGGAGAGAATGCTGTGGCTGAAATTTGGTTATTAGTGTTTGTATACTGGTTATTCTGGCTGGATTGGGATATGCCAGAGTTCCGGAGGTGTCCAATGTGGCCCCTAGATACTGATGTATGTGTGAGGGCTGAAGATGTGACTTGGTGTAGTTTACTGTGAAACCCAAGTTGTGTAGCAGCTGGATGGTTTGAGGAGTGTGATGAACACACTGGTTGAATGACTTGGCTTTTATCAGCCAGTCGTCGAGGTATGGAAAGACATGGATTTGTGGTCTTCTCAAGTGTGCTGCTACTACTGCAAGGCACTTTGTGAACACCCTGGGTGCGGTGGTCACCCCGAATGGAAGGACTTTGAACTGATAGTGTTGTCCGTCCACTATGAATCTTAGCTATTTCCTGTGAGCAGGTTGTATGTTAATGTGGAAGTAGGCGTCCTTGAGGTCTAGTGTGGCAAGGAAGTCGTTTTGTTGAAGTAGTGGGAGGACCTGTTGAAGAGTGATCATGTGAAAATGATCTGACTGCATGTAGACATTGAGGGGTCTGAGGTCGGTAATGGCCTTCGGGTGCTGTCCTTTTTGGGGATTAGGAAATACATTGAGTACACCCCTGTTCCTTGACGCTGTAAGGGAACTAGTACTATTGCCTGCTTTTGAAGCAGTGAGAGGACCTCTTGTTTTAAGAGTGTGAGATGTTCTGTGGACATTGGACGCTGTTTGGGTGGTATGGTGGGTGGGGCTGCTGTAAGTTCCAGGCAGTAACCATACTGGAAAATTTGTCTTACCCACTTGTCTGTAGTGATGGAATTCCAGACAGGTAGGAACTGTGACAGTCTCCCTCCGACCGGGGTGGAATGGTCTGGGGGGAGTGGAGGGAAGTCACTGTTTATTAGTGGGAGAGTCACGAGTGTTGTTGTTACCTTGGCCTCTCCCTTTGTTGTTATTTCCCCTGCATCCGCCTCTAAAATATCCTCTGTTGGGGGATGTTTGGATGTTTGTGTGGTGTTTTGTAGGAAGAAGAGGCGGTGTCTGTTCCAATATTTTTGCATGCTCCTTTAAAGAAGGAGCGACGAAAGGAACCACGTGTGGCTGGAGACTGTAATGCCCCCATGGATTTAGCAGTCTCCGTGTCCTTTTTCCTTTTCTCTAGAGTGGTGAACTAGAGCCGGTCCAAAAAGTTGTTCTCGATTGAACGGCTGATTGAGGATAGTTGTCTGTACCTCCTGTTTGAAGCCTGAGATGCGTAACCAGGCATGTCGTCTGAGTAACACACTAGTGTTAATGGACCTAGAAGCTGTGTCAGCTGCATCAAGGGCACACTTGATTGATGCATTGTTTATTAATTTGCCCTCCTGAATTAAATCATTTGCCTTGGTTTTATATTGATCAGGTAAATGTTGTAATAGGGTTTCTAGTTGGTCATTGTGAGACCTATCGTACCTAGCAAGTAATACCTGTGTGTTGGCTATCTGCCAGTGATTAACTGTTTGGGCAGCAACTCTCTTGCGGGAGGCATCTAACAACTTAAGACTCTTTATCCGGAGGTGGCGCATCACCGGAGGTCTGAGAGTTGGCACGTTTTCTAGCATTCGTTACCACTAGTGAGTCTGAAGGTAGTTGACCCTTGATGTAAGTGGGATCATCGGGAGCGGGTTTATATTTTTGTCAATCCTGGGATTGAGAATCCTAGCTCTCACAGGGTCCTTGAATATGTCGGGGGCATGTTTAATGACACCCTTTAGAATTGGCAGGGTTTGTACAATCTTTTATGACTGTTCAAAGGTGTCTAGAAGAAAGTCCTTGTCTGCCGGGTCAGAATGCATCTGAACACCATGGTAGAGAGCAGCCCTATTTACAAGCTGACCAAAGCCAATATTGTCATCTGGGGGAGATGGCTTTGTTGGATATGCCTGGGAATCAAGGAGGTCTGGAGGATCTACTGGGTTATCATAATCGTCCCAATCATCCTGTGGTACGTCTGCTGTCATCAGGGTCAGTGAAAGGGTAATTGTTGCCTCCACCACTCCCTAAATCATCATCATCCTGTGCTGGTGGTGAGTGTGGTGGAAGTTTTGGAGAATGTGGAGGAGAGACAGGCTTAGGAGGACGAACAGGAGAAGGTCGTATACGTGAAGTGCCACAGTCTTTTCTCTTCACAGGCACTGCAGGAGTGTCTGGTGTTTCCAGCTTCCTCTTCCAGTGTGGAACTGCAGCCACATGTCCTGTTTTGGGGTCTATGTGGAAAACTTTTTGTTTTGGATTGATAGGATCCGGTCGAAAAAGTTCTTCCTGTTCAGTAACCGCTTTCGGCGCCGATTTTTACGGGTCCGAGCGGGGTTTGGATTTCTGCTCAGAGGCCTTGGAAGGTGGTTTGGGGTCCTTCGGCTTGGCTGTGGAGGCGGAAATCTTTTTTCGGTTCCGAATGCTTTGGTTTCGGATCCGATGTCTGGAAGTGGTCGGTGCCGACGGTCCAGAGCTACCGGAAGACTTGTCCCTTATCACCGGGGCTTCTAAAGCTTGTTTTCGGTCGCGACTGGGGCCAGCAGGTGAAGTCTTGACCAGGGCCTTGTTTTTTTCGGGTGGAGTTGGGGTAGGGGCAATTGTACTCACTCGTTGACCAGGAGGGATGTGGTAGTCTGAGTCGTCTGCTTCGGACACTATTTCCAGGTCCTCAGAATCCTCCTCTGGGACATCGGGGCCTTCATCGAAGATGTCCACCAGTACAGGAGCTGCTTGCTGCGCCATGATGTGTCGTCGGGCCCGGCGATCACAGATGGTCTTTTTGGATCTAAAAGGCGCAGGCCTGGCAATTGTTCTCGTCGTGCTTAGACGAAAGACACAGGTTACAGACCTTGTGGTGGTCACTGTGTGGCAATTTAGCTCCACACTGGGGGCATTTTTTAAATGGAGTCCTTTCCATTAGCTGTAGGCCCGAATGGCGTAGATAGGTCCTGCGGGCCACGTCAACGACTGGAATAGAGTAGTTGAGGTGCGCGTCGAAAATTACGCGATCGAAAACAATACCGTCGAGTTTTAGATAGTTTGCGCGTTGGAAAGGTTTGGAGAATATGGTGCCGAACCGGAGTGCAGAAGTTAAATCCGAACCAGATGGCGGGAAAAAACAATCGGACCGTTGATGCCCATACGCACAATCGTCCAAGGGAGGAGTTACCTATCTCATAACTACAAAAGACTCTTCCAAGACAACAACAAAGTGCAAGCATCCAAGCCCAACACCAGATGGTGATCTATGCACAGTGTACAATCTGCAGCTCATATGCCTCGAACATAGGGTTCTAAGGGGAAGCTTTATATTTTTCTGCTATCCTGGGTGTAATGACCCTGGCTCTGACTGAGTCCTTAAAGAGGTCATGTGTGTAGCATAACAGACCCTTGAGCATGGGAAGGTTTCAGGAAGAACGGTGAGCGGAGGAGCGTGTTTCAAATAGGAAGTTCTCCTCTAATGGCTCCGTATGAAGGTTCACGTTGTGGAATAGGGCCATTCTACCCAAGGGGACCCTGATAGGATGTAGAATTGTCTGGAGGAGTAGGACAGGCAGGGTACAGATCAGGGCCCATGTCTCCAGGTAGATATGCATAGTTAAGAGTCCCATGGGTCACCCTGTGGTGGAATGTAATATGTATTATCCCCTGCCCAATGTCCACCCATGTCAGAATGAGAAAACCCCTGGGTTCAAATATTAGGGGCCTAAAGGAGAAGCAAGTTGGAAAGGAGAAACCTAAGGAAGCGGGGGAGAGGATAGTTGAGAGAGGGGTAGAGGGCTGGTTAACTTATCCACCTTTTTGTGCTGATTTGCTGGAACTAGAATCTCCAAACCTTTATCAAAGGACAGCTGGCTTTGGAAACTGGAGCAGCAGTAGACCCTGGAAAGAGGGGGGGGGGGGGGGGGGGGGGGGGGGAAGAGAATCTGGCCTATATGGGGATGAATAACCAGGTGTTTCTACATTGCATCAATCTCTTGCAGCTTGTGGAGGATCAGTTCAACAGTGCCGGTACTGACGCTGGAGTTGCTGGTTGATGCCAAAGGTCTCGGTTCTGAGGGCACTTACAGTTTTGGCACCAAAATCCTGGCTTGTGCCGAGGCAGATGTAGTCGATGCCTAATGTCAGCTGGGTGCAAGTATCACAGTAACCAGCACCGACTGAGTCCGCTTCGAGGGCTCTTTAGGCACTGAGCCGAAGGTGTGCAGTGTGTCCTAAATAAGTGGACAGTGTCAACCACCGCCCGAAGGCAATGTCAGTCCTTAGAGGCGTGCTGCTCAACTTGAGAGTACTGCCAAAGAGGAGAGGTGCCATACTCTCAGACTGCACAGCTGGCCACAGGTCTGTGGGAAAACGCGTCTTCATCTGCAGAAGTAGGTTGTGGAAAATGTTTCCCCTCTATGTCTTCGGGACCAAAGAGGTCTGGAATGTCATCACCACTCCTGCGTGACATCTCAAGGCAACAAGCTTGATGGTGAAGGAAATTTATTTTGGGACTGAAATGAATGGCAGGTGGCCTTATTGTGCTCAGGTGAGAGGTTCAAATTACAGACCTCATGGAGGTCTCTTCAAGGGTATTTTGTGCGGCAGCGAGGACAGTATTTTGAATGGTCTTCATTCCATCACCGTCGAGGCACAGTGGAGAGACGCAGCCGAGATGGAGGTAGGCTCCGAAGGGCAAGGCCCACGAGAGACTACTATCGATCCGAAACCCAGCTCGAGCGAAGAAGCAACTGTTGACCCAGCTCGAGACGAAAAGAAAAGGGTGACGCAACCCAAGAAAAATACAGATGGAGGAGAGGAATCAATGTAGACCGAATAGAGCACCGTGCAGATGACTATCCAGAGCACGGAAGCACAAGTCCGAGCCAGACTGCAGAATGAAAACAATCTAACAATGAAATCGATGACCACAAGCATTACCAGCAAGAGGAGGAGTCGCGCTACCTTGCAAATCGAAAGGCTTCTGCAAAGAAAAACAACTTACATAGATCCGGGCCCAACACTAGAAGGCAGGAGTATGCACAACATGTGTATCTACAGCCACAAATGCCTCAAACATTATGTAACAGAGCATCAGTATCTAGAGGAACTTGGTTTTCTGAATAGCTGTATACAGACAGAACACCGTATGCAGTAGAGGCTACTCTTTTAGGTCTCGCCTGACCCAGCGCATGCGCTGGTCTGGCGAGACTTATTGAGAGGGCTCCAAAAAGTGCTACCAGGCCAGCCTAGAGCTACAGTGCATGTGCGCGGGCGCGCGCGCCGCGCTTGACCGCGATTACTTTCACGGCCACACGGCCGCTTGGCATAGCCAATAGGTCTCGCTTTTGGGACCTTATAAGTATTTAGTTATGCAACTGTTGCATGGCTAAACACTTATAAGGTCCCAAAGGCGAGACCTATTGGCTATGCCAATGCTTGTTACTGTGGTTGTTAGTAAATGTAAACTCGGCTACTCATGAAGTGTATGGTATAGAGTTAATGTTGCACGTGACAGAATTTTGTTTACGTATACGGATTGTATGTATGGTAGCATTAATGATGCTATTTATATTAAGCCAAACTATTTTGCACTTGATTTCATAGTTCTGACACACCCGTTTATAGTAATGTTTACAAAAGAAGCTTTGATGATGTCAACAGTAATGTCATAAATAATGTCAGAAATGATGTCATGAGTGATGCAATACGTGAGGTCATTAGCAGTGCATGGCAGGGAAGCAAGTTGTAGTTAGCTCTTCTAACTATAACCGGTGAATTTTTGTGCTTTAAAACGTTAATGTCGCTGGCAAAATCACCCAACTATAATGAAATGGTTACTTATCAGTAGGAAAAAAGAATCTGAAGAAGGCTACCATGCACAAGTACTTTTGGGGCACCGTCTGACGTCACAAAAGGGATGGACCTAGCACCAGATGGTGGTCAGGGACACCCTAAACAAAAATAAATAAATAAAAGAATTCCAGACCCAACCACTAGATGGCGGAATAATGCACAGCATGTGAATCCAGAAAAGGATTCATGCTGCAAAACATTACTTTAACCTTTTTTTGCAGAGAATTTCTAGCATTTAGTTTTAACGAGAAATAATATTTTATTACTATACAAAAATCCAACCTGTCACCATGGAAAGCAGTGGTCTGTCCGCAGGCCCTACAGCAAACCCTCCCCAGGCAGCCAAACTAACACTGTGCATGGCCATTAGCTGTGCACAGAAAGCGGATGGCAACAGGGCCTGGCCAATCCACCAGGAGTCAGCACTGTTGTTACTGCGAACATGGAAGGGGCGAGGCCAAACGGGGGAGCTTGTAGGTGATTTGATGCCTTTTGCATATTCAGCAGCAATTAAAAGGGAGAACCATAGACTCTGCTCTCAGACCAAGAGAAGATGGATAGAAACCACGTGTCTTGGACAGACACTACAGAAGAAATTGCGCTCCAATTAATGAACAATGAATTCAGCTCCATCAATGATTTCAGATTGTTTTTCATCATCCAACTGTAGAGAATGCACACTGTCCATCAGCCTGGAAAATGGCAGGATAGTAGTTGCTCAATACTAAAGTGAAAGTGAAGTGGCCTAAAGGGTGGAGCTTCTTGGCAACTTGACACCTTTGCACACTCAGCGGCAATTAAAAATGGAGAACTGTGGCTCTGCTGTCAGACCAAGAGACGATAAGAAAGAACCAACTTGTCTAGGACAGTCACTACAGAAGAGATAGGACTCCAATAAATTAACATTGGGTTCATCACCATCTAGGTTTCAGAATGTTTTTCAACTCGCAATTGTAAAGATAATACACTGTATCATTCATTAAAAGGGGAATGGGGGCCGCCTTCCTAGCCTTATTAGGCCTTGAAAACACCATCCCCCAGGTCCATATTTTTTTTGAAAGGGGGGCTGCGTTAACTCCCCTGAGACATTTCGGCCTTGGGGACCCCTCCTTCGTGTTGAATCTGTTAATTAAAGGAGGGCGGGAAGAGTGCATGTCTCCCTCCCAGAGTCTTAAATGGCACTGGGGACCACTATCCCCCAGGGCATTTCTTTTTTTGTTGTAAGGGGCCTCTATCTTAAATAGATGGAATCCAAGGTCCCCACCCGGGGCACCAACAACACATTGGGGGCTGTAGGGGGAGCCCTCGGTCTCCATCGACCCCAGCCGGATCCCCTCATGCTGCAGGAGTTGGAACTGCTCCAGCATGCAGGGAGCACCTCTTGATGCTGCTCCCTGTGGGTGGGAGCAATATCTTGATCTGATTTACTGCCCGCATCAGTGCAGGCATAGAAACAGATCAAAAGTCTGCTTTCCACTAGCGGGAGCACTTTTAAAGCTCCTGCCAGTGGGGAGCAGACTGTGTTCTTGCCAAGTGGGAGCAAACTCAAGGATCCCTGCCTGTGCCGGTGTGGGCAGAGAAACTATTGTGTTCCAAGGTGGGCTCGCTGGGACACAAAGTGAGCCAGCCCAGGGGGTGGGGTCCCCGGGGCCAATAAAGACTTAGGGAGGGGGCAGTACCGCCAACCTGCCTATAGAAAATACAGTGGGTCCCGGGGGATGGGGTACCCGGGGCTGAACACGGCTCAGAGAGTTTGCCTGAGACTCTTAAGTGGAGGGGGCTGGGTGTCCCCCACAAAAGAAGATTGGGTGAGGGTGAACTAGGGGTGAAAGTAAAGGCAGGAGCGAGGGTGTACCAACACAACACAAGTGGAAAGGAGAGAAAGGCTGGGCAGTGACCCGAACAAGAAATGTAAAACATTTATAATACAAATTTGATGAAATTGTCATAGGTAATAACGACATACACAACATTCCCTCGACCATTTCGACACATTAATGTAGTTGCTTTTATAAAATAGAGTTAATTGGATACATTTATGCTTGCCCAGCTTCCAATAATTATGTGCAGTCTAGCCTCATTGTTTATTAACCCGGAATAAAAAACAATAAACTTTATTATGTTCAGGTGAATTTCATGCTCAACGTGATATACAAAATCAAAGAAACGTGAACACAATACAATTAAGTGCTTACCCATGTTCATTTTTCAAGGCTTCAACAATCATCAGCAGTTCACTAATTTGTGCCTTGAGGTCTTCCACTACGCTCTTGCTGTCGTCTCCATCTGCCTTGACTCGGAATTCTTCGACAGAATTAAACAGGTTTGCCTTTGGTGTGGTTGAAACAAGTGTTGTAGATGGTTGAAACAATGGTACAGGAGTGGTAAATGAAGACGAAGAGGACGAAAAAGAAGGCGTAGATGATGGCAAAGAATGCGTGGATGTGGGTAACAAAGGCATGGATGTGGGTAACAAAGGCGTAGACGAGGGCAACAAAGGCGTGGATGTGGGCAACAAAGGAGTGGATGTGGGTAACAAAGGCGTAGACGAGGGCAACAAAGGCGTGGATGTGGGCAACAAAGGCGTGGATGTGGGCAACAAAGGCGTAGACGAGGGCAAAAAAGGCGTAGACGAGGGCAACAAAGGCGTAGACGAGGGCAACAAAGGCGTAGACGAGGGCAACAAAGGCGTAGGCTGTGGTAATGTTGGAGTAGACTGAGGCAATGAAGGCTAGAAAAAAAATACAAAATTTTTAGATCACTTTAATAATTTCACCAGAATAGATTTGTATTCGAATATAATTCACAAAACCTGTAGGCAGAACCCTAGCATTACGTTTTCTGAAATACTCAGAATGCAGCCCAAGCTTTGGGAACTCTAGAACTTTGTCAAACATACTAGCATGAAACAGAGGACCTAGTTGACTATACAAAGCAGTAGCCAGAACATTAAAATATACCCCACTTTGAACCAAAGCTCTGATGGAACCACAAAAGTGAAAACTGAGCATGACCCCATGCAGAAGAGCTACCTTGTCTCTTCCTTCCAAGCATTTATCCATGCCTCCTTCCACACTCCCATTCACCCAGTGATATCCATCATTTTGCCTTTACATCATAGCATCAATTCATTCTGTCATCCAATCTTTCACTATTCTATCCATTCACCCTTTCACCCATCCTTTCTCACATCCACCCTTTCACCAATGCTTTCAATCATCCATCCATCATTTCATCCACCCACGCATCCTTTGAGCCATCCACCCTTTCACCAGTGATTTCAATCGCCCACACATCCCTCTACCCATCATTTCACGCACCCATGTATCCATTCTCTCACCGTTTCAACCATGTATTCTTTCATTCATACACCAACCCATGATCCTTTCACCCATTCAGCCACCAACGCATCCTTTCACCCATTCATCCTTTCATACACCATTTCACACATCCTTTCACTCACGCTTCCTTCCCCAGCCACCCTTTCACCAATCCTTTTGCTCATCCACATAGCTTCGCTCATCCACCATTTCACCCACACATGCATCCTTGCAGTCATCCACACATTTCACCCACCCTCCCTTTCACTCATGCATTCTTTCAAAGGTCCAGTAATGCACCCATCCCCCCCTTCACCCACACAGGAATTCTTTGACCCATCCTTTCTCCCAACCACAAATCCTGTCACCCATTCTCCCATCCACCCACATACTTTAATTCACCCATTCTTTCACTCACTCATGCATTCCTTTACTCATCCACCCTCACACCCACCCTTTCACTCACTCAGCCACCCTTTCACTCATCCACCCATCTCTTCAGCCACCAATGCATTCCTTCATTCACCAACCCTTTCACCCACCCATGCATCCTTTTACCCAACACCCTTTCAACCGTTATTTCACCTATGCTTCCTTTTACACTCCCACGTTCACCCATCCTTTCACTCATCCACCCTTTCACCCAGCATTCCACGCATCCATTCACCCACACATGCATCCTTTCAACTATCCTTTTTCCCATGCTTTTACCCACCCATGCATTCTTTCACTCATCCTTCCTTTCAATCGTCCATCCTTCCCCCTTTTCAATCAATCTTTCTTTGGTTAATTATAAGCTTTTCCAGCTGCAGACAGTGGCCCATAAAAACCCACACCAGCTGAAGCTGTTCACAACACCCCTGGGACTGTAATCCATGAACTCGCATTAGAAAGGGAAGTGGATATTGGGCAACAAGGCCTGTGAGACTGTATGTGTAATAGGGTCATACCTTTTTCCACCATGAATAGACACAAAGGAACATGCACTAAGAACATACTTTTATGGTGTTTAATAAAATCAAAGTCCTATCCTAGTGAAACAAGTGTACAGTTGTTACTATAGAAGTAAGCAGAAAGGTGGCAATAATAGTACCCAACAGAATATTTAAAAAAAGTCAAGACTGCAACAATAATCCAGGTTATCCCTGCATCTGTACTCCAACTCAGTTTTCCTGCTTCTAACTAAGCTTATCTCAGCACGACAAATAGCTTGTGTGAAGTTCTTAGGTGGGCTTGCCCCTCACCCGTATACCTTAGAGTTACTGCCCTGTATGCAGACAGCTCTTGTGTTCCCAGACAAGCCGATAAGGTGGCCTTCGAAAAGGAAGAGATGTTTACAGATCTTGTCTATAAAGCCCCTCTACTCTAGTCCCTGGAAACAAAGATTTCTCCCTGCCTAACCTTTGTTACATTAAGGTTTAATACTCCTTTCAGTTTTGTTGAATGTTTTCAGCCTCAATATTCAATATATGAGCCTTAATGCACTTTCACCTACTTATGCTTCCATAAAAGATAGTTGATTGTTTAAATTACATATGTCAATGATTATTGAAGCACATAAAGAAAATATTAAACATGAAATGTTGTTTAATGTTAGGAAAAACAATTGTATAACGGTTGGAAAAATGAGCAAACACATTGCTATGAAACATGCAAGTTAAGTTATTGAATTGTAGTAAAACAAATATTAAACAATATTTTGTGCTATACAATCCATGAATACACGAAATGCAATGGGGAGTACCTAAATAAGATAAACATGATCACTAAAGCTCCTAGTTCTTACAAGGAACTGTTATTTCATGCATTTCCTTTGTGGGGAGACAACTCTTCACTTCAGCAGACTCAACTGTAATCAGAATAATCAGCTCTGAGATCAGGTAGGATTAGAAAATGAACTACAATGGCGTGATTTCAGGCATTTTCTGTGCAAACTCTACCAAGAACAGAGAAGGCACATCAATAGTTGGTATACTTTTCGAAAGCTTGACCACAAAAGTGATAATTTAATTTCTAGATTACGATTTGAGGAAATTAACACAGTAAAAATATTAACATTTACAGAAGGAGTGTCTATTTTGTGCTGAGGAGCAGAAAATGTTTTGATATTATAAAAATCAGTTCAAAACACTGTTGTACTCAAATGAAAACCATTAAGGCTCTTATTGTCAAATCAATTACTTTGAAAGAACACAAGAACAATGCTACTCTGTGTTGAAGCCTTCAAAATTCAAATCCATGCATCTCAAGCTTGGTTTTGAGGAAATTTCTCACACACATTATAACTTTCCTCTGTTCATACTTGTCACCTTCCAAACAATACTTTCACATTAATATGTGCCAACCTGTGAACAAAGGTTCAAGGTGTCTAGTGGCCATTTCCATGCCCAGTTGGGAGCCACAAGAATGACTTGGGCCCGGTCACGCTTGATATTCTTCAGCACTCTGGGCAGAAGTGGTATAGCCGGAGAGGCGTATAGAAGACCACAACTCCAATCGCGACGAAAAGCGTTGCCTAGCGAGTGCCACCTTGGAAATTCCAACGCCCAGAACTGCTGACACTGAGTTCTTCGGTGGTGAATAGATCTAACCAAGGCTCTACCCACTACTGAAAGAGACATTGCACCCAGAGTGAAGATGCCGGCGGCTTAGTTTGTCTGCCCTGGCGTTCAGGAAACCTGCCAGGTGTTGAACCACCAGGGACATGCCTTGATGTTCCAGTCACTTCCAGAGGCGGAGAGCCTCCAGACAGAGGGTCCACGACCCCACTCCGCCTGGTTTGTAGCAATACCACATGTCGGAAGTGTTTTCCATCAACACCTGCACTACCCTCCCTTTGATAGAAGAAAGGAATGCTTTCAGTGCAAGACGGATCGCCCGGAGCTCCAGGAGGTTGATGTGGAGCCTGGACTCCGCCTCTCCCATGTGGCGCCCCATCCCTAAGTGACGCATCTGTCACCACTTTTTGAAGTCTGGTTGGGGAAGGGAGTGGGACCTGCCGTCGACCCAATCCTGGTACGTTATCTACCACTGCAATTGGTGTGTAGTGCCCTCTAAGATCTGGACGACATCTGAAAGATTCCCCTGATGCTGCGCCCACTGGAACTTCAGGTCCCACTGCAGAGCCCGCATATCCCACCTGGCATAGTCCACCAGCAGGATGCAGGAGGCCATAAGGCCCAGCAGCCTCAGGATCATCCTCACCGAAACCCGGGATAGAGGCTGAAACATAGATATTATAGCCCGAATATCCCAGACTCGCTGCTTGGGAGGATAGGCCCGAAACTGCACTGCTCTGATGAAAATTTATTTATTTTATTGAACTTATATTGCGCACAGCTACCCGCAGTGGGTTTCCCGGCGCCAGGGATAGACTGGAGGAGAAATCGGAAAACAAGTAATTGCAAGAGGGAGACACTAGACCGGAGGAATCTGGAACTAGAACAGGAGGGTCTTCAGTTTTTTGCGGAAAGCCAGAAGACTGGTTTCTGTTTTAAGCGCCATTGGGAGAGCATTCCACATCTTGGGGCCCAGATATGCGAATGAACGGCCTCCCATTTTTGCCAGTCGGATTCTGGGAATCACAAGATTGCCACTATTGGATGACCTCAAAAGGCGGCCAGGCTGATATGGCTGCGCAAGATTGTGCAAGTAGGCCGGAGCGGAGCCTTGGCGAATTTTGAAGAGGATGCACAAAGTTTTGAAGGCCACTCGATCCGAGATTTTTAACCAATGGAGGTCACGTAGAGCCTGCATTGCGGACATTCTCCTTGGGACATTACGCAGCAGGCGGGCGGCTGAGTTCTGTACAACCTGGAGTTTATTGATTGTAGCTTTATCTGCTCCTAGATAAAGCACATTGCCATAGTCGATATGGGACATCAGAGAAAAGACGCTTCTGAGAGGGAATTAGGTGTGGCTTCGGCACATTGGTAGTGAACCCCAGGAAGTGCAGGCGGTCTGCCGTAGTCTGGAGGTGGGAAACGACAGCCTGGGGAGAACTCGCCTTCAATAGTTGTTGGGATAGGGTAAGACTGGAACCCCTGATCTGCGCAGATAAGCTGATACCACCACCACCACCTTCATGAACACCCGAGGGGAGCTGGTAAGGCCAGAGGGGAGCAAAGTAAATTGAAAATGCTCGTGGCCTACCGTGAACCCTAGGCAACTCTGGGCCCGCAGGACGGGGATGTGAAAATAAGCGTCCTGCAAGTCCAACACTACCATCCAGTCTCCAGGGTCTAGGGTAGACAAGGCCCGAGCCAATGTCAACGTTTTGAACTTCTCCTTCTGGAGGAAGCGGTTGACGTCCCTGAGGTCTAAGAAAGGATACAGGTCTATGTCCTTCGTGGGCACTAGAAAGTATTAGGAGTAGCAACCACAACCTACTTCTGGCACATGGACTCACTCAATACCTCCCTTGGCCAAGAGAGCCGCAACTTCCTGAAGGAGAAGGGTCAAGTGATCCTCTGACATGTGATGGATTGTTGGTGGCATGGAGGGAACGGTAGTGTCGAAGGGGAGGGAGTAGCCCCTTCGGACTAACTGCAAAACCCACCTGTCCGACGTGATGTTGTGCCAGTGGGGGAGGTGATGGCAGATCCTGCTGCTCACTGGCAACGGGTGGCCCTGAATGGTCGGACTAGGAAGGTTTGGAGGCTGCAGCAGAGGGGGCGCTGGTGGACTGGCCCGCAACCTGGCCCCCAGACCCATGCTGCTAGGTCACAGCTGACAGTCAGGGAGAAGGTGGAGAGCGACTGTGCTTCTTTGCCTTCTTCTTGTGCGTCGACTTTCCCAAAGACTAATAGTTCGACGATGAACCATGGTGGTGGTGACTGCACGACCGGTCCCATGACCGGTCGCCTCAGCGACCTCAAGCGGCGCAGAGCTGACTGCCGGGCCTCCAGAAGCTTTCCGAACCGCTCCCATAAAGACTTAGGGTTCAAGGCCCGACAGTCGGAGCACGACTTCGGGTATTAGTCGTGCTTCAGACACTAGAGGTACAAGAGGTGTGGGTCCGTGACCGACATGAATTTGCGACAGGAGTCAAGGTTTGAAGCTGGTACGTCAATGGGACATCCCTACGTGCACCAGGAGTCGAACGGCTCAAAAGAACAAGTTACTTACCTTCGGTAACGATGTATCTGTAAGAAACATTAGTTAGTTAGATTCCTCACCTTAGAATATCCCCAGGCGTCAGACTGGATCCGGAAGATTTTTCGTCAGCAATACCCCTTGCGCGTCGCTAGGCGTCGTCTGCGGCTCCGCGTCCGTCGTCGGCGTCGTGCGCCGGGATGACGTCGGAGTACTTAGACGCCGCCCTCGCGCGCTGACGTCAGTTCTTGTACATAGCCTTCCGCGCCAGGAACGCAGAGCCATGCAAAGACCGACACTGGTGCCAAAAATAAAATCTAGGGCCCTGAAAGGGATAGCCTGAACCCTAGATGTCAGTTCGCAGAACGGGGAGGATGGGAGGGTCGGTGAGGAATCTAACTAACTAATGTTTCTTACAGATACATCGTTACCGAAGGTAAGTAACTTGTTCATCTGAAAGAAACACGTTAGTTAGATTCCTCACCTTAGAATAGATACCCAAGCAATACCATCCCCGGTGGTGGGTCTGCGAACCAAGATCACACCAGAAAGTCCTGGAGGACAGAACAGCCAAAGAAGCCATCCCTCCGGACTTGGCTGTCAAGGCAATAATGCCTGGCAAACGTGTGTAGCGAAGCCCACGTCGCCGCCTGACAGATGTCCTGCAAAGGGACTCCCCGTCCCAAGGCAGTAGTAGCCGCCGTGGCCCGAGTAGAATGGGCGCGCAGCCCAACAGGAGGGTCCTTTTTAGCCAAGGAATAGCAGATTTTTATACACAAAACGACCCACCGAGAGATGGTTCGTTTGTGCACAGCTTTCCCCTTCTTAGCGCCCACGTACCCAACAAAAAGCTGGTCGTCCACCCGGAACTGTTGTGTGCGGTCCAGATAAAAGGAGAGCGCACGTTTTGGGTCCAGACGGTGGAGCCTCTCTTCCTCTTTGGAAGGATGCGGAGGCGGAAAGAAGGTGGGCAAGGTGACAGACTGCCCAAGGTGAAATGGAGTCACCACTTTAGGAAGAAAGGAGGGACGAGGCCGAAGGACAACCTTGTCCGGATGAACAGACAGAAAAGGAGGCTTTGAAGATAAAGCCTGGAGCTCACTCACCCGTCTAGCCGAGGTGATGGCTACCAGAAAAGCAGTCTTTAGAGTTAGAAGACGAAGAGGACAATTGTGAAGCGGCTCGAAGGGAGCGCACATCAGGAATGTCAAAACCAGATTCAAGTCCCACTGAGGCATCACAAAAGGGACAGGAGGGAACGTGTGTGTAATGCCTTTGAGAAAGCGTGTAACCACAGGGGACTTGAAAATAGAAGGCTGATCAGGAAGCCGCAAGAAGGCGGAGATGGCAGCAAGATAACCTTTCAGGGTGCCCAGGGCAGAGCCCTGCCGGGCCAGAGAAAGAAGGAAGAGGAGAACCTCAGAAAGAGGGGCGGAAAGGGGATCCACAGCCTTTGCTGTGCACCATGCCACAAATTTGTTCCACCGGCAGGCGTATACCGACTTTGTGGAGGGACGCCTGGCTGCCAGAATGATATCACAGACTTCAGGAGGCAAGTCAAATGGCATCAACTGCCGCCGCTCAATCTCCACGCATGGAGGTGGAGGCTGGACAGGTTCGGGTGGAGGACCGTCCCCTGCTGCTGCGACAGAAGATCCTCCCGAAGGGGCAGACGTATCGGGGGATCGGTCAACAGACTGAGTAGCTCGGGATACCAGTATCTTCGTGCCCAATCCGGAGCCACCAAGATGACTTGGGCCCGGTCGTGCCTGATCTTCTTCAGCACTCTGGGCAGAAGTGGTATAGGCGGAAAGGCGTACAACAGACCGCAACTCCACTCGTGACGAAAAGCGTCGCCGAGCGAGTGCCGCCTTGGAAATTCCAACGCGCAGAACTGCTGACATTGCGCGTTCTCTTCGGTGGCGAATAGATCTAACCAAGGCTCTCCCCACTGCTGAAAGAGGCCTTGCGCCACTTCGGAGTTCAGACGCCATTCGTGATCCATCATGCACCGGCGGCTGAGTTCGTCTGCTCTGGCGTTCAGAGAGCCCGCCAGATGTTGAACCACCAGGGTGACGCCCTGGTGTTCCAGCCATGTCCAGAGGCGCAGAGCCTCCTGACAAAGGGTCCACGACCCCACCCCGCCCTGTTTGTTGCAGTACCACATGGCGGTGGTGTTGTCCGTGAACACCTGCACGACACTTCCCCTGACAGAGGGAAGGAAGGCTTTCAGTGCAAGCCGGATCGCTCTCAACTCCAACAGGTTGATGTGGAGACGAGACTCCGCCGGAGACCAGAGGCCTCTGATCTCCGCCTCTCCCATATGACCACCCCATCCCAGGAGGGACGCATCCGTCACTACGACATGCTCTGGTTGGGGAAGGGAGAGGCTCTTGCCCTTGACCCACTCGCGGTCCGTGAGCCACCACTGCAACTGTTGTGCAGTGCCCTCCGAGATCAAGACATGGTCGGACAGGTTGCCGTGATGCTGGGCCCACTGAAACTTCAGGTCCCACTGCAGAGCCCGCATGCGCCGCCTGGCGTGATGCACTAGTAGGATGCAGGAGGCCATCAGCCCCAGAAGCCGCAACACTAGCCTGACCGAAACCCGGGATAGAGGCCGAAAGATGGGAATCAGGGCCCGTATATCCCGGACCCGCTGTTCCGGTGGATGGACCCGGAACCGCGCCGAATCGAGAACCGCTCCGATGAAGAGGAGCTCCTGAGAGGGACTCAGGTGTGACTTCGGCACGTTGATGGAAAACCCCAGCAAATGCAGGAGATCCGCCGTAGTCTGGAGGTGGGAGACGACTGCCTGGGGCGAGCCCGCCTTCAACAACCAGTCGTCGAGATAGGGGAAGACTGGAACCCCTGATCTGCGCAGATGAGCTGCGACCACTGCCATCACTTTCGTGAACACCCGAGGGGCACTGGTGAGGCCGAAGGGGAGCACGGTAAACTGAAAGTGCTCGTGGCCCACCGTGAACCGCAGGTAACGCCGGTGGGCCGGCAGGACGGGGATGTGGAAATAAGCGTCCTGCAAGTCCAACGCTACCATCCAGTCTCCAGGGTCTAGGGCAGCTAAAACCTGAGCCAACGTTAGCATCTTGAACCTTTCCTTTCGGAGGAAGGCATTGACGTTCCGGAGGTCCAAGATAGGGCGTAGGCCCCCCTTGCCCTTCTTGGGAACCAGAAAGTAGTGGGAATAACAACCACGACCTACTTCTGGACTCGGAACGCGCTCGACGGCCCCCTTGGCCAAGAGAGCCGAAACTTCCTCGCGGAGAAGATCCAAATGATCCCCCGAGATACGGTGGTGCTGCGGTGGCATGGCTGGAGGGGTCGTCTCGAAGGGGAGGGAGTAGCCCCTTCGGACGATTTGCAGCACCCACCTGTCCGATGTTATGGATCGCCAGTGGAGCAGGTGATGGCGAACTCTGCCGCCCACTGGCGTGGTATGGGCCTGAAAGCTCGGACTAGGAAGGCTTTGAGGCGGATGCTGCCGGGGTGGATGTGGGCTGACCACGTCGGCCTCCATTTCCGCCACGGCGGAAGCCACGTCCGCGACCGCGCGCAGGTTGGTTCTGCGGCTGTTGGCTTTGCGGACGTGAGGAGGCGCCCCTTCCTTGGCCACGAAAGGGGCGAAAAGCGGAGGTGTGCGCCCGCGGAGCCGCGAGGCCCAAGGACTTGGCCGTAGCCCGGGAGTCCTTAAAGCGGTTCAGCGCACTGTCCGCCTTCTCACCAAACAGGCGAGTGCCATCAAAGGGCATGTCCATGAGGGTTGTCTGGACATCCCCGGAAAATGACGTGGACCGCATCCAGGCGTGGCGGCGGAGCGCCACCGTGGTGGAAATCGCCCGACCCAGCGAGTCCGTGGTGTCAAGCCCACATCGTATGGCGTGCCGTGCTGCATCCCTCCCATCGGCCAAAGCCTGGGTAAGACGCGTCCGGACCTCCTCCGGACACAGGGGCAGCACGTCCTCCACCGTATCCCACAGGGAATGGGAATAACGGTCCAAGAGACAGGCGGTATTTAAGGACCGCAGGCCCAAACTAAGGGACGAAAACAGTTTCTTGCCGAACTGCTCGAGTCTCTTGGAATCCCGATCCGGCGGAGCGGTCGGGAAGGAGGATTGGGAAGTAGAGGCCTGGATAACCAGACTCTCGGGGGTGGGGTGTTGGGACAGGAAACTGGGGTCGCCCGGAGCAGGGCGGTGGCGCCTGGCAACGTTCCTGTCCACAGGAGGAACTGTGGAGGGCTTGGACCAGGTGCCCTGCAGAACGTCAGTGAGGGCCTCGTTGAACGGCAGCAGAGGCTCAGTGGAGCTTGCTGAGGTTTGAAGCACCTCAGTGAGGATGTTAGTCCTCACAGCCACGGCAGGCAACTCGAGCCCAAGGGCCTCAGCCGCCTTGCGCAGCACCACAGAAAATGCTGCACCCTCCTCCGAAGCCACGGTCGGAGGAGAAGTGAATCCAGTGTCTGGCGAGGTGTCCAGCCCACTGGCCTCCCCCAGTTCATCTGCCCAGTCCTGAGAAAGCTGTGACTGAACAGCCAGAGGGTCCTCGAACCCCTCCCAGTCGCCCCCTTCTTCCGATTCCTGATAAACAGGAGGAATGATCGGAACCGGACTGTAGAGATGGTAGGACTCAAGCGGCGTCGGATGCGGCGTCGGCGGACGCCGTGCCGGCGTCGGGTCCGGATGAGGGCTAAACCGGGGTGTCGGCGTCACAGGTGTCGGCGTCGGCGGCGCCGGTGACGGCGTCGGTGGTTCAGGCGTCGGCGCCGGTGGAGGAGTGACTAGGTCAACCGGCGTCGACTGGGGCCCAGGCAAGGGCCCCGCGGGGACCTGCGGCGTCGAGACCGGAGTCGTCGACGGCGCCGGGGCCGGAGCCGCCGGCACGCGAGGTCGCCCAGTCGAGTCCGCGGGGCCCGAAGGCGCGCCAGCGGGCGTCGACGGCGGGGCCAGGCTCCTCATGGCCGAGAGGAAGGCACTGATCTCCGCCGGCGCCGCATCAGCCCCAGGGACCGGAAGGTATGGGGGCGGACGCGGCACCTGCGGCTCCGCCGGAGCCGCGGGGGTGGAACCACCCTGACCCTCGGCCGAGTCGCGCGACCGGCGAGGGGAGTCCGAAGAGCGATGTCGCCTCTTGGACTTCTTGGAGCGTTTGGACTTACCCGACGACTTGGAGCCGGACGAGCGATGGCGTCGGCTAGGGCTCCGCGAGCGATCCTTGGACCTCCTCCTGGACCGGGATCGCGCACGACGCGGAGCCGAGTGGCGAAGCTCGAGAAGCTTGCGGGACCGCTCCCGCCTAGCCTTCGAAGTCAGGGCCTGACAGTCGTTGCACGACTCCGCGTCGTGGTCGGGGCCTAAGCAGTAGAGGCACCGGCGGTGGTGATCGGTCACCGACATCAGTCGATGACAATCCTCACAAGCCTTGAACCCAGGCATCCTACCGGCACCAGATGTCGACAGACAAGGATCAAAAAAGATTTAGTCAAAAAAGACTAAAAGGGGTAGCTCTCCCGGATCTGCGCTTACTGGCGCGGAAAAAAGAAGAACTGACGTCAGCGCGCGAGGGCGGCGTCTAAGTACTCCGACGACGTCATCCCGGCGCACGACGCCGACGACGGACGCGGAGCCGCAGACGACGCCTAGCGACGCGCAAGGGGTATTGCTGACGAAAAATCTTCCGGATCCAGTCTGACGCCTGGGGATATTCTAAGGTGAGGAATCTAACTAACGTGTTTCTTTCAGATGAAGATGTCAACAAAAGTAAAAATAAAAAATAAAAACAAACTTTCGTCAAAAAGCGACTAAGGGTACCATTCTCTCTGGATCTGCGCTGGCTGGCGCAGAAAAATGAAGAACGGACGTCAGTGCGTAGGGGCGGCGTGTAAGATACCACGACATCACATTACGGCGATCACGAACGCAGAGTCGACCGACGCCACCTACCGACAGGCAGGGGTACTGCTGAAGAAAAATTCTCTGGATCCAGTATGACACCGGGGGGTAATTCTAAGGTAAGGAATCTATAACTAATAGTCTCTTTCAGATAGGGAAAAATCATGAAGCAACAAGTACAGATTGAAAGAACTGTAGTATTATTGAAAGAGGTGTGGTGAGGTTGGTGGATTGACTGCAGACATTGCAAAGTTAGCACAAGCTTGGCTGCCATGCTGCTGCTTTTGCACACGTTACTACACAACTTTGTTTTCACTAAAGTCTGCTTGTGCCTGTTCACATGAGAACTGCCTGCCTTTCGCGTTCCTTGTTGTTCTCTGTGGTTTTCGTCTGTACATGATGTGCAAGGTCGAAAAACAATGTCCCTTGTTATTCTGCTCTGGTAAGTCACCTAGACATAATACGAAGCACAGCTGCACTGCTGAAAATCGAGTTCTTTTAATATTGCATGCATGCATGTTAGAGGCATTTGGAGAATAACCTTTCCAGAGAGCAGAGCTGTGCTTATCCGGAGATGTAAACCTTTGCATCTAGACTTGGAGGTATGGGGGTCCCCCCTGACAAAGCCCAGAGGTCTTCTATTTTTATAATAAACTAGTTCCTAGCACGGGGAGGGTAGCAAGGCACAGTAGGCCGTTTTCCACTAGCTTTATAAAATGATATCCCCGGTCATATGCCATGGAATAGTAACAATGCTCACTATATTGTGTTTCATGCATCCTGTGGTTAGTAATAGCACATGCACTGAATTTTAGAACACCAAGTTAAAATTATTTTTTAAACTATACCGTGTCTCTGATTACTCATGTTGTGGACAAGTATGAGGGAGTGAGCGAAAGTGTGTTCTTGCTCCCGCGATTCCTGAGAGAGTCGGAGTTGCATGTTCTGGGTTGTTTAATCATTGGTAGCTTCGCTGTAGTACGGAGAACGAATGAGACACCATTATTATTAAAATTATTATTAAAAGGCTCTTCTATAGCGCATGGCTACTCGGGAGCATCCCAGCGCTTAAGACTAACCAAGCAGAGAAGGATTGGGAATCTAGAGCTATTTTAACTAGTTGTTTGGAAACAGAAGAGTTTTTAACTTTTTTCGAAAGACAGGGAGGTTAGGCTCTTGGCGGAGAGGTGGGGGAAGAGCATTCCACAGCCCAGCCGCGTTGTGCGAGAACAGGCGACCTCCTGTGCGGGATCTGCTGATCCTAGGAACTGTCAGCAGATTTTGTTGGTTCGAGCGAAGATTCCTGGTAGGATTGTAAGGTCTGATCATATCATCTAGAATGGGGGGGCCACTCCCATAGAGTGTTTTATGGACCGTGCAGAGGGTCTTAAAATAGATTCGCTCCTTTATGGGGAGCCAATGCAAGGTGCAAAGTGCGGGCCTGGCTGAGGTACGATGGCTGGTGCCCGTGAGTAGCCGTGCTGCGGAATTCTGGACAACCTGAAGTTGTCGTATAACCGACACGGGGGCTCCAAGATAGAGCGCATTCCCATAATCCAACCTGGATAGAACAAGGGACCGGACAATGGTTTCCTTTGCTGCCTCCGGTAACTGAGGAAGGATTTTCCGGATTGTTTTCAGCAGTCCGAAGCAAGTGGCTACTGTTTTCCTTGCCTGGGTCATACCATACCATAGCTAGTCGGATTGGGATTTTGAGTACTAAGGTGTGTGCACACCTCTATACAGCGAGGTCCTGGTTTCCTGCGCATAGTTCTGTATATGTGCAGAATCCCTGCAACAGGGGGGATTTTGTCAACAGGGCCCTAAGTTCACAGAGCTGGGAGAATAGGTGGGTCGATCAGAAATCTGTGGCTGTCTCTACCATCCTGTCTCCACCAGATAAGGCTTTTCCTGAGGCAAATAACTTGTCCATCTGATAGAGCCATCTAGCTGCAGAATCCTTATCCTAGAATCAGATACCCAAGCAATACCATCCGTGGAGGAGGGGCTGCGAACTGACCTCACCAAAGATCCCCAAATAGGAGAACCCGGTCCCAAGATATTAAGGGATCATACCATCTGAAAATGATAGGTGAAGCAGATGCTAACCGAACGGCCCAATCTCCAAGAAGGACTATAGAAAATTTTTAGTGAGTAGAAAGTTATGAGACTGAGACAGAGTATATAACCATTAAAAGAGGCAGCCCCAATGGGGAAACGAGGGGGAGTCGTAAGATTGGGGAATGCAAAGAGATCAAGGACAATAGTCCATAGAGTCCAGGCTTAAAACCAATGCAAGGAGCATAGAGTTCTCAGCCACAGCAACACATACGAATAAAAAGAAAGAACAATGAAGGCGGAACAGCACAGCTAGGAAAACATGAAGGGCACACTGCTGTCGACGAAAAAACGTCAAGTAGGCTGAAAAACAGCCGGAGGAACTGCAGTGCAGATCTGCATTGTTAGTGCAGAAACGAAGGAAAAGATGTCAAAAATAGTCACAAAAGAAACTGACACCAGCACGCCGGAGGGCTTATGTGGACTCCGGTTGACGTCACATTCGGAGACCATGTCGCTCAACACTAATGTTTATACATCACTATGAGGACCGGCCATTGACCATAATGATGTGTGTAATTACTATTGTAACACCACGCGCGCCTTGGTAGTAGGGAAGGTTATAAAGCGGACCGAAGCACG
This sequence comes from Triturus cristatus, assembly GCF_964204655.1. Classification (NCBI taxonomy): domain Eukaryota; kingdom Metazoa; phylum Chordata; class Amphibia; order Caudata; family Salamandridae; genus Triturus; species Triturus cristatus. Next base: position 224,267,313 of record NC_140589.1, on the reverse strand, counting down.
ACAAACTGCACTTTTATTTTTTGATACACTCGCTCAAGCGTACCTAAACACACTAGGGGGACCGTTCATCACATGGAAAGTGTATGTCTAGTTTTGTCAAGGTTAACTCACATTATGAGGATATATGTATCTCCCTCTCCCTCCCTCCCTTGCTCTCCCTCCCCAAGATAAGGGATATGCGGCTGGATGGATGTATCAGATACCAATATCAGTGCATATGTGGTCTTTTATCTATTCCCCAACGTCCACATTTGGGCTATTTCTAGCCACCCACCGGGCTCCATGAGTATGAAAAGGGTTGTTTAGTCCTTAATCCTACTTATATACTAGTCTTTTATACAATGTTGTGGGGTTATGATCATTTAATCTCCATTGAAGTCCTCGTTTTTACTTCCCCATACCTTCCAGTATTTCTGTGGGCTTCCTTGTCCTTCACAGACCACTCGTTATGAGGACATGAACCAGTCTATGTTCCTTTCCCATTTTGAAATGGTTGATGATTTTTCTTTTCCCTGATTTTTGCAACATCCTTTTTAGCAACTGCAAAACTCTGATTAACTAATGAAGTTTGATATTGTGTTACATCAATGCCCTATCAAACACCTGGCAGTACGTCCAGTGGGGCAATCTGTACTGATATGCCAATCATCACTTCTAATCTGGTATTACTCCAGTATTGTTTGAATAAAGAGCATTGCCAGATATTGAAAAAGGTACCCCCCCTGTCCACATCTGCGCAGGCATGTATTATCAGTTGCCAGGCCAGATTCATATAGTTGTAACCTTGTGTAGAAAATTCTGTGTAATACTTTCTTTTTCATCAGGCTAAAGCAGGCTTTAATTGATATTTTTCCTGGGAATCTCACTGCATCTTCCAACGAGATGTCCCTCCCAATGTCTTGCTGCCATTTCTCTTTGAGGAAATGCACTTCTTTTGACATTTACCATGGGTGTCCAATATGTAAAGGAGATGGGTTTCCTCTGCATCTGCCCCTATAATAAGCATGAAATTCCACTGCCAACCCATTTGGGCAGGTGTTTTGCACAATTGTGATTGCTCTAGCGCCCTTCCTACTCCTCCTGCAGAAATACTTCCAACAACATTCTTTGTTCTTCTGTCAATTGTCTGATAGGACAATACAGAGTGATTTTCATCAGGTTTGGTGGGTTCATTAATGTATTTTATATTCTTGTAGGCTATCTATAAACGTACCCATCACCTCAGTCTCCTGTTATTTTGTGCTCAGCAGGTGCGATTATCGCTTCTATGTGCTGCTGTGCTATCGCTCAACTACTGAACCATGCTTCTCAGCCTTACCTCCAAGTCACATATAATGTTCTTTATTTACCAAGGTAAAATGTTCTGACCTCATTAGCAGCTACCATTTTATAGTCCCCTTTCCTAGTCTGTAAATGCCTCCTGGTTTTCTGTGAGGCAATAAATTAACTCCTGTGCTAAATTTAGTATCTCTAGTTCCATAGTTAAAGTTATGTTCCTTCTTTCTTCACGTTCTCTAGTTTTGACTTGGCCTGCACACATTTGACATCGAATCAGTGATTAGTTTTGCTTCTATCCTTCACATACATTTGCACAATCCGACACAGAGAATACCGGAATTTGGTCTGTCATACACGTTGGTTTATAATTTTGAAATCTCATCTAAATTTCAAGCATTGAATCGGCTGGATATAAATTGATATCAGGACAATGATCTATGGCAAAGCATGTTGCTCTGCAAGTGTGGGTTAATAAGTTCAGTACTAAGGCCAATGCTCTACAAATATGAATGAGGTTAGAGAATATAGAAAAAAGAATTTTGATGGGCCATATAGCTTACACCTAAAATTCACACTGGCACGTAGGTATGCAAACATCAGGCCATGTGGCTTTTCTTTTTTAGTCTAAAGCATTCATGCCTTTGGTGAAGAAAAACAACTTGTAAAAGTAATTCTCATTTAAAGGTATTCCACCCAGAAGATGTTTTGCAATGAATGTGTTCTTAGGATCAAATTAACAGGTAGTGTTCAACTGTAGAGGCTCAAAGCATGGCTAGGTTTTTTTTTCTTCCTAGTTAAGATGCTAAGTCAAAGGACACATCCCATTTGACTGTTCTGTACAAAATCAAGAGAAAATACAGATGCGAGGTCTAAAAGGGTAAGCTGTAGTGAATACCAAGACCTGCAGTATAAACTAACCCTGATGACCGCAGTTAAGTGTGTATGTGAAGGGAAATTAAGACTCCCCATGACAGCAAAAGCACCACAGAACAGTAACAAATACTTCATGAAAGCTGTACAGTGAGCACAGTCAACTCTTTCCAGAATTATCTGAATCATATTTGTCATAAAATAAGTGATACAAAGCAATTACTGTCTTCTAAGATTTACATAACCATGATAACTGGGCCTGAAGAAACAAGCCATAAATCGGGCTTTCATTTTAGGTTTGGATTGTTTTAACAGCAGAGGAGCAAGTTCCTCAAACTCGAGTTGTAAACCAAACTTATGTCCAATTACAAATTCCCCATGGCTGTCTCTCTTTGGTCACCACTCCCTTCCCAATCAATGCTTTCTATTCAGGAACTAGGGTACATTATCACAGTTTCCACTCTTGTCTAAAAACATGTAGGTGCAGAAAAAGGTATTGAAACTGTAATAGTTACATTTAATGTCCATACGTTGCCATCTAGTGGTCTGTTTTGAAAAGTTTAATTTGTTTTCCTTGAAATATTAAATTATGAGAGATCACAGTCTGTAGTGCTGTAGATTCACAAGCTGCATTGGTTGACATAAAATGGCGAGACTATTTCTGATAAGAAACAAAGTGAATTCAAACGACACCACAGTCTTTGAGCACATGCATTAAGGGTTCCACCACTGATAAAGCTTGGAGTTCACCGAATCATTCTGAAGGATTTGATGGCCTCAAGGAAAACCACCTTCGAAGAGAGAACCTGGAGGGGTCACACATTAAGAAGTTCAAATGGGGGGGGGGGGGGGGGTAGTCCACTAAGCCTTGTAAGGACTATACTGAGATTCCAAGATGGTATTGATGGCAGTCTTGGTAGTACTCTTCTCTTAAGCCTTTCATGAATGCTTTAACAATAGGATGCATTTTCCTGCTTACAGTCGGAGTCTGTGGCAGCGAGAGATAAGCATATGCAAATATCCCTGACCAGCTTATTGTGCACTGTAAAGAGAATGAGGTAGCCAGATGTGAAGGTTTGGCATTTTGTGCACTCACAGGCTGCAAGCAGAGCTACTGCTGGCATGCCTAAATGCTGGAGGCAGCGATAGCATCTCTGTCAAATGGGTAAATATACGTGTATATGTGTAGCATTACAAAGTCTGTAGACGGAACAAAGAACATATTGGTTCCAAAAAGTAGAACTGGTAAAGTATGAAATCACACATGGCTAGCATCTGGTGCCTTTTTTGGCTAGAATTGTTCTTAACAAGTACCACATACATACATAGTGAGTCAGTACCTGGGAGTTCATGTCCCACTTTGCTAGTGTGCAGACCTCTTCTGCAAGTGTCGCCAACAAAGTCATGGTTTACCCTGACAGGTGCTCTACAGACTTGGACACTTAGTGGTGAGTGGACCACTACCACAGTGAGCATTTTTTGGCAGCCGTATTGTGGGTGTCCTCCCTATTGCTGTATTTAATACATAGCCGCCATTTTGTCTGTTCAAAGAGAACTATCTTGTGGTAAATCTGTGTTTGAAACAGCTACCTGTATTACCATGTGTTCCAACAGGCTGATATTTTGTAACACTGTTGATGGGACCATTGGCCCTCGATTGCGTGGTCTGCAATGTGAGCTCACTACAACCAATGATTGTCACCCGCAGTTGTGCATCAAGAAACAATCTGCCCATTAACACTCTTAGTTTCACTACTGCAACTTGTGCTTAACTTTGAGCTCCACTAACACTAGATCTTTCGAATCCTCATTGACTTATGACCACTGCCTAGAAAAAGAACCTTGTATAGGTTCTGTGAACTTCTCCTCTACTTTTGTTGGGGTGGGGGGGGAGGGGGTGGGGGGAGGTGGTGACTAGCCTTGTTTTAACAGTGTCTTCAAAGTTTTCTTTAAAAATACTTCAACATGGAGTTTAACATGGGAAAGAATTCCAAGTTACTTTTCTTTTGTAATGCCCTTTCTATTGAATTCTGAAAACCAACAGATTCCTCATCTTCGTATATCCACAGGCCACAGGTTTGAGCCCAAGAATTATAAGAGTGCTCCCACACAGCAGCTACGCGATGTTGCATATAAACACAATCCCTGCACATTCAAGTCAGTTTCTTGCCTTTTTCCTTTCGGTATCCTCAGGCTTAGAGCGTGAATAATTGTTAAAGACAGTGTGCTGATCACTAATTCAGAACCTTTTTAGAAAAGGAGGGTGGGGGAGGCAATAAGGAAAATGCAGTTAGATTGAATTTCCACCAGAAAGAATGTTACTCAAGGTAAGTAATGAATATGCTACTTACCAGTATGCATCTGTTCTTGGCATGTAGGGCTGCTGACATTCATATCTGTGCATAGATCGCCGCCTAGTGTTGGGTCCGGATGTTTGCACGTTGTTGTCCTGGAAGAGTCTTCGAAGTATCCTGAGATAGGTGACTCCTCCCCTGGACCACAGTGCGCATGGGCATCCTCTCCATCCTCAGATTGTTTTTCGCCATTGTGGCAGTGATGGAGTAGATACAGAAAGTGATGACCATGCTTACAGTAATTCTGAGAGCTGCAGCTGCTACAGGCGCCGGGGAGGAGGGAGGGCGATATGAATGTCAGCAGCCCTACATGCCAAGAACAGATGCATACTGGTAAGTAGCATATTCAGTTCGAGGCATGTGGGCTGCTGAATTCATATCTGTGCATAGAATATATAGCAGTATCCTCTATTAGCGGCGGCTACCAGTGCCAGCTGCAGCGGTGTGAAAAAGAGTTTTGAGAACAGCCTGTCCTACAGCTGCCTGCTGTTTTGATTGCACATCTACACAATAGTGTTTGGTAAATGTGTGTGTAGTGGACCAGGTGGCTGCTCTACATATATCATGCAAAGGAATGTTTCCCAGGAAAGCCATGGAGGCCCCTAACTTACGTGTTGAGTGGGCTCGTGGGGGAATCGTTAATGTGCGTTTAGCCTTTTGATAGCAAATTTGAATACATTTAACGATCCATCTGGCTATACCTGCTTTGGAGATAGCGTTACCTTTGTGGTGTGGGGCAAAGGCAACGAAAAGTTGTTTTGTTTTCCTAAAGACTTTAGTCCTGTCGATATAGTACAGGAGGGCTCTCTTTACATCCAGTGTATGGAGTGCTCTTTCTGCGACAGTTTGTGGGTTTTGAAAGAAAACAGGCAGTTCGATAGTTTGATTCATGTGGAACTGCGATATTACCTTGGGCATGAATTTGGAGTAGGTACGTAGTACGACCCTGTTGGCGTGAACCTGTATGAATGGCTCTTGAACGGTTAGTGCCTGGAGTTCACTAACTCTCCTTAAAGAAGTGATTGCTACTAGGAAAGCTACTTTCCAGGTGAGGAATTGAATCTCGCATGAGTGTAGAGGTTCGAAGGGTGGACCCATCAGGCGTGTGAGGACCAAGTTGAGGTTCCACATTGGAGCTGGTGGGTGGCTTGGAGGAATTACTCGTTTGAGTCCTTCCAAGAATGCTTTGATGGCCGGCACTCTGAATAAAGAGAGGTGCTGCCTGTTCTGGAGATAGGCTGATATTGCGGTCAAATGGACACGTATTGAGGTGTATGCCAGATTGCATCGGTATAGGTGTAAGAGGTAACAAATTATGTTTTGGATGGATGCGTCTAGCGGGTTAATGTCATTATTATTGCAATAAATGACGAATCTTCTCCATTTGGCTGCATAGCAAGCTCTGGTAGTGGGTCTCCTGGCCTCCTTAATGATGTCCATACAGTCAGGTGGCAGGTTTAGGTAGCCAAACTCTAGGACTTCAGGAGCCAGATTGCCAGGTTCAGCTGTTGCGGATCTGGGTGCTGAATCTCTCCATGGTTTTGCGTCAAATGCGCGGGTTTGAACCGCAGTCTTTGATGCGGCACCACGGAAAGTTCGAGAAAGGTGGTGTACCATGGCTGGCGTGCCCACGTTGGAGCAACCAGGACGAGTGTCAGTGAGTGTTGTCTGAGTTTGCGAGCCACCATCGGTATCAATGGTGCTGGGGGAAAAGCGTACGCAAATCTGCCGGACCAGTTCATCCATATCGCATTGCCCTGCGACTGCGGATGTGGGAACCTGGCGGCAAAGCTTTGGCATTTTGCGTTTTCGCTTGTGGCGAATAGGTCTATCTCTGGATGACCCCACTGCTGGAAGTACGGTTGGAGTACTGATGGGTGTAACTCCCACTCGTGCATTTGGTGGCTGTGTCTGCAGAGCAGATCCGCCATCTGGTTGTCCTTGCCGGGGAGGTGTTCCGCCATGAGGAAAATGTTCCTTTGAATGGCCCACTTCCATATGCTGTGAGCCAGAGGAGACAACTGTGGAGAGTGTGTTCCTCCCTGCTTCTGTATGTAGTACATGGCAGTCATGTTGTCCGTCCGGATCAACACGACTTTGTTGCACAAGTGTACTTTGAATGCTTTCATAGCTAGGAAGATCGCCATCAGTTCTAGAAGGTTGATGTGCATCTTCTTTTGTTGTATTGTCCATAGTCCCTGCACTGTGTAATTGAGTACATGAGCTCCCCATCCCTGGAGAGACGCGTCCGCTGTCAGTATTATTTGTGGAACAGGCTTTTGGAACGGTCGGCCCTTGCAAAGGTTTTGTGGATTCCACCAATGCAGAGAGTTGTATGCCCGACCGCTCACCAACACTAGGTCTTTTAGTTGCCCGTGAGCCTGAGTCCATTGACGTGCTAAGCACTCCTGAAGCGGGCGCATATGTAGTCTCGCGTGTGGGACTATGAAAATGCAGGAGGCCATCATGCCTATCAACTGCATGAACACTCGCGCGGGAAGGGAGTGTTGGGGTTTGAACTTGGAAATCAGCATTTGCATGCTGTTGATCCTCACTAAATTTGGCTGAGCTGTGGCTGCCAGAGTGTTTATGGTCGCACCTAGGTACTGTTGTACGTGTGCGGGTTGGAGATGTGATTTTGGGTAATTTAGTGAGAACCCCAGACTGTGAAGAAGGTGAATGTGGCTGGCGCATTGCTGGGCTGACTTTGCCTGAACAAGCCAGTCGTCCAGGTAAGGGTAGACATGAATGTGTTGCCTCCGTAAATGTGCAGCCACAGTAGCTAGGCACTTTGTGAAAACTCTGGGCGCTGTTGTCACGCCGAAGGGAAGAACCTTGAATTGGTAGTGCTGCCCTTGAATAGTGAATCTGAGATATTTTCTGTGTGATGGGTGAATGGGTATGTGGAAATACGCATCTTTGAGGTCTAGCGTGGCTAGGAAGTCTCCCTGTTTGAGCAGTGGGAGGACTTGTTGTAGGGTGAGCATGTGGAAATGCTCTGAGAGAATGTAGCGGTTGAGGGGTCTCAGGTCTAGTATGGGTCTGAGTGACCCGTCCTTCTTCGGTATTAAAAAATACAGGGAGTACACCCCCGTACCTTGCTTGTGGACGGGTACGACCTCTATTGCGCCTTTTTGCAGCATACTTAGCACTTCCTGCTGTAATAGCGCTAAGTGCTCTGAGGACATAGGACGGTGTTTTGGCGGTATTGTGGGTGGAGTTGAGGTTAATTCTAGGCAGTAACCGTGTTTGAAAATATCTTTGACCCACCTGTCCGTGGTGATGGAGTTCCACGTGGACAGGAACCTTTGTAGCCTTCCCCCGACAGGTGTTATGTGGTCGGGAGGAAGGGAGAGGGCGTCACTGTTTGTTCTTGGGAGAGGACCTGGTATTGCCGTATCCGCGTCCTCTGCCCTTTGTGCTTGAGCCACGATATCCACCCCGGGTGTTTTTATCGTAGGTACTTTGTGTGTTGCCCTTGTTGTAGGTTTGCTGTGACCCCTGTCCTCTACCTGCTCCTCTATTTCCGGGGCGACGAAAGGAGCCACTCCGAAAGGTCTGCGTTTGGAGAGCCCCCATGGACTTTGCAGTGTCTGTGTCCTTTTTTTATTTTCTCTAGGGTGGTGTCAACCTCTGGTCCGAATAAGTAGTCGGGGTTAACCGGCTGATTGAGGATGTTATTTTGAACCTCCGGTTTGAATCCGGAGATTCGCAACCAGGCGTGTCGTCGTAACATGACGCTAGTGTTTATTGCTCTGACAGCTGTATCTGCGGCATCCAGTGCACACTTAATGGATGCGTTAGTGAGGAGTTGTCCCTCCCTGATGAGGATCTCTGCTCCCTCTTTGTATTGGTCAGGGAGATGTTGGAGTAAGGTTTCTAATGTGTCATAGTGTGCGCGATCGTAGCGAGCTAGGAGCGCCTGAGTATTGGCAATACGCCATATGTTAGCTGCCTGGGCTGCAACCCGTTTGCCGGAGGTCTCTAGCACCTTGGACTCTTTGTCCGGGGGAGGAGCATCCCCAGTTGTCTGCGAGTGCGCCCGTTTGCGAGCATTAGCGACTACGATGGAATCCAGAGGCAACTGGCCTCTAATGTAGGTAGGTTCCCCAGGCGCCGACCTATATTTCTTGTCGATCCTGGGGTTTATTACTCTTGCCCTGGTGGGTTCTTTGAAAATGTCCTTTGCTGGTTTGAGGACACCTTTCAACATGGGTAGAGTTTTGATATTCCTGTCTGAGGATGCGAAAGTATCCATTAGGAAATCGTCCTCGATTGTGTCAGAGTGGAGTTGCACACCATGATTGGCCGCAGCACGTTCAATAAGGGCGTTGAATGCGGCAGTGTCCTCTGTGGGAGACGTTTTCGCGCCATATAGCTGCGTGTCCTGTATATCCATAGGTGCACCCGGGTCTACAGGGTCAACCCAAGCCTGGTCAGGGTCCTGTTGGCGTTCAGGGTCCATCTCTCCGGGGTAGGGGACGTGGTCACCCATGTAGTCCTCCAAAACGTCGGTTTCGGAGTGTGTTGGAGAGAAGGACTGTTGATCTTGGTAAGAGGTATGGAGAGGTTCGTAAAGAACTGGTTCCGAATCCACTGGCAGCTTTTTCTTTAGCGGGATCCGGTAGGAGTCCAAAGCTGGCTCGGAAGATATTCTCCGCTTGTGGAGCATAATTCTGCCGGTGTCGGCATCGATGATGTGGGATGGTGACGTCTCCGTAGGAGAGCGTTCGGCAGGCATGATCCTAGTGTGGGTGACACGTGTTCTGATTTCGAACAGTTTGGGCGCCGTGGATGGCGGCAGGCCAAAAGTGATGTTGGCCGGTGCCGGAGAAGCTTTTTGAGCTTTTTTCGGCTCGGAGCCTGACGTGTCCTGGAGGGCTGCCTTTTCTTTGATGCGTTGCAAGGACGCTGCAACTTGCCGCACCTGGAACGCCGACGGTTCTTTGGCGCCGACCGGTTCTGTAGAGGCAGGCGTGGACTTCTTCGGTGCCACGGGGTCATCGAGTCGAGGAGAGGTAGTAGCTGTCGACGGCGTCGATGATTGTGCCTTTGGTGCTGCTTGCGAAGTGGTGTGAGACGCAGCAGCCATTTTGACCTTTGTGGCCTAAGCCGATTGTTTCGGTGCCGGGAGCCGAGGCGGTTTAGCGGTACCGATGGCCTTTTTCCGTGTGTCGGCGCCGACGTCGGCTGCTGCGAGCTCGGCACCGAAGTCCCGTTTGGTGCGGTCGGTACCGACGGGTTTGGCTGGCGTCGAAGGTGTGGTGGGCTTTGATCCGACCAGTGTCACTTTCAGTTTCGGTTTCTGTTGGACTGATACGACTTTCGGTTTCGATGAAGGGAAACCAGTCGTTTTGGGTAGTAATGGCTGCCGCTGAATGTCCGAGGCCGGGCCAGAGGGCGGGGCCGAAGAACTGCGGGATAGGTCTTGGGTAAGGCCCGAAGGCGATCCCTCGACCGGAGCCATAGACTGACGCACTGGGATATCCTCCGTCTGTACGGGTAGGCCTTGCTCATCACCGGAGCTACTCTCTTCGGCCCCTAAGGCCTCATCGTAGTCTCCTACCTCGGTGTCGGCTTCTTCTCTGTGAAAGAGTCGTTCTTCGATGTCTTCCGATCTGGAGTCGTGTTCGGAAGCGGGGCTGGAGGGTAGGTTCTCCACGTCTTCCACATCTTCGTCCTCGGCGCTGAAGATGTTGGTCGGGGCCGGTGCCGTTTGCTGCGCTTCAAGTCTCGCTGCTAGTCGATTCCGGAGAGTCTTTTTGGATCGGAATCGGGCACAGGCCATACATGTGGATTCGTCGTGATCCGGTGAAAGGCATTTGTTGCACACAGGGTGGACGTCGACATGGGGATATTTCACATTGCATACAGGACACCGCTTGAATGGTGTCCTCGATTCCATCGTCGATGTCGCGATGGTCGGATATGATGCGAAAAAGTTGTTCTTGAAGTTAGTAAACTAACAAATAACTATCGATACCGATCGGGAACAGTACCGACGCGAACTAAAGGCCTTTTGGCCTGAAAAAAGTTTTTCCTAACTTGAGTCAAGATAAGCACATCCGAACCCAATGGCGGAAAAAAACAATCTGAGGATGGAGAGGATGCCCATGCGCACTGTGGTCCAGGGGAGGAGTCACCTATCTCAGGATACTTCGAAGACTCTTCCAGGACAACAACGTGCAAACATCCGGACCCAACACTAGGCGGCGATCTATGCACAGATATGAATTCAGCAGCCCACATGCCTCGAACCTTGTGCTGATGGATACTTCTACCTTCAAATTACTCATCTTAGGATAGATACCAAAGCAGTACCTCCCAAGGTGGAGGGTGAGCAGACTGGACTCAAATTAAAAAATCTTGTAGAACCAAACAGGCAGAGTGACCTTTCCGCTGGACCTACCTGCCAAGGTAGAAGTGCTTAGTAAAAATATGCACAGACATCCCCATTGCCAGATATTAAGGACAGGCACCCCTCACGTCAACACAGTTGTAGGAGCCTTGGCTATGAGTAAATGGGTTCTCAGACCTTTCAAGGGCTGCTCCTTAGCCAGTGTGTACCAAATCTTTTATTTCAAAGGACTAACACACCTCAACAGGGTCCACTTCTGTACAGCCTTCAGTGTCTTTGCTCAGGAGAACCCCACAAAAATGTGACTGTCCCCTTGATCCGTTCAATGTAAAAGCTTAAAGTCCTTTTGTAGTCTATCCCTCCGCCTCTTTTGAGGGGTGAGGACAAACACTGGTACAGTGAAGGATTGCCCAAAATGGGAGTCAAAACTTTTGCTAAGGACACCGGAGTACTCCGCATCACCCTATCTGGAAAAAACATGCTGAAGGGCGATGCTATGCATTCATGTGAAGTTCTGAGGTTATAGCAATGAAGAAAAGAATCTTCAAGGTCAGAGGAAGCAGCAAGAAGCTATGCATATGGTTGAAAGTCGTACAACATGAGATATGCCAAGAGCAAGTTTGACTTTGGTGAAAAGCTCTAGCCATTTCCACAGATGCAGAGCGTCCTAGCACAAGACCCACCCCACCCTGCTTGTTGCAGTACCACATGGCAGTGGTGTTGCCTGTGAGGACCTGCATGGATGGCAGGAATGCCTTCAGGGCCAGATGCTCTAGCTTATGTGAAGCAAGCCACTGGGGACTAGAGTTGCCTGATCTCTACCTCTCCCAGGTGAACCCCTAGCTCCAAACCCAGAAGTGATGCATCGCCCGCCACTAAGCTCTTGTGGGGGAGAGGTTTGCGGTAGGACAAATTGTGATTGTCGGGCCACCACTGCAGATCTTGAGCAGTCTCCTCAAAAACATGGACGGAATTAGAAAGGTGGCCTCGATTCTGGGCCCTCTGGGATTTCAGGTTTCACTGCAGGGCTTGCATGTGTCAGACGTATTTGACAAGAAGAATGCACAAGGCTAAGAGGCCAAGAAGCCTCAGAGTCACCCTCAACTGGATCAAACTTTGAGCCTGAAACAACAGGATCATAGCCTGAATGTCCAACATTTGTTGCTCTGAAGGAAATATTTTGAATTCCACAGGGCCCAGAATAGCCCCAGTGAATGTAAGGCTCTGTTAATAAATCAGATGGGACTACAGCCTGTTTACAGGAAGCCCAAACATGTCAGTAGTTATGCCGTTGTCTGGAGGTCATCCATGACTGTCTGTGGGGAGCCAGCCTACAACAACCAGTTGCTGAAGTAAAAGAATGCTCAACTTCCCCAACATTTCTTCGCATCCAGTACCCTCTCTACGCACTATTGGACAGCAACAGGGATCGCTCCAGTTGCTAGTTGAACAGATGCTATGTTAAAATGTGTTCTGGAGTAAGAGGGATAATGGGTGAGTCGGAGAGAAGAGGTAGGGTGTCACCTGCTCGAGCACTTGAAGACCCATTTGTTGGATGTGATGGATTACCAATCCCGGATAAAGTTCTGGTCCTGCCACCCCACGGGTTAGGTATGTGCCACGTAGGGCAATCTTCCACAGTTTGTTGGAGGCTGTAACAAGGCAAGAGGACTTGGAAGACTAGTGCCTCTGCTAACCCATGCTTTGCCTTCCAGATCAGAGTCTCCTACATAACTTGGCTAGAGGGCGAATCACTGGCTGAGAAGGCTATTTCTGCCTATAGTCCAGACCTCTGAAAGAGCACCTAAATTTCCAGAACTTGAGCAGAATATTTTTGCAGGGGTCAACAGTCCCAAAGAACTCACTTTAGCCCTGCTGTATTTTTAAGTATTCCAAAGTGGATCCAACACAGGACATTGTCATTAGCAAAGCCTGTGTATTGCAGGAGGATCTGATTGAACTCATCCAGGGACATATATGAAGCACAAAACTGATAACAACCACCCAGTAAATGCAGTTCGTGATAGCAAAACCAGTGCGGATAACTTACTTGGCCACATCCTGCTTATCATATATTGTCTGAGACAGAGAGCCCCTATGATCCCCTGGAACTGCCAGCAAGCTCTTTCTGACCATGTCCAAAAGGACATGTGTATTTGTAGTTAAGTGCACCTTATTGACAGTCACCCCCATTTTTTTTGCCTGGTATTTTATATATAACTTTGACTGAAGTGCAATGGGTTCCTGCTAATAAGGTCCCCAGTGCTCGTTTCCCCAAAACAATATAAACGCTCAATTGTTCTACAAATGGCAAGAATTTTAGCAACCCTGTGAGTCCCTAGTAAATGGCACCGTGGTACCTAGGGCATGGGTATTAATGACTCACTAAGGGCTGCAGCATGCATTGTGCCACCCTAAAGGACCCACCACCAAACTCATTCAGACTGCTATTGCAGCCTGCGCCCATGTCCCCACACATGGCAGGAGATGTATTTAAGTCATACCCCTACAGCAAGCCTTACAACCCTAAGGCAGGGTGCATTACATTACATGGGAGGACAGATCGGGATGAGCCGATGTGCACCTGTGCCGTCTAGTACAATTGCTAGATTGTGAAAGTGAACAGTGGAGCCATTTTGAGTACATGTACTTGGCACTGGTCATTACAAGGTCCCAAGCTATATGATGGCTTCACTGAAACCTATGGTGTTTGGTATCAAACACCTTGTCTTAATAAATTCATACAGATGCCAGTCGTAGATTTATCAAAACATGCACCAAGAAGGCACCTTAGAGGTGCCCCCCGAACACCTACCAACCTCTAGTGTGCTGGCTGACTGGTGTAGACCAGCCAGACACAGACAGGTTTCTGGCCCCCTGCAGGTGACAGCCCACGTTCTGAGGTCAGAAACAATGCCTGCTCCGGCCAGAGGTGTTGTCACCTCCTCCAAGCAGGCAGCGTATCAAGGCAGGCGGCTTCAAAGGCCTCTGCTGCCTTTGATATGCGATCCCGGCTTCCCCCAGAGGGGGGAAATGCCACCCCTTCCCAGGGCCCATTTGTCACCAGGACAGGCAGAAAAATCAGCTAGTAAGGAGGGGTGTTCACTATGAACAAGTTAGTTACCTTTGGTAACGATGTATCTGTAAGAGACATAGGTTAGCTGTAGATTCATTACCTTAGAATTTTTTCTTAGCAGTACCCCTGGGCGTTGGTAGGTGGCATCGGTCAACTCCGTGTCAGTCGTAGGTGACGTGGTCGCCAGGATGGCATCGCAGTGCCAACTTAGAAGCCACCCCAGCGCGCTGTCAGTTCTGACAAGACTTCCCACGCCAGAAGCGCAGAGCCATGAAAGGCACTGACCACTGGTGCGCCACAACTAGGGCCCTGTAACGAGTCCCTATCCCTAGAAGTTAGTTTGCGGGAAGGATAGGTGAGGCCGTAAGGAATCTACAACTAACCAATGTTTCTTACAGATACATCGTTACCGAAGGTAAGTAACTTGTTCATCTGAAAGAGACAGTTAGTTGCAGATTCCTTACCTTAGAATAGATACCCGAGCGATACCATCCCCGGTGGTGGGTCTGCAAACTAGTTTTACACCGGAAAGTCCTGGAGAACCGAACGGGTAATTTAGCCGTCCCTTTGGACTTGGCTGTTCAGGCAGTAATGTCTGGCAAACGTGTGCAAGGATGCCCAAGTAGCCACCTGGCAAATGTCAAGCAGTGGCACTCCACATGCCAATGCAGTGGTTGCTGCCATAGCCCTAGTGGAATGAGCATGCAGCCCCACTGGAGGTTTCCTTTTTGCTAAAGCCTAACAGACTTTAATACAAAGGACAACCCATCGAGAGATGGTACGCTTGTGAACAGCCCGACCCTTCTTGGTACCTACATAGTCAATGAAGAGTTGATCTTCCACCCGGAAATCTTTTGTGCGGTCAAGGTAGGACAGCGCACATTTAGTGTCCAGCCGGTGGAGTCTCTTCTCCACCTTGGAAGGGTGCTGAGGTGGGAAAAAGGTGGGCAAAGTGATAGTTTGTCCTATGTGAAAAGGTGTAACCACTTTAGGAAGGAATGAGGGCCTCGTCCTAAGCACCACTTTGTCCGGATGCACAGAGAAGAAAGGATGCTTGGGGGATAGAGCTTCAAGCTCACTCACCCGGCGAGTAGAAGTGATGGCAACAAGGAAGGCAGTTTTCAGAGTGAGAACACAAGAAGAAGAGGACAAAGAATAGCGAAGAAAGCGAGAACTGAGGATCAGCTGAGGACTTTTTGCTGTCAAACCCTGCCTGCCTTCACCTGTTCTGACAATCGCAGCAAACAGACTCGTCATGCCCCGAGCATCTGCCAAGAACCCCGGTGGGCTGCCAGCACTTCATGAATTTCTAGCAATCTCCCTAGGCATAGAGGAGTTACTACCCTGCAGTTTGCAGGAACCAAACGGTAAATTCCGGTCTACCGTTCTGCTGCTCTTTGGTCTCACCAAGGCAGCAGCAGCAGGTCAGGAAGAGGTCACTGTGCTCCAGGATGTCAGATCAGTCTCCCCACCAATTGAGAAGATGCTAGGACCCACCAGAGCCACACAGAACAAATACTCAGAGTATTGGACCCGCTGCAGCAACCCAAGTCTGTTCGAGTCCAATTCAGACTCCAACGACTAAGACCGAACAGCTGTTGAAGGACGTCACCCTCACAGAGACCCACTTTAGGAGTGGCCCAGCAGTACTGACTTTTGTCTCCTCAACTGGCAAAACAGACAACCGTGAGTGCCAGTAATGCACAAGCCTTGCCAACCTAACCACTCTGCACCAGAGTGCACAAGCCCGGGTACCCGAGAACCGACTGTACTTCCCTGCTCCCAGGGCCTTCATGAACAGAGGTCTCCATTGGGAACTCCCGGACTTGTCCCCAAGTCCCCTTCTACAGCCTGTTCTTAAGTGCCCCTCTCCTTTGTTGTAGCACGCAAAGCTTACAACCCGACCTGCTCCAAGGCAGGAAAAACTGACTGCAGGTGGTTCTTTGGACCTTGGCCCCCAACCACCTTAAGTGGACCCCTGGAAAACTGCTGCAAATAACTATGCAGTATATGACTTTTTCCCATAGAAAAGTATTGCTGCATAACAACGCATTTAAGTGAACATATTACTTACCTGTAAAAATATCTTGAAAAGTACTTACTTGATCTCGAAGTTCTTGGTGTTGAAAATTATATAAAAATGTGTTATTTTTCTAAATTGGTCTCGGATTTATTCTCGAGTGTGTGCCTCATTTATTGCCTCTGTAAGTACAACAAAAGCTTAACACTACCCTCAGATAACCCTAAACTGCTCGCCCACACTACCAGAGAAGAGGGCATTTGGGTTTGTTACTTCTAACTCTGTAAACCAATAGGGGTTGCCTGGACTCTCTACACAGTGTACCTCATTTTGGTGCCCTACATAGAGAGCCAGCTTCCTACAGAATTGGTTTAACAAAACAGTCAGTTTTAAAGATCACAGTGACAAGCTGACATAGGAAAACATGTTTGCCAAAATCTGTTTGGATTCTTCATCCAGAGGTTTTGATGGAAATGAGTTGGTGTTCACCTTACTAGTTGAGGCATCTACAATAAGACTCTGGAGTGTGGTGCTTGGTGGGAAAATCCAGATCACCCAACGATGGTCCATGACGTCTGGCCACCTGTCAGATAATAGGTCAGCAAGAAACAGGTAACAATCAGAATATTTGTGAGGGCATCATTAAATGGGAGCAAGGGATTAGATATCATACCGTCCTGTAAAATTGACATCATTACATTTGGTTTAATCTCAATGGAAGGCAGCTGTAAATCTAGTACCTCATCTGCCCTCCGAACTACCACTACTGATTAAGCACTTTTCATTGGTGGCCCATGAGGTGAGTCGAGCCCTGTCTCAGGGGAGGTATCAAGTCCACCTGAGTTTTGTAACTCAAAGTATAAAACATCATACGTGTAATCTGGGGAAGCAAGCCATCTTCCTTACCATCAATATCTAGGGGTCCACCGAGTTCTATCACAGGATCATAATCCAGGTCTTAATTTAAACCAGTGATTGCCAATGCTTGACACCAGCATATAATTGTCAACAGCGGCACTTATGACAGTGTCACATGGTGGCGCTGTTTATATATTTTAGAGATGAGCACAACAGTTGTTTATTAATTCAATATACATTAATTCAATAAATAGTGAAATGACTAATATCTGCTTCCCAAGCCATTCCTATGGCGTTGGGTTCCTGGAATTGTCTTAATTGCCATACTTGTAGAAGTGAAATGGTTAATGGTTGTGTTGGTACTGTCACTGGCAGCGCCGACAGGGGCAATGGGTGGTGCAAGCTGCAGTGACCTCCTGGCACTTATTGTCTTACATACAAGCACTGTCAAAATCAGAGGCAAAAAGATAATGGGGCCGCTGTTGATACCTGTGACGATGTAGAGGCACAGGCAGTGTTAGAATCCGGATGCGTGATAACAGGTTACACTTTTGCAATCGCACAGTGCAACATCAGTTGGGCTCAAGCAGACATTTGTTCAGCACCTGATGGTGTTAGGATGTCAGGAACTCGTGTGGATCTTGTGGCTGGGACAAAAGTCTGGGAGTTCCGGGTATGGGCCCACGAAAGGGTCCGGAGGAGACAGCCAGTGACAGGGATGGACCTCAGCAGGGTGTTACCGAACTGGGGAGCCCTGCAGCTTTGTGTGGCCCATGGCACGCACGAGTGAGACGGAAGTGTGTTGACAATTTTCAGCATCTGCTGCAGGGTTAATAGCTCGGGATTCTCAGAATGCTTCAAGTCCAATCAGGAATTTGCTGCATAACAGGTGACCTTGATGGAGTGTGTTCATCCTCATGCACCCTCCAGACTCCTCTTTGCAGTCAGAGTAGTGGGATGGAGTAGTGACCTGCTCTATTTTTTAAGCATGCACTCTGATTCCAACTTAACGCAGGACTTCGAGCAGATATTGGAGCGGGCCCTGTGACAGAGACCACGAGCTGGCCCATGACTTGGAACAGGATCTGCCTGAAGTCCGATTACCTCAGGTGTTCAGCAACATACAACTTGACTCTCTAGTCTTGGAACGCCTCCAGGTACATTTATCACACAGTTCCGAGTTGTGTCTGGAGCCCATGCACCAAAGGCACACATTGTGTGGATGCGTGAGCGGCATCTGCCTACCGTAGACTCTTCACACCTTTAATCCTGTTGTTTTCAGTCGATGCATCATTCCCTAGCACACTGTGGAAAAGTTTGGGAGCTGTTGAAAAATCAACAAGTCAGGAGAGGGGAATCTTATACGGGTCTGAAGGACTGTAAAGAAATGAACTGACATCAGCATGCAGAAATGGCACTTACATACAGCTTTGCGCCAGTTTCCAGGGTGGCATACACCAGAGCATAACTGTAGAACGCCACCTAGAGGTGCGCATGAGCACTGCTACAAAATTGTTTATACTCTAAGGTCAGGAATCTGCATTTAGAAGTAACCATCAGAACTGCTGAGTACACTATTTTGGTCAATGCTTAGAAGAAAGTCCTCCTCTTCCAAGTGCATATGCATATTATGATCGGCTGTGGGCTCAATTATTACTGCATGAAAAGCAGAGGTGTGGTCTGGTGAGAAAGCAGTAACAGGATTTTGTTCTGTGGGGGGGGGGGGGTTCATCTTGAGGGCCAAAAGTATTAAGTGGGGTGGGGGCAGCTGTGGTGGTGATGATGGTGGTGGTGGTGGTTTCTGGCATTTTCTTCTTGGGACTAGGAAAGTCTCTGAACTCCTCAGAAATGGATTGATCAAAGGTCAACTTGTGTTTCTAGTGGGATGCCTTACAGGGGAATAAGGTTGAGGGCACAACGTCTGACCGGAATGATGTAGCTTGTCCTCTGCTTCGTGCATCAGGCTGTTATTCTTCATCTTAAACTGTGGCTGGAGATAAAGTTGTCTAAGGCTTTGACACTGACCTCAGGAGTCCCTTGGCTTTGAGACTATGTGCCTTCGCCTTGAGTCTTCTGGCACTGAGGTGCTGAATGGTCTCAACCACTGAGGGTGGAGCAGACCACCTAGCCTACTTCAGGATAGGCTGATTTGTTAAGGAACAGAGCACTCGAGGACATTCCTTGCCGTCAAATCAATGGCATTTTCAAGGTCAAATCCCAGAGACAGACTACTTTTTATGTTGTTTATGAAGTTGATCCTCAGAGGGAAGGCCTTCAATGTCTGCTAAAGGATAAGGATGTTGTGCCCGCTTCTCACTGTCAGAGCTTGAAATCAGAGGTGCAGTGTTTGTCCTGGTTGCAGGTGTCATGGAAAGGCTCAGAAATTCTTAATCTCTGGAGTCAAACTCATGTGAGAACACTTGCGTAAGGCTCTGCTCCTGATGGGTCTCCAGCCTACCGAATAAGCAGTCCACATCTTCCAAATGACTCTTCCACAGATTTGCTGCCTCCAGGAAAATGCTACGTTGTACAGCTCACTACCACAAGAAACCACATCCTCTCTGTAGGTTGATGTACAGGATGGGGGTAGTGTTGTCTGAAAGAGTTTGCACAGTGCGCCCCAAGGTGGAGGGGAAAGAAACCCTTCAGGACTAGATGGACTGCCCTCACCTCTAGCACATTTATGTGCCTGCATTTTTCTGAGGTGGACCAAAGGCCTCGCACTATCCTCTCTCCAGGTGTGCTCCCGAGCTGAACAGTGGTCTGCAACTGCAGAGAACTGAGTGGAACACACACTGTAAAGCTAGAGGGGTCCATCCGCCAATGTAGTGGAAACATGTCCTGTGAGCAAAGAAATATCTGGTGCTGAATCCATCTGCCTCTTCAAGACTTCTTACTAATTGAAGCACGTTCATCACTTGGTATGTGGTTCAAACAGAACCTTGTAACATCAGAATCTTACTCCAAATATCTGAGATC